>NW_017728951.1:26785511-26799520 GCF_001723895.1 Crocodylus porosus | reverse complement strand
CCAACTATTTGAGTTGGTTTAATAAAAGATATCAGATTTACCCAAAGAATCTTGACTGCCAGAAACTATGGTGCATTAAAGAACATGTAGACATGCCCACAAAGATCACTCTGTCTGATGCAGACAGCAGAGAGGCACTATAAGCAGGTGATAGTATATATGATGTTGGTAGAGCTGCAGGTGAATGAACCTTGTAGTCCATATTATTCAGTACTGTGATGATGTGATCTATGTTGACATGGAGGCAAAGCAGGCATTTGGATCCATTGCAAGGCCTGATGCCTGTTTCTTGAGAGAAACCATTCCTCTCCCACAGGGAGGTTTGTATTCCATGGCTACATTGAGATGGTCATCGTTTTTAAGGAGGGGTGGTTGGTCAGTAATAGTGAGGTGTTCAAGGTGGGTGCTGTAGGTGACAACTGAAGGGATTCTGTTTTCCTTGTCCTGGGCTTAGTATTGTAGCAAAGCAAAATAAGGTCTGAGTTTGGTTCTGTTGATTTGAGTGGCTAAAATCCAAGGGCTGTATTGTGAGTGTATTGAACATATTAATGAAGTGTGGCCTAACTAAACTAGGTCCTTCAGATCTTGTCCGTCTTCCCACGTATCCAAGAAATCATTTGAATCAATGGAATTAGGTCCTAGTACATTGGTTGTTTTGGTTTGTGTGTTGTAGCATTTGTGCCATGTGTTGCCCTTGTGAGAAGAGATGTAGGTATTCATGTGTTTGAGAAATAAGCCAAGCATTAACTGGCAAGTGTTATAAAGAAACAACCCCTGTGGACAGGTGATCCCATAATTGTTACCCGAGTTCCTTTTAAAGCTCCCCTGAAATGTCTGGTATTGACAACATAAGCAGGACACTAGGGCACTGGGCTGTTGATCTTATCAGCTAATGTAGTTCCTAAATTCAAGAGTACTTTGCCAGCGAATGTATGTACAAATAACAGCTACAAAAAAAAACTATACTCAGCTCTTACTTGAAAAGGCCCAAAAAAACTCTTCAAGATTTCGGGCTCTGAAAAGTGGTTTGCATTGTAATTTGTTTCCTCTCAGGATCAGGCCTAAGAGACTGGAGGGAGAGTGGCTTTTTTGGTGAGGACTGTGCCCCCACAGTAGTTGGGTTTTGTTGTCTTTGATAGATTCTGGTGTGCAGTTTGGGGGGTACTGGAGATAGTTGGCAGGTTTTGTGTTTTGAGCTGTAGGAAGTTGGCTTCAGTTCTGGTGATGAGGTTAGGTGCTTGTTTGAATGTACAAACCACTTTTCGGAGCTGGGCCTATGAACTGAACTTCATCAGCATCCTAGGTACAGAAACTCATGGACTCAACATACACAGTGGAATTCAGGCACACTGCGACCTGCCGGACATCTGACACCCCAGGCACCTCTGCACTTTTACCTGAGCTGATACATTCCCCTTTCCCCTGCCTACCCTCCACTCCAGTCTGTCCCTCACTCCCTGATGCCTCCATTTCCATTTTCACTGCCTGGCTTTCTTGCCTGCATTGTGGGCCAGGCCAGCCTCTGGCTTCTTTACCATTTCTTCCAGCCAGGACCAACTGCAGGTACTTTCTCGGCCTCACAAAGGGGTTTTCAACCCTAAAGTTTCCAAAGATACATTTTTTTAAATACTCCTTTTTTTTTTTTCATAATACACAAATAAACAAATAAAACATACAAGATAAGCCATCACACACCATGAGTAACATTACATGTTCAATACAACACAACATCTTTACTTCTTGCTGTCAAATCCTTTATAAAAAGAAAGGCTCCGTGACAGTTCTGTTTGGGTGCCTTTGATGCTGCTGTTGATGCTACTGGTGGTAAGCCAGCTAAGTTATTTTGCCTGTTGTTATGTAAAGTGGTGGACTGAGCATGAGGCTGTAGGGAAGGAGGCGGTCTCCCTGGGGCACACTGTTGTGTTGTGCAGAGGCCCCAGCGCCAGGAAGGGTGCACCCTGACACACACACAGTGTCACCCACCCACATCACGAGTTTTGCCTGTCAGCAGCTTGAGGTGCAGGGCCCCTAAAGACAGACTCCCCCAGTGAGACACGCACACAGCTGGCAGGCTTTGTGGACTGGCAGGGCCCAGCACCCAGGCCTGCACTAGATTCCACCCCCCTGTGCCCCAAGACAGACACAGTCACTCAAGCACCCACCCACATCACAAGTTTTGCCTGTCAGCAGCTTGAGGTACAGAGCCCCAAAAGACAGACTCCCCCAGCCAAACACACACACAGCTGGCAGACTTTGTGGCCTCAGCAGGGGCTACCACCCCTGCAGTTTTCAGCCCAAGTTTTGCCTGTCAGCAGCTTGAGGTGCAGTTCCCCCCAAACCCCTGCACCTCTCTTAATGAAACCTGGAAGGCTTTGTGGCCTCCGAAGGGGCCATTACTACCAGAGTTTTCACCCCCTGTGGTGTAACACATAGACGTGACATGAGTTTTAATTTCAAGAATTTGGGGTGCAGGTCCCCCCAATCCCCTGCACCTATCTAATTGAAACTTGGCAGGTGTCATGCTCTCAGCAGAGGCTATCACTCCTGCAAGTCTCACCCAAATAAGAGACAAAACAACAAAGTTATAGGTATTTCATTGATCCCCCATTATACCCTATGGCCGGATCTCCAAAGCGGCTCCGAACCTTCGGCTGGATCAAAGTGGCAAACTGATCTGGAGCTCCTGATCGGATCACTGACATCCAGAGTAGCCGGATCCAAAGCACAGGCCTACCAGATATCTTGGATATATTATACAGATGTCTTGGATATCTGTACCTAGAGTTAAGTATATTGAACCAACTGCAAATCCACAAGTTGAGACACTTGCTAATAAGCACCTGTGTTAGCAAAAAATAATATTAGCTGGGACCTGTTGTGCTTTATAGCTCCTCTGTGTTGGACTTCAGCCAATGACTTTTATTTTCTTGGGTAGGATGAATCCCAACCAGGACATGACAATAGGTGTGTGCTGGTGACAGCATAATGTTAAAGTAATTGAAATGTTGTTCCAGGCACCTATATATGTGGCCATCTTTTCTAATGTTGCCTTACAGGAGGGAGTAAACTTAGCGTTCTACATCTACTAGCAAATTCTTGTTCCTACTTAATAACAAAAACTCCCATCTGTCCAACAGACTACACAAATGATCCTTCAAAGCAGCTATACCTGAATATTTCCTCTGTCTTCCTTTTGTATATTTGCTTTAATAAAATATAGTAATGTATAATTTTTTAATTTAATTTCTATCAGCAATGTAGCATGAAGCATTCTGCCTGGTAATCATATGTTGAGGCACTGTCACGGCATGGGGTCTAGGAGCGGCTGTGATCCCTCTAGCGCCCCCAACCATGTCAAGTAGGCAATCCAGCACCCTCTATCCTCACCTGCCATGTCTTTGATGTTACATGGTTCAATTAGGGAGGCTGCCTTTTATCTCCTAATACACAGTATATGCTGAACTATCCCCTGTTCCGTGTGGGGTGACTCGGTACACCCCAGCCTTAAGGGCTATATGTGCCTCCTACCTCCCCTTTAGCACGCCCCAAGCCTCTCTGGTGCCCCCCCCCCAGGCTCAGCATGCAACCGGCGCCCCTCTCTGGTGCCCCCCCCCAGGCTCGGCATGCAACCAGCGCCGCTTTGTCCGTTAGCCCTCTCGGGCTAACTAACCGTACTCTTATCAGTTGGGCTCAGGCGCCTAAGTCTTACCTGGCCCCTTTGGCCCTTCAGAGTCCCCAGCACTGTGGAGCCCCTCTGGGACCCTTTCCTGGTCGTACCCCCGGTTGGGGCTCAGGTGGCCATAGCTGTACCTGGCCCCCTGGACCACCGTCTGGGTCATTTGCCTTCCTACGGCTTCTCTATGAATCACCCCACAGGGCCGGGGTCCACACCCCTCAACACGCGCCCAGCCGGCGCGAACAGCTGTGCCCACCCGGCACCACTTGCTGTGCCCACTGGGCACCAGGAACCCCCAGATTATTGGGGAGCTCCTGTGAGGCCTCCTCACACCCCTACAGCCTCACCCGGTCCTCCAGTTTTAGCAATATCAAACAGGGAACACAAAAGCCATGAGCCAACCGGCTGCAACACAACAATAAACCTTCTGGCTATAACAAGGTCCAGGTCCCACCTGGCTTTCCAGTAAAGCCTCCTAGTCAGGGTTCTCTCCACCCACGCTGTGATGCAGCTGCTCATTCTATCAATCTGCTCGTCTCGGCTTGACTCCCCTGCAGAGCTCCTGCTCCTACAGCTGCCAGAAGGGAACTGCTCTCTAGGCTCTGGCCTGGGCTGTTTATAAAAGCCCGGCCCTGCCCCCTTCTGGTCACATGACCAGCTTGGTTGTCCCGGCAACCATCACGTGGGTTCCCCTGGTGATGGGCAGCTACCCTTCGTCCTATCTAGGAACAGGGCACCTAAGTGCTCCTGTGACAGGCACCAAGAAATAACCTGAGAAGTAGGAATAGTGTTATAGAGTACAAATAACATTTAACAAAAACAACAAAGCTCTGGAGCCAGTTAAATGGTTACTTTAATTTACTTCTGTTTATCCTACCATACCAGTTTGTGTGTGCACTTCAATATAAAACTTGATTAAGAACTTCAGAATCTGTCAGTCAGTCAGTCAAGGGCAACAGTTTTGCATGCCCTTTTCCTGCCACTCTTAAGCACTTGTGAACATATACAGTATGCTGATGTAAGCAAAGAACTAATTCCTCATTAAGACTTTATATTAGTGGATGATCATGTTTAAGAATGATCAACACACACATGCCTGAAAACAATGAAGCTTTATTCATCTGGCTCAAAGAGTCCTGGGATCCTTTCCCACCTATTAGGCAGCTAAGTGAGATCCTACTCCACCTCAAAAAGCGGTTAATGCAGAAGATACATTGGTCCTAGTAGTGGCCTTAGGGTTGTTGGAGCCCTAGGCAAAAGAGTCATTTGGGACCCTTTAGAGGTATTACTCAGGTAAATATTAACCACCACAGTTGTATCATGGATCTTTTTAATATTCTTTGTGGGAATTAGAAAAATAGTTGAGTGTTAAAATGCAAATGGAGCCACTTCCTTGCAAAAACAAAAACTCTGGGCCCCCTAAATTGTGGGGTCATCCAGTTTGTCTGCCCCTAAGGTCACTACTGCTGGCCCTCATCCTCACTGCTTTATTTTTGTGACTACCTATCTAAGCTCAGTACATTTTACATATATGTGTGTGCGAGCACATGTGGTAGTGATGGTGGTTCTTGTTCCTAAATTCCTTCTGAAATTCATCTGAACCATATGAGCACAGATCCGAAATATACAATTACTTTGAAGCAGCTGTCCCAGGCTATTAAACAGAAAACTTATGAACAGATCAGAATAGACCAAAACAGGTGGTCTAGTACATAGGTACATATTACAGGCTTTTAAATTCTCCACATTTAATAAACAGAATGGCTTCATAGGTAAACCAATAATTGAGTTATTTCCATTTTGATTATTGATAATCACTCCAGTGATTCAAGAATTTAATATCATTCTCATGCAGGTTGAAACTGGAAAGTACCACAATCACCTTTTATTTTCATTTTAGTTATGAGAAACTGTTAAGCTCCCTTCAAGAGCAAAGTAACTGAAACAACAGTGGCCTTTACCACAAACATAGGCATGGATCACTGCCCAGAAAAACAAATGTCAATCTTCTGACTCGAGTATCACCACCTACAATGCAAGCAAGCAACAACAGATAATCCAAGCAAAACATCTTTTAAAAGAGCACAGTTGTTTCTAACTTTTTTGGACTGATTTGTTCTTATGCTAAAGTTTTAGAAACCAGTGCCATCCAAGGAACAAAATTCGTGGTACACATGCAGCTACTGTTGCATAGCCTCAGAGAGGTTTAGTTAATGCACAAAAGTTTACATGGCACATGAAACTACTTTTTTACCCTTTTTGGCCATAGATAATTCTTGAATTATTGAAGTATTAATCAAAATGTGTCCAATTGGAGTCAGCTGTGTTGAGTTTTAATGCTGACTTTATGTAAGTTTGATTCACAACCCTAATGATTTTAAGTGGTTTGTTAACTCTGACCTTTAAGATAGAGGTTAGGACAAAACCATGGGACAGATGTGGAATTAACATGAATCTTGAAATTCATTAAGCTCATCATCGTCATGTAGGGTGAAATGAGACATTATAATCTGTATTATGTAGGTGCATTAGTAAGGGAAGAAAGTTAGATAAGGAATAGCTTTTATAGGCTGGTATACCATTTCTGCAATTAGGTATAGTGTGCCACCTGGGAAGCAGAATTAGCTAGCTAGTAGGCCCATGCGAATAGGAAATGATTTGATTTGGATTTGGATTCAGCTGATTCGGATGCCAGAGATTTGATTCAGAGATCTGAATCATTTTCCCAATTCGATTTGGCCAAATCACTTAAGATTTGGAGCCAATTCAGAGATTCAGCCATACAGTATAATAGGGAATCAATGAAATATCTATAACTTTGCTGTCTTTTGGCTTATTCAGATGAAACTTGCAGGGATGGTGGCCTCTGCTGAGAGTATGACTTGTGTCTTGTTTCAAGGTGATCGGTGCAGGGGTTCCTGGGAAATTGCACCTCAAACTGATGACAAGCAAAACTCATGTCATGTGTATTAAGGCACAGTGGGTAAAAAATGCAGGCATGTTAGCCCCTGGTGAGGCCACAAAGCCTGCCAAGTTTCAAGGAGATAGGTACAGGGGTTTGGAAGAAACTGTGCCTCAAACTGCAGACAAGCAAAACTCGTGACATGGGTGACACTGTGTGTGTTAAGATGCAGGGTGAAAGCTGCAGGCTTGCTAGCGGCTGCTGAAGTCATAGTAATCTTTTGTGGACCCTTTAGACATAGTCTGTAGATTCCCAAGGGCATAAACCACTGTTTATTGTATTAATATGCTTTAGGTAGGACCCAGAATCATTTGCTTACACAGGCTTGTGGAAATTATCTATTTCACAGTCTTGGATAATGGACAACCTTGTCCATTGCATGGTTGTTCATTCAATTTTACTGGAAAGCTAAGGTCTTGATCAGGCTACAGTGCCAGTATTGGCCTTCTCATCATTTTAGAGGTTTCATTAAATAACTGAAGTGTTTTTACCAAATGAAATGGTTTCCACTGAAAATCAGTGACAGCCTTTTCCAAATCAGATAAAAAATAAAGTCCAATTTCTTGCCATGCTGCCAGAAAGTCAGATGTTCATGATGATGGTGTCATAAGAATTTTTTTTTTCAAACAACTATGTAAATTAAGCCTCCTGAGTCTCTGAGGGGAAAAAAAATAAGACAGAACTGGAAGTTCTTACTGTACCACTTTGGAATTTCACTGGAAGCAAGTGGTAATTCCAAGAAATCAGAGGATGAAATTCCTCATGTTGCTACACTGTTCTTCCCAGATGTACTGAAAGTCTATATACAGGGACTACAAATTCTTAGTTATCCCTGTCTCCTAAAAGTGCCAATATCCTATCATTCCAATGGTTACTTTTGCAACTAAAACTATTTAAAAACTTCATAGGATTCTATTTGTCACTATCATTTCTACAGCTGATATGAACTGAGTTTGCATTTGCTATATTGAACAAAAACCTAGCAGGTAACAAGACTTCAGGTCGGACCAACTCATGACTAGATAAAGACACCAGCTTGCATTCTGCTATAGGACTTAGTGTATTCCTTCATACCAAATGCCTGACAAGTTAGCCTCTAGCACATCAGCCTACTTCTGAGCATCAGGAGCATTTGAGCTGCTGCAAAGGCTTGTAGGTCATACAGTAAAGTTCTATACTAGAGGGAGATGTTGGTCCAAAAAAGACATCACTTGGCTTCTTTCCTGAAGTAGCCATGTGCCTGCTGGGATCATTTTTTTACAGACTGGAATTACACCATTAACTGAATTCCATCTGCTCCTTGAAATACTTGGCATTAGTTCACAGAAACCAAATAGTGGATTACTGCATACGATCACATATATTGCTCTATAAAAGGAAAAATGAACAAAACAATATATATGCATACCATGTCAAAAACCCCTCACATAAAATGTTACCATTTTTCTGGAATTCTTTATATTACTTTCCTAAGTGTTCTGCATTATCACTTCTTACACAGAACATTTTTCTTCATTCTAATAATTCTTTTATGTGGTTGGTATTTAGCTACTGGCATTTCCTTCAAACACATGCCTATTCTAGAATGAATATTCCAACAACTTTTCTTATATAGCTGGGATTGCCATAGCATGCCTAACAAACCACAAAAGTGAAGAAATGAAAAGCTAAGCCATCTGATGATATATACCAGCTATTCCTCCACTCATAGGAATGCATCCTAAAATACCAGAACCAACATACAATTCAGAGTAGACATCTCAGCCTCCTAAGTGACAGTTCACTACCCATCTACTTATCGAAATACCGTCTTCCAAGAAAACTAGTTATAGAAGTATGCAGTAGCTATGTGTTATGGGAAGATGTTGTTAAGTGCTGAGAGTGGTAGAAGGCTAGCATACCCAGAGGCAGAGTTAAGTTTATGGTATATGTAATATATAACAGTGTTAAATCATTTATTTATGAGTAGAGAAGTGGATACTGTTTGGTGGTTTAACTTTTTTGTGATCTCACTTTTATAGAATTGCATCAGATATGCTGTACATATAACAGCCTCAATTTAATTTATATTTTTCTGCATATTACTTCCCTATGTCCTTAAGGCTTAAACAGGGGTGACACTTTGGGCATGTCTACACATGTGCTTTAGCATGCAATAGACTATTTTACTGGGCATTAAAGCATCACATAAAAAACTGTCACATTATATTAATGCTCAGTAAAATAGTCTACTGTGGATTAAGCGTCACTAAAAAGCATGAAAATATGCTACTGTGCATTAATGCAGTCTAATGCACATCAATTTATTACCTCCCATTGGAGGTACTAAATTTAATGCACATTAGAAAAGGTGCATTGCACATGAAGACGTGCCCATTGGCTCCAGTTCAGTCCCAGGCAGCATTTCATTGTATTTGCTTAGGATGCAGCAAGATACTACCAAGCGCTGCATTTGTGTTTTACTACATCCCCAGTAATTAGCTCAGCCTCTAAATACAACTGCCCTAAAGTGGTTATACTAATTAGAAATAGTAAATTCCTTCTGTTCTAGGGCTCTGTGGAGCAACTAGAACTGTGTCCAGAATTTTGCTCCCAAAAGGTTGACTGCCTACAAGAAATATGTGCCTCATTTGAATTCTTCTTTAAAACACAATACTAACTATGGTTAGTATTATTTCATAGATTTCATAGACATTAGGGCTGGAAGGGACCTCGGGAGATCATCAAGTCCAGCCCCCTGCCCAAAGGGCAGGAAGTCAGCTGGAGTCATAGGATCCCAACAAGATAAGCATCCAATTTACTCTTGAAGGTGTTCAATGTAGGTGCTTGAACCACCTCCAATGGCAGGCTGTTCCAGACCTTGGATACATGCTACCAGACTATACTGTAATATGTTTGTTTGTATAACATTGGAATGTTATCTACTGCTAAGTACTGTGTATAAATATGTGTAGGAAGTGTATTACAGTGGTCCTAAATGTGCTAACTGCTTTGAATAAATAAGTATCTGCACTTATGTAACAAAACCCCCAGTTCTTCTTTTTTTATTTTAAAATGCATTCCCTCCCCTTCCCCAACCATTTCTGACATTTTCTCTCCCTCTCTATTCCCTATACATAAGTATAAGTGAGCTTATACATAGGATAAGCTTCAACATTTTATTTTGGTAGCAAGTTGTATTTGTTTTGTTTTTCTCCTTCTTTATATTGTATAATTATTGTATTTATATTGATTTTTACTGTTTTATATTACTATTTTACTGATACTATATGGTTTAGGCCTACATATGTAAGTTGACATAAGTCAAGTTTCCATTTTGTTTGTCAAGTCTCCATTTTGTCCCCCTGACCTACTGTGTAACCTATGACTCATACCTACCCCTCCTATGTAACTTGGTTCCTGAATGAATGGGGATGAGTGAGGGTGCTTGACAAAAAGTCTAAAAATAGCTCCCTCTGAATAACTGAACCATCAAAACCAATACCTGGACCAAGGACCCAGCCATTGGAACGACCCTCAGCATTCAAGAAACAAAAAATGAGGCAACCCACCATTGTACCAAGGCTGCACATGCTCAGTAAGAACACCTGGAGCCCTCTGGGACAGGACTGACCTTGCCGGGACAGGCCCTCCCCATAGGAGATCAGTGGTAGTCTGCTCCATAAAAAGTGGTAGTGAAAACTGACTCCTTCTGATGCCCTCTCCATCTGGACCAGCACCATACCACACCACCTATCCACCCAGAGGCCCCACCGGCAATCCCCCTCTGGACAACACCTGCTGGACAATGACCTCTTTCCAGCCTGGGTAGGTAGCTATCACCCCCAACCCCCTCTTCAACCAAGGCTTTGGACTATGTTTCTCTTCCCTACCTGGACTCCAATCCTTCCACTGAGTCTCTTTCTCCTGCTGCCATTATGAGTGCTTTGTGTGTGTGTGTGGGGGGGGGGGAATCAATAACTTCATGGGACTGTGTAGTGTGTTGTCTGTTTAATAGACCTGTTATTCTGAAACCCCAAGTTGGGTTTTTGTCTGTTTCCTGACTGTTTCCTCCTTGCCACCACTTATCTGCCCCCCAAACTCCCAGGTTTCTGCCTCAGTTTCTTTCCTGGCTGTTTCCTCCTTACCACTGGGCTTTTTCCCTTGCACCAGTGACCTTGAATAATCCTGGGGCCACTTGACCTTAAGTAACCCCAAGCCTCAGTTTCTCAGCCCAGCTTCTCTCTAGTCTATTGGTTCTAATTCCGGTTCCAGAAACTTTCACTCCATGCACTTTCTCTCTCACCTTAACCTCCCCTCGGATATCCCAAGTACCCCAACACACACATACATACCGTACCATCCAAGTTAGGAACTTACCTCGATGTATGTGTAGGTGGGTGGTATGTGTGTAAACTGGTGATAAACACAAACACACACACACACACACACACACACACGTGTGTGTGTGTATGTATATATATATGTAAATGTATAGGTGTGCATGATATATGAATTAGTGATCTGTGTATGTGTATGGGGTGTGTGGGTATTGACAACTGATAGTTGTCTAATTTTTGGGGGGGGGGTGCTTGAATTGGTAATAGATATGCATGTCCCTAGGCTAGTTGGGATGTGTGTGCGCCTGAGTTGGTAGTGTGTCCGTGTGTATGCACCTAATTGATTTGTGTGTTTGTATATGTGCAATTGTGTCACACCCTCCTGTCTAACAGCGCAATATTGAGATCCTGAGAGTTGGCCTGACCCCATAGGGCAACACTTAGCTATCCACAAAGCTATAAATACTGAGTTTTTTTTCAAGAGGATAACAGGAAATCCTAAGTGCGCTTGGCAAAACTGCCACTGGCTTCAGTGAGGCCAGGATTCAAGTTTGTGCATAGCTAGGACTTGCACCAGCATATTCCAGTCTCTCAATGGACACATGAATCACCAGTGTATTTCCAAAACAGAAGTTTCAAAGCCTAAACCTAGGTCAAAGTTTTCAGAAGAAGATTATTAAGCTCAAAATATTGCCACTGCCATTTTTATTATGCCAATGTCACAAATGTTATCCCTAAAAATAGTACATAAAGTACCAAAAATAGATCCCTTCTTGTGGACATAAGCTCTCTTCTATCTTACAATTAATTAAAGTATTTGGTGTTATCTCATCATATTCTGCACATGGTTAACTTCATAAATGATGAGGTTTTGCAACATGTAAAACTAACTGATCTCATATTATGGGACATTTGCCCCTCTATTTGTTGTACACCCATGTTTACATTTTATTGGCAGAATATTTACTGAAACTGCAATATTTCAGTGTTCATGGAAAGTAGCTTCATAGAAAGTAACTTTGATATTTGTTATCTCCAAGTAAAACCTATCCTAAGAGTTGCTGTCATGAAATCAAGGAAGAGAAATATGTTGTGTGACTCATTCAATAAGAACAACTCATAACAGGAACAGCGCACAGGGTGCTTGGAGATATAAAGTGGAAAAAATTGATGATTCCTGTGCGTGCTCAAGCAAGAGTCAGCACTTTACTTCAGTCCAGCTCACCCAACATCTGTAAAGATCGGTAGTGTTAATGGGTGGTTTTATCTAATACCTGATTAAATCAGCTTTAGCTAAAAGTGCCAAGAAGTACCACTGAAATGCCTGATCTTTACATACACTTCAGAGCTGGGTTGAAGTAACGTGCTGCTTTTTCCAGTAAAATGCTTTTTTTTAATGTCTGCAAGTAGCCACAATTAAAATAAACTGCTTTCCAACAGAGTTAGATTAATAGTTATATTCAGAAAAAGCTACTCATCAAATAAGTTTTGAAGAATGGATGCACTCAAGGCTCAACGATGGCTTACAATTCAACAAAAAATAAATAAATAAGAATCAATTATGGCTCCTCTAGATGTTCAGGCAAAGGTGTGATAGGAGCATGTGCCGTATAGGAGGCGTGATTGTAGGATCCAGCATCAGATCTAAATATGCCTTATTGCCAGTACAAGGGGAGCCGGGATCACAATCTCAAGTTCCCCTTGTGCCATCTTCTGCTGCTGTGAGCACCACAGCTGATGGGGCTCATAGTGGGGACAGCATACCCTGCTGCCTCTGCTGTAAGCCTCATCAGCTGCGGGGCTGGCAGTTCATGTTGCGCTCCAGTGACTGAAAGCCCCTCAGTTGATGGGGCTCCCAGCCATAGAGGAGCACCTGGCCATTTGTTCACTTAATGCTGTGATAAGAACAAAGTTGTTATACCTCTTTTGTGGAATAACTTTGTGCCTTATTGCTTGTTTTATCACACCATCGATAGATTGAATGTGTGGCTCAATCACAACCTGAGGCACAATTTAACTGTTAATCATGCCTTAAGTGTCATATGTAGATGAGAGCTCAGTTGAATTTAGTATTCATCATAAACAATTTGTCCCCATTTATTCTAGTAATTTTAAAGACTTGTATCATTTAACCTATCATTACTGGGGATAGGAAACAGTGGATTCTTTTCCGTATTTTAAGGTACAACGACTTAAATTTACTCAGAAAAGCCACAACTTTCCTTGGATCTTTAGGATACTTTCACACCTACTCGAGAGGTGTGGGGGACAGTGCTTTAATTAGAGCGGCTCTGAGAGGCCTTTTTTAAAGAAATGCTCCTGAATATACATCCATATTTATAAGATTTAACATTTTCAAAAAATTCAGATGGATAACCTTTGCATTTGAACTCAATTCTACATTCCTCACTGACAGCATTAGTTAGTTTTGAAGCCAGACTGATTATATTATTAAGGATGGTAGAACTCAGCATTTAATATGGAAATCATGTCTGAATAAGGATTGTTGCAAAGGTCTCTAAGATATCTATATCTATAATTATTTGCAATAAAATATACCTTTGTCATTCTGATTCTGCTTAATGTATTATAATATTCCAGGGTTTTAGCATCTGAATTATAATAACATTGTTGTAAATTTAGATTTTTTTGAGATTCATTAGATTTGGAGACAATTCTAGCATGTTAGAAAAGACCACTTAAGCAATTCTGTCTACAAAGTTAGAGCTGACCCGTAAAGTGCAAAAATGAATAGTGTTAAAGTAGTAAAAAGACTAATAGTGAAATAATTGCTAGTAAAAAATATTATACAATTCCTAAAAAAAAGTTGTTTTCACTAAATCGCTGCATATTTTTTCGTTGAATTAATGTACACTTTAACTAGACAGTCTTTTGTCTTTTAAATAAGGATAATTACACCAATAATTATATATATTTACATGTAAATTACACATACTATATATGTGTGTGTGTGTGTGTGTGTGTGTGTGTGTGTATCTGGGGGAAGTAGAGGGGTGTTCGGAAGGGTTTGAGTTCTAAAACAAATGTATCT
>NW_017728951.1:26766263-26784881 GCF_001723895.1 Crocodylus porosus | reverse complement strand
AGGAGGGCCGCTCACATGATCAGGAGGCAGCAGGGCAGGCCCTACGAGGAGAGGCTATGGGACCTGCACCTGTTCAGCCTCCACAAGAGAAGGCTGAGGGGGGATCTAGTGGCCTATTACAAACTAGTCAGAGGGGACCAGCAGGCATTGGGGGAGTCCCTGTTCCCCCGAGCACTACCAGAAGTGACTAGAAATAACGGTCACAAGCTGGTAGAGGGTAGATTCAGACTAGACATCAGGAGGTGCTATTTCATTGTAAGGGCGGCTAGGATCTGGAACCAACTTCCAAGCAAAGTGGTGCTGGCTCCTACCCTGGGGGTATTTAAGAGGAGGCTAGATGTACACCTTGCTGGGGTCATTTGACCCCAGTACTTTTTCCTGCGATGGCAGGGGGTCAGACTAGATGATCTGCTCAGGTCCCTTCCAACCCTACCAACTATGAAACTATGAAACTATAAAACTATGAGATGGACTTGTTTAGTCTGCAGCAGAGATGTGGGGGGGAGGGATTTGGTAGCAGTCTTTAACTATCGGAACAGTAGTTCCAAAAAGGATGGAGCTGGACTGTTCTCGGTGGTGGCGGATGGCAAAACAAGGAGCAATGGTCTCAAGTTACAGCAAGGGAAGTTTAGGTTGGATTTTAGGAAAAGCTTTCTCAGTAGGAGGGTGGTAAGGCACTGGAACAGGTTACTTAGAGAGGTGGTACAATCTCTATCCTTGGAGGTTTTAAAGGCTCAGCTTGACAAAGCCCTGGTATTCACACCTGGTTAAGTTTGAATATCTTGAACCAAGGTGGTGAGGAAAAGGTGAGAATTAAGGCAGAGTTCCTTCTCAGGCACTTGACTTGGTGATGGCCTCAAGGGAGGACTTGGTGGCAGAGCTACAGGTACAAGGTAACCTAGGGGATAGTGACCACCACTTGATAGGATTCACTATCCAATGTAAGGTCAGAAAGACAAAGAGTAGGGAAGTAGTGCTAGACTTCCAGAAGGCCAACTTCAACGAGCTCAGGAGATTGGTTAGGGTGGGACTGAGGGGTAATCACATCTTGGGGTCCAAGAAGGGTGGGAGTTCCTCAAGGAACTGATCCTACAGGCACAGAGGACTACCATCCCAGTACACACAAAGGGAGGCAAGAGAGTCAAAAAACCTTCTTGGCTGAGCAAGGAAATCCAGGAGAGCCTTCAGAGAAAAAGGGGCCTACAGTTTGTGGAAGCAGGGTGCAGCCACCAAGGAGGAGTAAATTTACTTGGCTCGCACTTGCAGGAAAGCAGTGAGAAAGGCCAAAGCTGATACAGAACTCCAACTGGCAACAAAGATTTAGGATAACAAAAAGTCCTTCTTTAAGTACATAGGGAGCAGGAAGAAGGCACAGGGTAATGTAATGCCACTACAGAATGGACTAGGGCACTGTAACTGATAGGATGGAAAAGGCGGAGCTCTTAAAGAATTTATTTGCTTCTGTTTTCCTGGACACAGACACAAATGCACCTCCCAGTGAGTCTTTAGTCTGAAGTGAGAGTAATACCAGTCCACCAACAGTTACCTAGTGAAGGGGCACTTGGAAGGGTTGGATGTATTTAAGTCGGCAGGCCCCAACAATCTTCATCCAAGGTACTAAAGGAACTGGCTGATGACATAGCAAAACCACTGGCGCAGCAGTTTGAGTGCTTGTGGCACTTGGGCCAGGCCCCAGAGGACTGGAAAAGGGCTAATATGGTCCCTATCTTCAAGAAGGGGAGGAAGGAGGACCCAGGTAATTATAGGCCAGTTAGCTTCACCTCTATTCTTGGCAAGACCTTAGAAAAATCATAAAGAATCACATTTGCAGAGGGCCAGTGGGTAACACAACGGTGAGGGGCAACCAGTATGGGTTTATAGTAGACAGATCCTGCCTGACTAACCCGGTCTCTTTTTATGACTAGGTCACAAAGTGCTTAGATGCAGGGGAGGAAGTAGATATTATTTACCTGGATTTTAAAAAGGCTTTTGACACAGCGTTGCACCCAATTCTTACGAGCAAACTGAGTTGCTGTAATGTGGATTTTTTCACAGTAAGGTGGGTTCAAAACTGGCTTATGGGACACACCCAGACAGTGGTGGTGGATGGGTCAGTTTCTCCCTGGAGGGATGTGGGCAGTGGTGTTCCCCAAGGCTCTGTCCTTTGACCAATACTGTTTAATATCTTCAACACTGACAAGTGCAAGGTGGAGCGATTTGGATGAAGGTGTTGAAAGCACCTTGTCCAGATTCACAGATGACGCTAAACTATGGGGCATAGTAAACATGCTGGAGGGCAGGGAGCAAATTCAGGCAGATTTGGCCAGACTGGGGAAGTGGAGAGATCAGAATAGGATGCAATTTAACAAAGATAAATGCAAGGTGTTGTACCTGGGGAGAAAGAATCTCCAGCACGCCTATAGACTGGGGGGTACCATTCTGAGCACCACAGCAGTGGAAAGGGATCTCAGAGTCCTGGTTGACATGAAAATGAACATGACCAACCAGTGTGATGAGGTAATAAGCAGGTCTAACTGCACTCTTTCTTTTATCAGCAGGAATATCACGAGCAGGTCTAAGGAAATGATAATTCCCCCCTATGCGGCATTGGTGAGGCCACAGATGGAGTACTGCATCCAGTTTTGGGCGCCGCACTTCAAGAGGGATGTAGATAACCTTAAGAGGGTTCAGAGGGCTACTCATATGGTTGAGGGCCTGCAGGTAAGATCCTATGAAGACAGACTGAGGGATCTGAATCTCTTCAGCCTCTGCAAGAGAAGGCTGAGAGGCGATCTTGTGGCTGCCTACAAACTCATTGTGAGGGACAGCTGGGAATAGGGGACACTTCATTTACCAGGGCACCCCTTGGGATTACCAGAAATAATGGCCACAAACTGAAGGAGAACAGATTTAGATTGGACATAAGGAAGAAATTCTTTATGGTAAGGGTTGCAAAATATAGAATGGGCTTCCAAGGGAGGTGGTGCTTTCCCCTACCCTGGAGGTTTTCAAGAGGAGATTAGACAGGCATCTGGTTACCTAACCCCAGTGATCTTTCCTGCCTGGGGCAGGGTGCTGGACCCTCGGACCCAATGATCTACCAGGTCCCTTCCAACTCTAGAAATCTATGAATCTATGATACTGCTGCCTTTGGAGCAGGGTGGTGTTAAATTCACAAAAATGTGAATTGCCACATGATGCAAGTTTTAACAGAAAGGCTAATTATGACACTGCACATGTCTGTTAGCCAGTCATGTAATGCTGCAGAACTGCTTCTCTCTCTGCAGAACTGGCAGTGACTCAAGGTCAAAGCATGAGGGAAAAGTTTCTCCTATGTCCAGATGGCAGTGGCAAAACTGGAGCACCAGAACTCTCAGTGGCAAAAATGGAGCAATTTTTTCTGTTGTCTTTTGCTATTCCATCACTGTTATCACCCACCCTTTATTTATTACTGCAGCTGTTGATGAGAGAAATTAAAGAAATGTAAAATCCTACGTTGATTCAGACACCTGACTATAAATCCAAAATACATACTGGATGTGCTTGCACTGAGGTACACTTCATATTTCCATTGTTCAGCTACATTTGCCCTAGTTACGTAACATACACAAGATTAATTTTTTTTATTCTTCAGCCAAGCAGAAGCAAGTCTTAAAACCCAGTGGGAATAAATCCCTGATTGTTTTTCTCTTATTAGCAGCTCTTCTATGGAAAAAGCAAGGTTCAGTCCCATGTGCAATTTTATAAAAATTAGAATTAAGAAAACAGTTTAAGAGATAATCTTATTAGCAATGTGCATTACTTAAAACAGTACTGCTGTATGCATATTCTTATTTATTTTCTTTATTCTGAGTACAGAAGCTTGAAGGAGCTAATGGGAAGGTGTGGTATTTCTTAGGTGTTACTAGGATTATTGTTTGAGACATCATAAAAGATTTCATGGCAATGTTTTGGGGTCTCTCCCAGTTGTAGGTCACACAAAAATATAGTGTGTGATATAATTTAAGAATGTGGCTGCTGCTGTTGGATGTTTTGTTATATTATCATATCACATCAAATATTACATAGTATGGTATATATACATGTATGTACTATAAAAAAGTGTACACTGCTGAGCCACCTTATAGGGCCCTCATTTTTCAGACGGTAGGATTTAAGCACTTCCTGAAATTCAAGCCCTTGTAAGAAATGTCAAGTAGGCAATAAAAAACTGAAGCACATAATATGACTAGACCCTTGAAAATCTTATCTCAATATAAAAAAGCTAAATGATGTTCAGCATCATTCAGAATTTCCTTAAATGCTTCAATCAAAAAATCCTTAAATGCTTATACAATGAAGAATGAGTCAATCCAATGAAAAATAAGATAGTACGTGAATAAGGTTAAAACAGGACTATCATTATAATAACATAAATGGAACTAGGAATTCAAAAACGATTGATTTGAGCAAGTACAACACATTTCTACATCAGATTGTCACAAAGGAAAATTGAAATCATTAGAGGGAGGTTGTGCTAATCAACTCTTTCCTAATCAAGCTGAGATCAAATCTTAAGTGGCCCCTTAATCCTCATACCCACTCCTCAAGTTAGAGATGAGATTCTTAGTGTCTCTTTCTGCATTAGATATTTAACTTTACCCCTCCACCCTGCAATACAGAGAAGGAACAAGTGGGAAATACCGTCTGACTTTTGCTTATAAATGTAAAGGCTTCTAATCCCCTGCTGACTTACCAAACAGCACAGGACACATGAAAATATTGAAATAATTCAATATAATAAAGATTCTTCTTTCCTTTAGACCTGAACTCTTGCATGCTCTGAGAAAGGTGAAAAACTCACAGCAGATACTTTTCCAGTTTTGTCCCAAGATGTTTGGTGGAAGCAAGAGCAGAACAGAAAGTCCCTCAGCAAATAAGCAGCATCAACTTAAAAATTAGAAAAGGGGATTGCAAATGACAGGCACAGGACATGACTGTGTATCACCAAACTCAAAAGAAATCTTGAAGGCCAGGCTATGCTGGTTAGAGGTACTGGCAAATATCAGGGTGCCATGACTTTCTTAATTTCCACTCAGTCCACAGAAGAAAGGGAGGAGTGAGACTGTACACACCCACAAAGCTGCAGCAGTGAAAAGGATACTTTGGGGTGTCCCACACTCTCACATGAACTCAAAAGAACACCAATGAACAGACATCCTGTTGTCAGCCTGGTCCCAACTTCCTTGACTTGGGACTGCATTCTTAAGGGGCTGAGAATGAATGAATCAGTATCTCAGAAAAGGAAATAGAAGCTACCTCATACTGATATTCAAGCTTCTAGAATGATAAATGTTGAAAAAGTTTAGCCATTGACTTTGTTCCTATCCTTTTTCCTTCTCATTTTTTGTATTTCTGTCATTGGCTTTCAGATTTTCTACCCTTTGAAATTCGAATCTAATGTATTTTGGTGCCTTCTGTACTCTTTTGCTCTTTATCTAGATTGCTGGTATATTCGTTATGAACAGGGAGTGATCATAATTCACATGATTTTTTAAATTCAGAAATA
This sequence comes from Crocodylus porosus, assembly GCF_001723895.1. NCBI lineage: Eukaryota > Metazoa > Chordata > Crocodylia > Crocodylidae > Crocodylus > Crocodylus porosus. Next base: position 26,779,333 of record NW_017728951.1, on the reverse strand, counting down.
GCTTCTTTGTGCTTATAACAATATAGAATCGCTATCAAATACCATTTTAAAAATTAGGGTGTTTTAGAAGTTTATGAACTTAAAAAGTTAGGATTTAATTTATATATGTATTTTTTAAATATGTGAAGTCTGAACATTACATAATGCAAGAATATTATCCTAAAACAGTATGTACGCTAACAGTTAGGACCCTACAGCTCTACTGTTCTCTAAGGTCGCTTTATTTAACAAATATAAAGGAGAACTGCAATAGCTATTGGTCCAGAATGCTTTTTTACAAGTATTCGTATGTAGAGCAAAGATCCTAGAAACTAATGTTTCTAATGGCACCATTAAGATCATATTGTACTAATTGGATTTTTCTTAATTGTTTTCAGAGAAAGAATATGCCAAAACAAATTTTAAAAAAATAAAGTAAATCCTCAGCTGTGTTATTTTGGCTCTGTATTAGTCTACATGTGAAAATATAGGATGAACCTAACCTATCTCTCCTCTCCTCTATCCTCCTCCTACTCAGGAGTTTACTTAAGTAGCAAAAACAAAAACAAACAAAAAAGCCTACAATAAAAGCTATTATCCTAAACTGTCCTGCAACTGTTGTAGGGGGCCTGGTGGGCAAACATATATGTCTTCTGTCATCACCTGTCTAAATAATCATTATGAGCAAAAGTATCCAGGGCAACCAAAAGCAATTATGAAGCTTCTGTACTTTGGGGTAAGAGGACTGGCTTGAAGGATCCATGAAGTGGATGAGTGAATACAGTGATAGAGACATCTCAAATATGATTTGTCATCTGGAAATTAATTTTTAAATATGCCTACCACTCCTATATAGTATTCCAAACAGCATGAAGTTTTGGAGCCCTATAAACAAATGGATTCATAAATATCCTGGCTTTATTTAGGCTGGGTCATTCATAAAGAAGTCACATATCTAAATTTTTCCACGGGTATAGGTCGTAGCTGTGTTGGCCTAAGGACATCAGCAAATCCTTCCATGGTACTTGGAAAATTCCAGATTACATGGTTGCTTGACACAAAGGGAATGTCAGATCAAATCTTCACTCCTAATGAAGATTTCATGAATTCATTCTTGAATATTCATGACTTATGGAGTCTAAAAGAAAGATAAATTGCTTCATACAATTAAATGAACTTACATGAACTTTGCTTTATGATGTAGGGCTGCATCCTCTTCCCATTCAAGTCAATAGCAAAACTTTCTCTGACTTCAAAGAGAGCCACGCTAGGCCCTAAATGTGTAATGACATACTGGAAAGTTATAGCAAATACTTTATTCTTAAGGCAAAAGTTTTACATTTCTAATGTACTGTGTTAAAAATCAGTAATTATGTAAAATCATTTTAAATTTTCCTCAAGAAGACATCTGGAGTTGCTTTTACTCAAAAGAGAAAAGATGTCTGATTTATTAAATTTGAAGAAAAAAATAATCTTCAGAATGGAAAATGCCAAAGGCAGCATGAAGTGTTGAATATAGATATACCCAAATTACAAAAATCTTTCAGTAAAAGTTAATGTGAATCAACATCTACATTGGTCTTGAATGCCAAATTGATTTGAAATCCTATAATTGATGGAGCTAGAATGAATTATACTCAACGTCTGTTTTAATGAGTTCAGCAAAGTATTCAAGCCTGCTAAATGAGCAATGCTTGGGATGTGAGACACTGGCCTTTTTACTACTGTTACCTTAGTGATATACCCCAGCCATATATTAGCTCTTGAATGCAACAAAAGTGATATTCATCATGCAATCCTTAGAATAAGGCTGGAATGTTCTGCTGGAACAGAAGAAGTGACCGCCTTTTGATTCATGCAAAAGAAAGAATATTGAACCTCACTAGACCTCACATAAACTTAATTCTGTTTATGCCTAATAGTGTCCATAAGCAGAAAAATGGTAACAAAGGTTGCTGAGGCATCTAAAAGAATGAATAATGGAGACATCTTTTTCTCTGTCATTGAAAAGGAGTGTATTGACCAATGAGTCATGTGTAGCCTCTAAGATATATGTAGTATAAAATGAGATGTAAAGAAGGTCACAGAAAGCAGAAGATTCTAGATCAGCCATGCCCAGCCTCCCAGCTCCACAAGCTGAATAAGTGGTCCGCTGGGTCCGCAATCTGGATCTTGCACAGTGTTGATCCACAAGTGCAATCCCATATGCTGGCCTAACCTGTATACCAGATCCAGTTGCCCACTTATCTGACCCTGTGCACCTGGATCCAGCCATGCGCCGTCCCCACCATGCTCCAGTGCAATCTAGCATGCAGGGCCACATTATCTGGCCCACCGGATTTCCTTCAAGTCTGGAAATTTGGCAGCTGGATGTCATAATCAATGCTGACATTACTCCTGTGTTGCCAGATTTCCAGACCAGTGGGCCAGAAGACAGCTCAGCAGGCTGGACCTGGCCCATGGGCCTCATGTTCAGCCCCACTGTTCTGGTGACCCCCAGTTCACTTAGCCACAAGCTTTGCAATAACTTTCATCAAAAGAAAAGGTTAACGTAGGGGGTGCTTAATAGTTTATCAGATTCAAGAGATTAATTCTTGAACAAGTCACAGACAGTTATTTGAGTGAAACTTGCCTTCCCAAACTAATGATGTTATCAGTATCCTTAGATGTCCCTTAGATTTTACTCTTTCCCTACACAGTCTATGGACTGAGAATTCTAAGGACTTTCCTGATCACTAAAGCTGTCTGGATTCCCTTGGAGATGACATTTATTTATGCTACTCCTGATATGGATGTTCTAATTCAGAGCCAGAGCTTGATGATTAAATTGATGTTTATTTCCAAAATAAATTCATCTATTTATATTCATCTCCAAAACAAGATAGCCATGATTAACAATAGTACAGATCACTGACATATAGTCATGATGGCATCTGGTACACTTCTGGGGATCTAAACTGTACAGAAGCTAGGAAAGAAGAGCAAACAAATTCTTGGCCTTCAGGATAGCCTTGCATAAGATTTCAGAAAGGAGGCTATAATACTGTACAAAACTAATTTTGGTGATCCAGTAAATAGCATTCTCCATTAAAAGTTCTAGAATCCAACCAGAGTTGTTCACTGTGTTCTAATGGGAGGTGAATTATTATTACAAGCTAAAGCAAATTTTATTAGACCATGACCATCCTCCCTGCCATCCTGTGGCAGGGCACTGTTTGTGCCTGCCACTTTAAGGGCCTTAAGATAGTAGCCGGCAGGTGCCTGATTAGAGCAGCCATTTTGGATTCAGGGCTGCCCATATAAACAGGGCATTTTGCTGCTGGAAGGACAGGCAAAAACATTGCCTGGTTGCTGGTATCACCTGGAGGTAAGAGAGGAGCTGTGGGGGATGGCTAGGAGGCTCCTGGTCCTGGGTATGACCTAAAACTGCACCCTGCCAGGAGTGGGTGGCCTGGTGGGTCTCTCAGTGGTGTGGGAGCCCCCAGGAAATGCCAGGCCAGTTACCCCCCAGGTAAAAGGTGGGTCAGGGTACCTTAACCTCCAGCTCCCACATTCAGGTGGGTCAGGACAACAGAGGTAGAGGGGGCCAGGCACACCTATGGCCACCTGAGCCCACCCAAGGAGGGAAGTCCTGAGACTCCAAATAGAGGGGGTGGTGTATAAGATCTCAGGGGAACACCAGTTGTGGTGTGAGTCACTCCATTTCCCCACATCCAGGCAGTGGAGAAGCGGAGGTGCTGCACTTTATATAAAAGAACCATATGATTGCTCAGAGCTAGGTCTGTTGAGAGTATCTGGGTTAGGGTCTGAGAGGGGAGCAACGTAGATGATGTTATGGTGGGGGTCTGCTATAGACCACCAGACCAGGGAAAAGTGGTGCATGATGCTTTCTTCAAATAGCTAGCAGAAGTTTCCCAATAACAGGCTCTGGTTCTCATGGGGGACTACAATCACCCTGACATCTGCTGGGAGGGCAATACAACAGTGCGCAGACAATCCAGGAAGTTTTTGGAGAGCACCGAGGACAAATTCCTGGTACAAGTCCTTGATCTGCTAACTAGGGGCTGTGCTCTTCTTGACTTCCTGCTCATAAACCAGGAAGAATTGGTGGGGACTGTAGTAGTGTATAGCAACTTGGGCAGCAGTGACCACGAGATGATTGAGTTCAGGATCCTGAGAAAAGGAAGGATGAAGACCAGCAGGGTAAAGACTCTGGACTTCAGAAAAGTAGACTTCAGCTTGCTCAAGGAACTCATGGGCAGGATCTCCTAGGAAGGCAATCTGAAGGAAAGAGGAGTTCAGTAGACCTGGCTGTATTTTAAAGAAGCCTTACTGAGGGTTTAGGAACAAACCATCCTGATGTACATGAAGACTAGTGAGTATGGCAGAAGACCAGCTTGACTTGGCAGGGAACTGTTCAGTAAATTAAATCATAAATAGGAAGCTTTTAAGAAGTGGAAACTTGGATAAATAATTAGGGAAGAATATAAAAGCATTGCTTGGACTTGCAGCAAGGCCAGAGCACAATTGGAGTTGCAGCTAGCAAGGGATGTGAAGGGTAACAAGAAGGTTTTCTACAAGTATGTCATTAGCAAGAGGGGGACCAGGTAAAGTATAGGTCCCTTACTGAATGGGGGAGGCAACCTTGTGACAGAGGATGCACAAAAGGCGGAAGTGCTGAATGCCTTTTTTGCCTCGGTCTTTACAGGCAAGGCCAACTCCCAGACTACAGCATTGGGCAGCACAGTTTGGGGAGGAGGTGAGCAGCCCTCAGTGGTGAAAAGAACAGGTTGGGAACTACTTAGAAAAGCTGGACATGTACAAATCCATGGGGCCAGATGGGATGTACCAGAGGGTGCTGAGGGAGTTGGCTGATGTGATTGCAGAGCCATTGGCTATCATCTTTGAAAACTTATAGTGATCAGGAGAGGCCCTGGATGATTGCAAAAAGGGCAAACATAGTGCCCATACTTAAAGGGAAGAAAGAAGATCCAGGGAACTACAGACCACTCAGCCTCACCTCACACCCTGGAAAAATCATGGAGCGGATCCTCAAGGAATCCATCTCTTAACACTTGGAGGATAAGAAGGTGATTAGGAACAGTCAGCATGGATTCACTAGGGGCAAGTCATCCCTGACCAACCTGATTACTTTCTATGACAAGGTGACTGGTTCTGTGGATGTGGGGAGACTGGTGGATGTGGGGTACTTTGATTTTAGCAAGGCTTTTCACACAGTCTCCCACAGCATTTTTGTAGGCAAGCTAAGGAAGCGTGGGCTGGATGAATGGACTATAAGATGGATAGAAAACTGGATGGAGTATTTGGCTGAGAGAGTAGTAATCAATAGTTCGGCATCTAGTTGTCAGCTGGTATCTAGTGGAGTGCCCTAGGGATTGGTCCTGGGACCAGTGTTGTTCAATGTCTGTATCAAAGACCTGGAAGATGTGCGTAGAGTGCACCCTCAGCAAGTTTGCAGATGACACCAAGCTGTGGAGAGAAGTACATACGCTAAAGGGTAGACCTAGGATTCCGAGTGACCTATCCAACTTGTAGGATTGCAACCCCAAAAAAACTCATGAAGTTCAACAAAGACAAGTGTGAAGTCCTGCACTTAAGATGGAACAGTCCCAGGCACCAGTAAAGGCAAACAGCTCTGCAAAAAAGGACCTGGGGGTTACAGTGGATAATGAGCTGAATATGAGCCAGGAGTGTGCCCCTGTTGCCAGGAAGGCTAACACCATACTGGGCTGCATGGGTAGGTGTGTTGCCGTCAGGTCAAGCAAAATAATTATTCCCCTCTAGTCTGCACTGGTGCAGCCACATCTGGAGTACTGCATTCAGTTTCGGGAACCGCACTACAGAAAAGAAGTGGAAAAACTGGAGAGAGTCCAGCAGAGCATGACTCAAAGGTTGAGGGGGCTGAAAAACATGACTTATGAGGAAAGACTGAGGGAACTGGGCTCATTTAGTCTAGAGAAGAGGAGACTGAGAGGGGCTTAATAGCAACCTTGAACTACCTAGTTGCATAGTTTCTAGGGTCGGAAGGGACCTGAGCAGATTATCTAGTCCGACCCCCTGCCATGGCAGGAAAGAGTACTGGGGTCAAACAACCCCAGCAAGATGCAGCTATAGGCAAAACCAAGCGGTCAGAGGAATCAAATGTATTTTTTATTTCAGACAGAATATAGATGCATTTACTTGATTTTGTACATTGGTGATTTAGCCGTATGAAATACTTGATAGGTTAATTTAATGAAGTATGGTTAGAAAAGAACTCCAAAAGACCACATTTATTAAATTTAGTAATCAGTTTAGGAACTTATCAGCAAAATAAAACGACCGTTATGGCTGCTAGTGGCCTAATGGCATGCTATCACTATTTTTGCAGTGCTATGAATTGTGTGATGGCAGTTTGATCACATAATATCTCATCTCTTGACAATATGGATTTAACAATGTGATAATTATAATAATTACTGTGCAGATATGGTGAAGCAGTTCTAACTTTATCATTTAAAGTAATAGAAAAGCCCCCTAGGAAATCTATTATAAAAATTAATTTGATAATGCAGACTGACAAAACTATGGAACTTGATCAGCATATTGTCCACCTGTAGTAATTTAAAGCAAAGATTTTTGTAAAATATGTCTAACCAAGGAACTTGTCTGTGGTATTCATTTTTCTGATGATTTAAATATGTGCCAACTGCTAAACATAATTTGTATAGCTATAGAATTTGGAGACTTGCAACTTCGCTTTGTTGAAATGAATGCAGAACATAAAATATTGTTCCATTCCAGTTGTGAAAAAAAAATTTTAATTTTTTTTTTTTAAATCTCTCTCTACTGCTATAACATGAAATATTAAGAAACGTCCAGTAAAGTATTATTTGTTAGAGCTAGGAATGCTGTGGAGAGACGTTGCTTCCCATTCTCTATTCTTGGGATTAAGTCTAGCCTCATGACTCACAAAAACAGCTTTAGGTAAATTCTGCAGGGAGTTCTGTTCAACTAATATAACCAGAAAATACCTGAAGCTTGAGTACAATAAATATGAATATTGCCAAAAGAAGAAATCTTATTGAAATGATATTTCTGATATGGTTCCTTCCCTTTTACAAGCCAACTTTTAATTGTTCCTACTATTTTGTGGGTCATTTAAGGCTAAATAGCCCACAGCTGATTTATGAGTAATGTCAGACAGTGGATGTGGGTGGTGTCATGTAGGTAAAGGCAACAACACCCAGTAGTATGGGATTTTGTGATACAAAATGTAATTGAATATGTTTATAATCAAATCAGGTTTATAAGGTAAGCTTTGCATTGAGTCTTAGCTGGTTTTGTTTTATGAGATTTATGACTTTAAGATTTATTTTTTTAGGTATTTATGATGTAAGTAATTGAGCATTTGTATTTATTATGGTTAGTTTTGCTGGGCATCTTAAGTGCCTAGGCAAAATGCCTAGAATTGCTAATAGCCAGTTTTCCAGTAAAAGCTGTGGAGTTATCTAAGAATATGTTATCATACTTTAATTTCCACTGTTGGAATCAACAAGTGTTTCAGAAAGATGTGAAAGCTGATAGGTCCATAATTAGACTGGCAATAGCAGATGCATTCACTTCGTGTTAAAACATTCCCTTTAAGAGGTTGAACTTGTTTACCTATTGCATAAATGAGTTATGTCCATTAGTACTTCAAAGGTAACATTTGTTGCACAGAGATATTTGGCTTTATTTGTCAATGGACTCAAACTGATTGCTATTTTATAGCAATGAGCCCCAGGATAGGAAAAAGCTAGAGGGGAACAGTTTTAATTTGCACTTTGAATCCCTCAAGGATCTAATAATGCTAGTCAGAAATTGAATTGATCAGATGTTCAGTCTGCCATATTCCCTCCCCTCTCCTTCTCTCACTCCTCCCCCCACCTCGTATACCAAACAGAAGAGATCTGCTGGCAGAAATGATGACCATATATTCCAACTAAGCCTGTTCTGTCTACCTATTTAAGAAAACGTGCCTGGTGTGGAAGACAACAAAAACACATCAACATTCAGAATAGTAGAGATTCTTATACAAAAAATTCTCCATTACAAATCTTGACATGTTAAACTCCACTTATGCAGCACACCCAGTGGACAAGAGAATCCATGCTGTTCTGGATGTCTAAGAGTGAAGGTATGGTAAACAAAAGGTATGCATTTTGGTGGCCTGTATATTCTTCACCAGAACCAAGGTCTTGTCTACATGGGGAAGCTATTAAAAATTCAATAACTCTTCTTTACTATCTCTGTGGATGCTCTTATTTCATGCTAATAATGTCTTTGATTTAATTTCATCTGCTTCCCAAGGTGGACTAAATTAAAACTGCATGGAAGAATAGTTCCTACAGAATAAGTGCCCACATAGGGAGCTAATATTTGAAAATTGTTCTGTAATGGATACTGAAGGCAACTAAACTGACTGGACCAAAACTAACTCTTGCCTAAAAGAAAAGTATGCTTGTAGCCTAACATTAATGAAGCTTCAGAAGATCTGAAAGCCTTTAAAGAAGTCATAGTAAGATGCCTGCATTCCATGGAATTACAGCTTAGGTCAGATCTCTGCTATGAACTAAATTTGTTTTTGTGGAAAATAAAGACTCATTTAAAATATCATGTAAACTTATGCTGACTTCTCAGAAGTATTTATTTAAAAAATACAGAAAAAATATCTGAAAAGGCAAAACATTTTGTTATGAAATGTCTAAAACAAAAATAATTGCGCTGATCTAAAACTTTTTTATTTCCAAATTTCCTTTGTTTTTTAAAAATTAAAAGCATAACAATCAAAAACAAACTGAAATACTTCAGTTTCACTGAACTGATTTTTTTTTGTTCACTTCTCACTTTACCTATTTTTTAAAATTTTAATTTGTTAGAACTGAAACAATTTTTTTTACCCTACCGCCCAACCTCAAGAATCAAAAAACTTTATTTGTACAGCCCACTATATTGTCCTTCTGGCATGATAATATTTGCTGAGGAGTGAAGTAGTGTGATCCATGACTGATAAAGATATTCTAGTGAGCACCCTGAGGGTAAACTTAATTATTGTGGCAAAACAAGACTATACCTGTATATCTTATGTCGCTCAGGGAACAGTATTATAATAAGTTATTATAGTGATAAAAGTACAGCTGTATGGAGATAAACTGCATCCACACAAGGGGCATTTTGGTGGTACAGAATACTGGTGTAGATCAACTGGAAAAGCTTTCCTACAGTCTATTCCTTTTTACCTTGCGGTAGCTTGTTCATATGCCCATACTCTTAATGTAGACCTGGGAGAGAACTTTACAAGACAGGGCTGTTAAGTCTTGTCTTGTTCAAAAAAAATACAGTTTAAATTATAAAGTAAATCAATTGAAAGGAAAAAAAAAAAAAGTCTAATCAAATAAGCACTAGCTTTTATACCTAAACCAATTTAGCTGTTATTTACATTCAGTTAAGCATGTGCTTTATTTGCATATAAGTAATGCTATTGAATAGAAGTACTATATACAGATTTATACTCGGTCCATATTTGCTAAGTTTTCTTTATAAAAATAATACCTGTAAACTTTGGATTCTGGTTCAGCAATATACTTCAGTATGTCCGTAATTTTCAGTGAATGATTCCCTTCGGTTGACACTTAAACACTTTGTTCTGAGGTTCTTAATTTCTTAAAGTAAAGCTTACATTTTAAAGTGTAATGTTGTGGGAAAGAGTATTTCTTATATGAAATTCCATGAGCACAGAAAATGGAGAACACAGGATTCAAGGTATTTGATGTACTGTATCCTGCTTATGTGAGTGTTGCACAAATCTTAGAATCTGAAAAGAAAAAAAAAAAGCTTTTGCTTCAGGTCTGCCTACTGTAAACAAATATGTGCAAATTTTTAAAAATGTTTTTTGTCTGAACACCTGGAAGCAAAGGCTATGAAAGGACATGGTTTTATACAGTTAGAAATGTGTTCAAAAAAAAAAAAAGAAATTTCCTCTTAATAAGATTAGCTTTAACATGGAACTCTGATGTTTGACAATCTACCAGAATCTAAACCATAAAATTACAGGTCTTTATAACTTTAAACTGTTTTTTCATTACTGGGGCAAAGGGAGGATGGAGGGAAGGTTAATTTCAACAATTTCAATTTATGTTGAACAAGTTTTTAATGATGTTTAATGATGGCTGTTTTTACATATACATAATTAAGCCTGATTTTCTTCAGAGCCCTTACATACTCAGAAATCCTAGGGGGGGCAGGGTTCAGTGTATTAAACTACCAATTTACCAGTCAGTCAACATTTCCAAAATAACAGAATTTTATTTTTCTAAAATAGAAGGCATTTATCATGTGTGGCAGTATGTTAAAACCAACTAAATAGGAATATACTAAGTTTCAGATAATAGTGTGAACTTAGACTGAAAAGAATAAGCAATCACTTTTTTAAAATTGCTTTGACTATAAAGTAAGATCCTCTGCAAAGTAGGACTGTCTCTGCAGCAAGCATGACAAGAATCAAGTTGCATAATGCTTGATATTGAGTAACGCTGCCAAAAAATTATTGAATGACTTCACCATAATAGCAATAGCCTTCTTTTCTACATTAATGGGTTCCTCTGTCCTACTGCATACAGATGCATCAACCTTTTTTTTTTTTTTTTTTTTTTAACACAGGTTTGGGTGAAATTTTGTATAATCCCATGACGTGTTCTAGCAGCTGGTGCTCAGATTTTCTTAGTGGCTGCAATACTCAGTAATTTTCTTTTCTTTTTTTTTTTTTTTTTCTCTTACAACTAGGTCACTGATTTCTGCTTGCAAGCTGAGAGAACAGACTTCTTGTAGATGGAGTTGTAATCCCCAGTGATACTACTCTTCACCTACTCTCTTCCTATCATTGTTGCAACAGTCTATTGGGATTACTAAAGGGACACATGCAGGCAAACTAGACGTGCAGTTTGTGTATGAAGCTCCAAACCTCTTTCCAGTACAGACTGCACACCCAGAACGTTGAAATGTCCCACACTATACATTTGCAGTGCAGGGGCAAAGTTTGTTCCTAGGATTTCCTAGTAGCCCAAAAAAAAAAAAAAAAGCTGCTGAGGAAAAAAATTGACACAGCACACGCTATAATAGTGTGCGCCAAAACAAATGGAGGCTTGGTCCTCCAGGGAGATGGTCTGGCTGCTGGCCAGACCATCTCTACTACTTCATTTGTGCCCTGGCTGTCCTGCACACCAGGAGCCAGGAGGAGTGGGGAAAGGGCAGAAGTGGGAGTTTGTCCTTCATCAAAATGCATGTGTAGGGGTGTGCTCTGCAGCAGAAAGTTGTGCCACCACAATTTGTTCCCCTGCAAGTGCACACCCCGAACATCTGGATGCAGCCATGGTGTATCAACTGAAATCACAGCTTCATTGTGTTTGTTCACTAATCACTTATAACGAAGGAGTCTGTCACAGACCTACTTCATTCATTGTCTGAGTTGTACCTGATCTCTGCAGAAACTGACAACTGGCTCCACTTGGCTCTTGTTAGTGTCTCTACAGTTCCTCATCATACACATACTACCACCCTCACAACCTGCAGGGAAAAAAATTTTTTTTGTTGACTTCTTACTTGGTCTTAGCTTCATAGCTGTTGGGGCTGGAAAAGACATTACAAGATCCTTGGGTCCAGCCCCCCTGCATTGGGCAGGAAAGACTGTTGGTGTCAGATGACCTGAGCAAAGTTGGCATCAGGATGCTTTTTGAACATCGCTAGGGTGGGTGACTGTGTACTACCTGTGGGGGGAGCTTGTTCCAGACCTTTGGCACTCAGCTTGTAAAGATGTTTTTCCTGATGTCCAGTCTGAAGTGATCTTCAGTCAGTTTGTGGCCACTGTTTCGTGTCTTCCCCTGAGATGCCTTGGTGAACAGATGCTCCCCCAGACCCATATGTACAGCCCTAATATAGGTTACCACCAAATCCCCTCTGAGTCTTCTCCTCTCTAGGCTGAACGGTCCCAAGTCTTTAAGCCTCTCCTCATATGACCTGCTCTCTAGACCTCTAATCATGTGCATGGCCTGCCTTTGGACTCTCTTGAGCTTCTCCACATCCTTCCTGAAGTGTGGCGCCCAGAACTGGGTACAGTACTCCAGCTGCAGTCTCACCAAAGCCAATAGAGTGGGAGCATTACATCCTTAGTCTTGTTCAAGATGCATCGATAGATGCATGCCAGTGTTTGATTTGCTCTGCCAGCTACAGCATCACATTGGTGGTGCATGTTCATTCTGTGGTCTATCATGACACCCAAGTCTCTTTCAGGTGTGATGCTGGCAAGTGTAGCACTGTTGAACCCATAAGTGTATTGCAGATTAGTTCTCCCCAGTTGGAGCACTTTACATTTCTCCATATTAAACATCATCAGGTTGAGATCCTCGCACCTTGAAAGCCTGTCCAGGTCGGCCGCACTTTCCCAATTTCACCATCAGGACATTGTGGGAGACTAGGTCGAAGGCCTATTTGAAGTTCAAGTATATGACATCAACCTCATTTCCCCCATCTAGGTGGTAAGTTACCTGATCATAGAAGGAAACAAGGTTGGTCAGACATGACCTGACTGTGACAAAGCCATGTTGGCCATAATTTAGAATACTGCCTTCTGTTAGCCTATCAATAATGGATTCTTTGATATTTTTTTCCAGGATTTTACCAGAGATTGAAGTCAAACTGATAGGCCTGTAATTCCCAAAGTCCTCCTTCCTCCTAGATAGGCACCACATTGGCCTTTTTCCAGTCCTCTCGGACCTCTCCCAAGCACCATGAGACTTCAAATAACTTTGCTTTAGGTGGTGTGATGATGTGGGCCGGTTCTTTTAGCACTCTTGGGTGTAATACATCCAGTCCTGCTGACTCGTAGATATTTAGCCTCTTTTGGTGTTCCCCCACAAGATCTTTGCAAACTATGGGAGGATGATCACCCCCACCTTGATCATCCTGTATCTTGTCATGCAGGCTAACACCCTTGGACTGCTGGAATATTGACGCGAAGTATTAGTTTAGGAGCTCAATTTCATAGTTTCATAGTT
>NW_017728951.1:26761964-26766153 GCF_001723895.1 Crocodylus porosus | reverse complement strand
AGAGTACTGGGGTCAAACGACCCCAGCAAGATGTTCATCTAACCTCCTCTTAAACACCCCCAGGGTAGGAGCCTGCACCACTTCTCTTGGAAGTTTGTTCCAGAACCTAGCCGCCCTGACCGTGAAGTAGCGCCTCCTGATATCTAACCTAAACCTACCCTCTGCCCGCTTGTGACCTGAGTGTCGGTTATCTGCTGTCCCATTTCATTTATTAGGGGCCCTATGCTTCCCTTATTTTTTCTCAAACTTCTGACATAGCTAAAGCAGGACTTTTTGTTGTCTTTGATTTTTTTGCCAATTTGTATTCGGTTTGTGACTTTTGACCTAATCCACTCCCTACAGAAGCAAGATATTGCTGAGTACTCCTCGTTGGTGGTTATTTCTGGGTTCCATCCATCCCTTGTAAGCTTCTCTTAACTTTAGGAGGTCCATGACTTTCCTATTGAGCCAAAGGGGTCTCCCAGTCCTTTTGCTGCCTTTCTTGTGAAAGGGAACAGACTACCTTTGTGCTCCTAGGATCACTTTCTTGAGGAGGGACCACTCTTGTACTCCCTTCCTCATCAGACCATGGTCCCACAGGGCCTTGCCAACCAATCTCCTAAGCTTGTGGAAGTCAGAATTCCTAAAATCAAGGATTTCTACCCTACTGTCTGATTTTCCTGACTAATTAAATGTATCACCTCTAATAAAAGGTATAATTTCTAAACCAAGAGTTCCACAGTATTGCTTTTCTTTTTGTCTCAGATCAACACGGCTACGAAATATATCCCTAAAACATGTAAGATGCCACATTTTAGCCAATTTTGAATTTAAACTTCATTCCTGAAAGTTGTCTATGCCTCCCTGCCTTTCTGCCATATGATATCAAAAAGCAACTCACAAAGGGCATGTATAGATGAAATGGGGACCCTAAATTGAAGTGGTGAGTTTTAAAATACACCGCTTTAATTTAGGGCTGATTAAACCCCCGTGTCATGCACAAACCCCACTGACTTACCTGCCTCTCCAGCAGCGGGGAGGGGAGGGGGAGCTGCTGGCAGGCAGAGCAGTCCTTGGGCTGCAGGGGGACTGGTGTTTCCCTACATGGTAGCGGCAGCCCCCACCACACCCCTGGGCAGCACCCACCCACAGGCACCCTGTTTGGGCAGTCCCGGGGGGCACTGCAGCCATGGAGAGAAGCACTGGGTCCCCGTGCAGCTCAGGCAGGCTTCGGGGGGGGTGGAGATCAAGCTTGCTGCTTTTCTTAGGAGTAGCCTGCTTTTCCCGGCTGCTGCCAGGCTGCCTGCAGGGCTTCCTGCAGAACCCCTAAGCTGCACGGAGCCCAGTGCTTCACTCCATAGCTGTATGGGCAGCAAACTAAAACTCCTTGAAAAAGTTTTAGTTTGCTGCACCCCAAGTCATTTAAGGTGCATTACGCTGCCGAATTTTCTACAGCGGCTGGAATTAATGTGCAATACGCTGCCGAGGCATGCAAACACCGACACCATTAAAGTGGTGCAAAAGCATTTAGCCTGCCTTAAAGTGTTGTGCACATGCCTCTTGTTTCATCTATACACGGCCAAAGACGGTCTCATGGATTCAGAGGAACAGACATCTACCTTCAGCTTCCTCTGTGAAAAAATGAAGTTTATTTTCTACCTATCCTCTCTGAGTCAAGAGTTCTAGAGTTATGCATTTCTTCTAGTGGAGATGTATGCAGACACAGAAATTCATCTGTGTATAGAATTTTGAAGGAGGTTTAATTATATTTGAATTGAAAATAGTTTCTCCTCTTCCAAAGCAACTAATAATGAGTAACATTTTCTGCTAGAAAATAATGTGGAAGACTTCGCTAATAAAGGTTTGAATTATAAACACTGTATAAAATTATTAAATCTACCAGAGAAAAAATTGTATTTTTCAGAGAGAAAAAATTTCCCATATGCCCAAATATCCTTTAAATATATATGGGAAAATTTTAGTAATTATATTTTGTTTTATATCTGCTTCCATAAAAACTGAAGTGACTAAATATGATGATGTTGGGCACATCTACACCAGATGTTCACTGCATAGTAGACTAATAAGCTGCATAGCAAGTGTTGTGCATCTACATGTGCGAACCTATTAGGCTGGAGTAAACTAATTAACTCCGCAGCAGGATAGTACTTGTTTCCCAGTAGCAAAAAAAACTGTAGAGAAAAAAGTGGCACAGCACATGCTACAACAATGTGTGCCAGAACAAATGGAAGCTCAGTCCTCCAAGGAGACAAGTACTATTCTACTTTGGAGTTTTTACTCTGCAGCAGTGCATGTGTAGATGCTGCCCCAGCTAGCTGGGGCACGAGGGTGATTCACTGTAGAGACTGTTTCCTGGCTAGCCCTGCACTGGAGCATCCTCGTCCCCCATCCAGCCCCTGGGCAGCACACTGAGCCAGGGGAAGGAGCCCCTAGCTGACAGTCTGACCCTGAGACTCCCTGCCAGCTGGGGCTGCTCCTACCTGCCTCAGCATGCTGAGGTCCTGGGCACACATGTATACAATGAACCCAGGAGAAATAAACTGGAGCAATAAGCCCCAGAATTTACTCATATGCATTAATATGCATGTGTAGACAGGTCCATTGTGACTTACAATCATGATGTTTAAAAAGCTTCTTAATCAAAAAACATTCAAATATTGATAACAGTAATAACTGACAGTAGTAATACTAAAAAAGAGATTCAGCAAATTAGGTCCTAAAAGAACGGCAAAACTGGCTTCTATCTCAAAGCCATTTGACTTTCTGCTTCCACAGGTATATAAGAGCACTCTCTGCCACCATGTGACACATGTTACTGGGCAAGATGGACTTATAATCTGGTGAAGTAAATGACAATTCTTATGTTCTAAGAAAGATACGGTGCATAGAAAATAAACAGTAAAACTGGTTTATATGTTGCATACTATACAGTTGAAATAATTGTTTTCTACCAAGGTTCCTTTAAAGAGAAGAATAAGAAAGAGAATCCAGACTAATAGTAAACTTGGTGATAACTGCTAAGAGAGAGAATTTTATGCCTCATGCACTTATATAAATTTTGCATTGGGCTCACTAGATTAACTCTCCTTATCTGCACTCAGCTTTGTTCTCTATCCCACTTTTAAGACAAAATAAAATCAGTGAAGTGAGGTAACTTCAGAATTTATCAAAATTTACTGGGTATTTCATCTAATTTTACACATGCATACACAGATCAAACTTGTATAGTGGATGTTAATTGCACTTATAATTGCATTGTGACATCTAATATACTTTTATACTAAGTATAAAAGTGTATATTCATACACTTTTTGGCCACATCCAGATGACTGTGGACATGGAGTATGTGGTGCCGCAGACCCATCTGCACCGCCACACGCCGCAAATGCAGGTGTTTCCTGTGCTGCTACCTTGCAGTGTGTGTGTGGGGGGGGGGGAGTTGACCGCAGGAGATTCTGGGGTCAAAAAAACCCATGCCCAAAAAAAGCAGGGTGGCGCACGTGGCAGCAGTGCGTGCCACCCAAAACTGGAGCCTGGCCAACAAGAGCCAGGCTCTGGCTGCCAGCCAAGCTCCCAGCTTCAGGAGTGCCATAGCTACAGCTCCCTGAGGTCCCCAGAACTCCAGGTAAGGCTGCCGGGGCCAGGACAGTTGTTGGCCCTAGCCTCTCCTACCCCATCTGGGGTACCTGTTGCATGCCAGAGTGCATGTGGCACAGGCATTTCCGAACTTTAGTTGAACAAGCTTTAATCTGCTGCGATTAATTGAGGCTCTTCTGATGTGCTGTAATTGCAGCATGTCAGAGCAGCTTTGTTGCACATGTATAGGTGCCCACAGAGAGAAACTGAAGGAATGTGCTTCCCATGTTGCCAGTCTACTGCTCAAATGACAGGCTGAGAGCCATGGGGCTCTTTAGCCTAAAAAAGCGCAGGTTTGGGGTGATCTGATGGCCACCTATAAGTTTATCAGGGTGACCACCAGTATCTGGGGGAACGTTTATTCACCAGAGCACCCCAAGGGATGACGAGGTCAAACGATCATAAACTACTACAAGACCATTTCAGGCTGGACAGAAGGAAGAATTTATTTACTCTCCGAACCCCCAAGGTCTGGAACAGCCTGCCATCGGGGGTGGTTCAAGCACCTACATTGAACACCTTCAAGAGCAAATTGGATGCTTATCTTGCTGGG
>NW_017728951.1:26757542-26761864 GCF_001723895.1 Crocodylus porosus | reverse complement strand
GACCCCAGCTGACTTCCTGCCCTTTGGGCGGGGGCCTGGACTCGATGATCTTCCGAGGTCCCTTCCAGCCCTGATGTCTATGAAATCTATGAAACAGTATACAAACTCAGAGTAATGTAGGGCTGGAAGGGACCTTAGAATATCATTTAGTCCAGCCCCTTGTTCAAGGCAGGATCATCTCTGCTAGACATGAGACAGAATTTCTTCACAGTAAGAGTGGCCAGAATTTGGAATGGGCTTTCAAGGGGGGTGGAGCTCTCCCCTACCTTGGAGGTCTTTAAGAGAAGGCTGGACAGACTTCTGGCTGGGGTCTCCTACCCCAGCACTCTTTCCTGTCCAGGCAAAGGGTCGGACTCAATGATCTGTTGAGGTCTCTTCTGACCCTAGCATCTATGAATATGCTGTTGGCTTTTTTGTAACAAGTGCAAACTGTTGCAACTCTCAGGTACTTCTCTGCAGTACTGCAGTCTAGCAAGTCATTTCCTGGTTTGTATGGGCACCTGTACATGTGACAGACTTCTGCTTTGACATGTGCTAATTAGCACACATTGGAGCAGACTCAGTTAATCGAGTCTGCTGCAAGTCTGCTGGAGTGTGCTAATTAGTGCATCGTGTATTCAGCATCCTTGCATTTCAAAATACCAGTGGGGGCACTTTAACTAAAGCATGTCAAATGAGCTTTAGTTAAAGCAGCCCTGCTG
The DNA here is from genome assembly GCF_001723895.1 of Crocodylus porosus. Classification (NCBI taxonomy): domain Eukaryota; kingdom Metazoa; phylum Chordata; order Crocodylia; family Crocodylidae; genus Crocodylus; species Crocodylus porosus. The sequence continues at coordinate 26,761,163 of NW_017728951.1, read as the reverse complement.
ACATTTTGTATAGCGAGATGCTGAATACAGGTGACATTGCAGGTGCTTTAATTAGAGCGGCTCTGTGAGCCTTTTTAATTAAAGTGCCTCCCCCTCCGCCCCGCAACATGTGTATAGATGCCCTTTGTGTGCATGCAATCATTTTGTCCCAGACGCAGGACTCTGTACTTGTTCATACTGAATCTCAACTGATTGATTATGGACCATTTCTCCAGTCTATCCAGGTCATTCTTGATCCTATCCCTGTCCTCCAGAGTGTCTGCAACTCCACCCAACCTGGTCTCATTTGCAAATTTGCTAAGCATGTGCTCAATCCCATCATCCAAATAATTAAGGTAGATGTTGAACAATATTAAAGCCAGAACAGAGGGTTTTGTTAGGAGCCCAGTAAACCCACATTAGGCTCAGTTAAATTACTGGAGTGTTAGACAAAATTCATTAAGCTGAAACCTATCATTTAAATTCATCTCTGTCTCTGCCATCCATTCACTTACACATCATGATTAATTATGTGGAAACTTATGCTTAAGAATAACAGATTTGTTTCCTGCTAAAAGAGAAGGTGATGAATGATTGCAATACTTAGAAATGTTTGTGTTCTAATATTGGCTCTTATGGAAAAGGTGCTGAATGCCTCCTAAGCAGTATTGAGGAGCCTATACGCAATGCTGCTGACATCAGAGATATTTTCAGTTCTGACACCAGTCTTTCCAGGATTAGGCTGTTAACATTATGTTTTTTATTTTGATCTCTCAAATGAGATAAACATTATCTGTTTAACATGGGTGTTGTGAACAGTAATTATTTCATGTTTATAAAGTGTTTTGAAGGTATAAATGATTTTTCATGCACTAAGCATTTTTGACAGCTTTGATTCATCAGAGCATCTTATATTTGCATAAATTAGCACCCTGGCAAAGATTACACTTAAAACAAGATTAGGCTGTTAATCACATCTTAAATGGTAGCCTGACCACATGTTCAGGTAATTAATGGTACCATAAAAAGGGAAATGAGTCACAAATATTACATAAAAAATGTGTGAAATCTTTGAATATGTGGCAGAGTTAGGGCTACACCACGGTCTACCAAGCAGCCTCTAAATGATCCCCACCAGCTGCAACAAGGCTCAAACCCACCCTAGTGTAGTCCCCAAAGCTGGCCAATGATCAGCTGATTGTCAGCTGGCTCAGGATCAGACCAGTGCTCCAGCTGGCTCAGGTGCAGGCCTTGATGTGGTCAGCTGATTGTTGAGCACCTGGCTTGCTGCTTGCTGGTGCTAGAGGAGCCCAGGAAGATGGTCCTGGACTCTCCCTGCACTGACACATAAAATCAGATTGGAGTCTGATCACTGATCCCAAATCATGTGTTCTGCTATGTATGCATGACATGGCAAGAGGCAGAATTGTGGGGATCAGATCCTATCACACCTTTTAAATGAACATCTCTCAGTGGCCTTAGAAAACACTTTTATCTGAGACAACTCTGTACTTTTACTTTTACCCTATTAACTCAGCATTTCTCTCAAGAAAAATGTGACCATTCTTTCCAATATATATTCCTAAATGTTTCTAATTCATCTTTGGAGCTGTAGTTACGTTTTTTTTCTTTACTCACTTTCCATTCCATGTATGTTACAGAAAAAATACACTTCTCAGAATCCTTGAAAATCAGACAATGAAGCTTTTAAGCTTAAGACATAACTCATTTTTTATGAATAATGTGGGGATGTTTAATAAGGAATGTATAATAATATATAATAAGGATAGTATATGTAACATATAATATAATGTATAATAAGGGATGTATAATAAAATCCACAGGTTTTGCCCAGGATGACACAGAAACCTTTTAGAAACATAAAAGTGACTCCTTAAATATAATGGTAATTAAGAAAAAAATATAAAAACATAAGTAATAATGTAATAAAATTCTCTTTATGCCATATTATCCATAGTCATCATTTTTATAAAATTAGATCAGAGAGAGACTTAAGCAAAATTACCATATATTAGTTTGCCTCTTATGCTTAATGCTCTAGTTTCTAGAATCAAAATAGATCAGATGTAATTCACCACTGCAGTGTTTACATCTTTGTTACTGTACTCATTTCAATATTTATAGGGTAGAGCAGCTCCCAACCTGCTTTAAACTAGGCAAGGGGTGGGACTAGACTGCATGGGCAAGGAACCTTAACTGTCTGATTTTCCTCCAATCCTCTTTCACTGGAACCAAGGAATATAGTACAATTCAGAGACGTTAAAACTCTTGCAGTGAGTGAATATTCAGCAATCTGAACAGGATGATAACTATGGATGTATTGCAGAGATATCATTTTCTGGTGCAGATAGACACAAGTAGGTTAGGCCACACAACTTTCTTTTCCTCAGTGTCCTCGCTTTTAAATTAAAACCTTCCCTTGCCTCCCTCATAGGGATACTATGAGGGCTAATTAGTAGGCCTGTGCAAGTAGGCAGCTATTTGACCCGACTTCAGATCTGGATGCCAGCGATCTGATCTGGAGCTCCAGACTGGGTTTCTGCTTTGATCTGGCCGAAGCGGCTCCGAAGCTTTGCAGCCGCTTTGGAGATCTGGCCATAGGGTATAATGGGGAATCAGTGAAATATCTATAACTTTATTGTTTTTTTGTCTGATTTGGATGAAACTTTTAGGGGTGGTAGCCTCTGCTGAGAGTGTGAAGCCTACTAAGTTTCAAGATCGGTTCAGAGGGAACTACTGAAATTCCCTGAAAGAAAAAATTGTGTCATGTCTATGTGTTACACCACAGGGGGCTGAAAACTGCAGGGGTGGTAGCCCTTGGTGAGGCCACACAGCCTGCTAAGTTTCAAAGAGATCGGTGCAGTGGTTTGGGGGAAACTGCACCTCATGCTGCTGACAGGCAAAACTTGTGACACAGATGACCCTGTGTGTGCTAAGGCTTAGCAGCTGAAAACTGCAGGGCTGGTGGCCATGAAACCTGCCTCAAGGAGACAGGTGCAAGGGTTTGGGGGGAACTGCACCTCAAGCTGCAGACAAGCAAAACTCGTGACAGGGGTGACTATGTGTGTTAAAGCGCATCAGGGTAAAAGCTGCAGGGATGGCATCCCCTGCTGCGGTCACAAAGCCTGCCAGCTGTTGAGGAGATAGGTGCAGGGGGAGTCTGGGTTCTGGGGCCCTGCACCTCTGGCTGCTGACAGGCAAAACTCATGACATGGGTGCTTGTGCAACTGACTGTGTCTGTCTTGGGGGGGGAACTACTGCAGGCCTGGCTGCTAAGCTACTGTGTTACCAGTTACCAATCAATCATGATTTACTCAGGGACCAGCTCAATACACAGTAGCTAGCTAATGTAGCCAATTAATTAGCAACAATTAACACCTGCAAAAATAACAGACTAATGAGAGGAAATAATCAATACAGACAATCAACTGCCCCAAGACAGAGATAGTCAGGTGCACAAGCACCCATGTCACGAGATTTGCCTGTCAGCAGAGGCAGGAGCAAAGGTAAAGTGAGTGGGGCCCCAGCAAGGTCGGTGGTGAGAGGATCAAGCCCTGACAGCTCATCCCTCTTCATAAAGGGTAAGAAGGAGGACCGGGGAAACCATAGGCCAGTTAGTCT
>NW_017728951.1:26748307-26756197 GCF_001723895.1 Crocodylus porosus | reverse complement strand
GTGTGCCCTCCCGGGCATCCAGCTGCTAAGTGGGCAGGAGACAATGCTCAGCTCAGTGGTGGGATGCATGTGGCGTCAAGCCGCTCCTGGGCCAGCTACAGCAGGGGTGCAAAGCCCAGTCCATAATGGCAGCTGCCTCCACTACACACAGATAGGGGGGCATGTGGCACCACAAATGCCGGGCAGCACAGGTGGTTGCAGTAGCTGTGTAGGAGGGAGTGGGGCTGGAGCAGGGACAGGCCCTGCACAGCCAGGGCATGGGACAGAACCGCAAAACAGCTCGTCCAAGGGCATGGGGAGTGGGGACATGCACCCCAGGAGAGCATGGGGGGCATGTGCCCGTAGATCTGCATGCCAGCCAGACTGGCTGCCACTGCAGACTGGGGCTGGGGCTGCAGGCACCTAAAAATTCACTGTAACCCCCTATAGCCCCTCTTCCCAGTGCCGCTGCCATCCAGCCCAAGTGCAGTGTCTCCCAGACCGCCACCGTAAAGAGCACAGCACAGCCTCCCCCTTCCCCCGCCCCTTCCCCATCTGCCTGCAGCTCCCTGCATAGCCCTGCTCCCAGTACCACCACCACCCAGCTTGAGCCCAGTGCAGCCCTCATCCTGTCCCACAGTGGCAGCCAGCCTGGCCAGTGTGTAGATCTGGGAGCAGCCTCCCATGCCTTCCTGGGGTGTGTACCCCCCCCCTGCACCTCCAGATGAGCCACTTATGTCTCCACCCCAGCAGTGCAGAGCCTGCCTTTGCTCCACCCTCTCTCCCTCCCTCATTGCCATTGGTGGGCAGGCAGGTGAGGGCAGATCAAGGCTCCAGCGGTGAGGGAGTTAGTGGGGCTAGGACTGGAGTCTTGATCTGCCCCCACCATGGTCCTTTTCCCGCTCCCTCCCCCTTCCCCCACAGACTTACCTGCTGGGGGGGCACACCCTCAAATAATCTTTTCCCCTCTGCCTCGATCATCCCCCCCTCTTCCCTCCCCACAGACCTACCTGCTGGGCAGGGTGCACACAGTAGATCTTGGGTTACTTTTAAATGCCAAAGATGATCTCCTACTTAGAAAGGTTGGAGACCACTGGTTTAAGGATGTAGGCAGATAAGGTTTTTTGGGTGAATCTGAAAGCTTTTATTAGACCAACTAAATAAACCGCAGCAAATTTCCAGGTAGTCTTGGAAGGTAATGAGATACTGCTTTTATTCATAATATCTCCCCTGTTTTCTCTTTGCTGCGGAGAGAGTGGGAACCTTTTTGCTTACAATATATACGAGCAGCAAATTACAACATTCCTTATGGTGGTTCAACTGCACTGATTAAACACTTATCTGAACACTGTCAACCCTTCACTACCCACCCCTGGGAGGGAAATAAGTAGACATAGAGAGTTTGTCTGAAAAGGATACCAAGAGAATGTATTATCCAAGTGAAAATATAGCTCTAAATCCAACTATAAAGAAGTTTATAAACTGTGATTTGAAGACTGCTGGAAGTCTTCAGTGTACTTACTAACTTGCTGGTTGTAGATTGCTGGCTCCCCTTATTTTCTTCTAAGAGAGAATGGATAATACAAGACATAAGGAAAAGAGCAAAAGTAGATTAAGATTAACTTGATTCAGAAAGGATTTACTGCATGAAGTCCTAAGTAACTAAAGAAACAAAGTACTTTTTTCCCTAATGTTACTTTTATTGTGTAGTCAAATACCAAGAATGTATGTAATGATAAGAAGCATAGCAGGGCAGCTCCATGCCCTGGGCAGGCCTGCAAATGCCCAGGCCTGTGCTGGTTACTGTGATGATGATCACAACAGTGTGATCATCCACCACAGCAGTCACAGCCATTTTTTGCCACCTCCATGGAGGTGGTGCCTAGGGGTCCTGCCTCCCTCACCCACCTTTTAGTACACTACTGGTAATCATGGTTATTTATGTAGACATTGCTAATGGTTGAGGTGTAAAGGTCTGTGCAAACAGAATGAATGAAAAGGGAAATGACCTTAGCTGGTGTAAATAGGAGAAGAGACAGACTTTTTAAAGTAGAAAACTTTGACTGGTTGGGTTGCGCCAATACTCCTGCTGGGGCCAAAGCTGGATGTTTCTGGCTAGGGGGTCTTGTCCCTCTGCTCTGGGTCAGACTTATTACCATATTTGGGGTCAGGAAGGAATTTTACCCCGTGGTCAAACTGGTATGGACTGTGGAGGGTTTTGCCTTCCTCTGTAGTGAGGGGCCCTCTATCTGGGATCCCTTGAGCCTATATTAACTTGATTTCATAGAAGCAATCTGCTGAGGTTCCCCTGCTTTACCTGTGGCAGATTAGAGTGTTTCATAGATTTCATAAATGTTAGGGCTGGAAGGGGCCTCACAAGATCATTGGGTCCAGCACCCTGCCCAAAGGGCAGGAAGTCAACTGGGATCAGATGATCCCAGAAAGGTAAACATCCAGGTGTTTCTTGAACATATTCAGAGTAGGTGCTTGCACCACTTCTGGGGGGAATCTATTACAGACTCTGAAGACTCAGGCAGTACAGAAGTTTTTCCATATGTCCATTCTAAAATGGTCTTCCAGCAGTTTGTGACGGTTAGACCTTGTCTTCCCTTAGGGTGCCCAGGTGAACAGACGTTCTCTCAGTTCCTGATGCACACCCTTGATATATTTATAGGCTGCCACCAAGTCCCCCCTGAACCTTCTCTCATCCAGGCTGAAGAGTCCCATGCCTCTCAGCCTCTCCTCATAAGGCCTGCTCTCTTGACCTCTAATCATACATGTGGCTGTCCTCTGGACTTCCTCAAGCTTCTCCACATCCTTTCTAAAGTGTGGAGCCCAAAATTCGATTCAGTACTCCAGCAGTGGCCTCACCAAGGCTGAGTAAAGTGGGAGGATGACTTCTTGGACTTTGCTTTGTTAGGTCTGTGTTGTGTCAGAGTTCATAGTAGTCTTATGTAGAGTTTAGATTATGGTTTGTATGGGATGGTTTGGATAGGGATGATCTTGCCTCAGGCAGGGGCGTGCAATAGATGACCTCTGAAGTCCCTTCCAGCCCTACTTCTCTATGATTCTATGATCTATCAAGATGTGGTTCACAGCGTGAAATGAGTCTGGGAATCATGGGCAACTGGTGCTTCCTGAATCTGGAGGGACACCAGCAGGGCATGACCAGGGTGGGTCCCAGCAGCCAACCAGTGACTCTGGTGGGGGAACACTTCTGCATGCAGCATGGCAGCGGCGGAAGTGCCATCACTTCTGCCACTGGCACTTCCACCAACATGCTGCTGGTGGAGCCAGTTGTAGTGGGAGGCATAAGCACTCTCTGCATCCCCTACAAGTTGAAGAACTTGCTGTCAGGGGGGGCACCAGAGCTCTTAGGGGGGGCACATGCTTTCCCCAACACATCGCCTATGCTGGGAATTCCTGGTGTATTATAAACCATGTTTTGAAGGACTGATAATCATCTTCATTTTCAGGGTAAACTTTTAAAATATGTTACTGTTATTATTTAAATACCAAAATAAATAGCTGAATTTGAAGGTATGGTATTTATACTGTTTCTTTTCTAAGTGACCTGCATCATAAATAAGAACATTTTTTTTACTCTGTAGCTTAATGATAAAAATCAGGTTAATTTTATTAAACTGAATCTGAGGGCCAGATCTTACTACAGTGCAGGGAGAAAGGAGATACCATGTATCTTTGGGACTGTCTGGAAAAATCCCAGTTGGCTTAGCCAAAATTCCACTAGGAATTGGGAGAAATACACAATGAGGCAAGAACTCAGTCACTATGTGCTGCCTCTGCCTCACTATTTGTTATGAAATTGGCTGGATCATCACCCCACTCACTCCTTACAATCCTTGGGGAGATTAGTACCACTGTATCGGGTGTCAGCCTTAAAACTAATACCTCAGTCTAATCAGCACGCTGCTCATCCTGGTCTGCCACCCTACAGCTGGAGCGGCTGTGCCAACATAGCCTTTGCATAAAGCTGGAGAAATATGCCTTTGACCAAATCTTCTCTGAATTGCTTGGTTTTATTTTGTCTCCTGAGAGCTTAAAGAGAGACCCCTGGAAAGTTCAGCCCATCCTGGTGGAAGGTGCCTCAAAATATCAAGGAATTCCAAAGTTTCCTGAGTGTGCCAATTTTTTACCCATGGTTTTTTGCCAACACTACATAGGTGGTAGACCCTCTTGCTACACTATTGCACAAATATGTTCAGTTTTCCTGGTCTACGGAAGCCCAATGACCCTTTGAGTACCTGAAGCAGTCGTCACCTGTGCCCCTGTATTATCCCATCCAGATCCAGCCCTGGTCTTAGTTATGGAAATGGGTGCAACCCAGCACTACAACAGGCACAGTGCTTTCACAGTGGCAGTGCCCAGAAAAGTCCCTGCACCTTCTTTTCCCACAAGCCTACCTTAGTGGAACAAAATCATGAGATCTTGAACTGCAAACTCTTCTCCATAAGAGCAGCTTTTGGAGACTGGCAATATTACTTTGATGAGGAGTGGCACAAGATGCAGGTTCTTATAAAAATTTGGAGTACTTCTGCAAAGCTAAGGTGTTCAACAACAGGCAACGTCAGTGAGCTCTCTTCTTTTCTTGATTGATTTCCAGATAACTTACCAGCCCAAATCTCAAAATGGGAAGGCAGACGCCCTCTCCTGAAGTACATATAACACACTCATCAGAGGAGCCCTATTAAAAGCCTCATAAATTCATTAGAAATGCCTGGCCAGTGAACCTCCTCTCTGTACCCCCAGAAGAGAAGGCCTTCTTCACACAACCACCATACTGAATCATATTTGCTCAGGGTAGGATTTATGTGCCCCCCTGCTTTGGCTTACGCTACTATCTTTCACCTAAGCCTTTACTCTCTATTAGCTGCCCACTCTGGACCCTAGAATACTTACTGCCTCATCTGCTATTTCTGGTGGTTACAATTGTGCAAAACAGTGCAGGCCTTTGTCTACTCCTGCAAGGTTTGTGCCCATGCCAAGAAACCCCCTCAAAAGCCTTGCAGGCTCCTCCAAGCCCTTCTCACTCCACCTCAGCCATGATCTGCAATTTCTCTGAGCTTCATTGTAGAGCTGCCAGTTTGGAATGATAGTTCTATGACTGGCTGTAATGGACCAGCTTAAAAAATGGCCCACTTAGGCCCCTGCATGGGATATTCTTAGCAAAAGATACAGCCCAGCTATTGCTGGACTGGGTGGTATGCCTCCAGAGATTCACAGATTCCAGCATATCAAACCATGGGTTGCAGTTCACCTGGTTTTGGCAAGAAGCGCAGCACTTACTGGGAATCCATGAACATCTCATGCTGGCCCACCAACCTCAGACAAATGGCTAAGCTGAGAGGATCAGTCAGATTTTAGAGTGGTACTTCCACTGTTGTTTTGATTTTCAACAAAATAACTGGGTCTCAGTCCTCACACTTGAAGAATTTGCCTACAATAACTCTGAGCATGCCTCGACTAGGCTGAGCCCATTCTTTGCAAATTATGGATTCGACCACTTGTTACATCCCACCTTACCCACAGACTCTGACAATCCTACAGCTATGGAATGGGTAGACCACCTTCATAAAGTCCAGGGAGAATTAAAACAACATCTGGAAAAGGCAAAGGAGGTGTAAGTGGGAGGCAGATAACACTGACAGCCACGGCCCTCCTACTCTGTGGGGCAGAAAATGTGACTGTCAACTGAACACCTCCATATGGACTTATGGAAACAGGATCACTGGTTCCTCAGCCTCTTCCACATAATGCAAAATAAACCTGCTAGCCTTGAAATTATAACACCCCTGAACACTGAAGATCTACCCAATATTCCATATGTTATTACTCAAGCCATATCTCTACCACACCCAATAGTAATCCAAGGGCAGGAGATCTTAGATTCAAAGTGGAGACTGGGGAAGTTGCACTACTTGATAGAATGTGAGGAATATGGGCCTGAAGATTGCACGTAAGAGCCAGCAGAAAACATCCACTCTCCAAACCTGCTATAAAGTTCTACGAAGACCACCTGGAGAAACCTGGATCAGCACCTCCCATGGACCAATGTTAGGCACAAGTAAGAAATGATACCAGGTTGAGGCCTTGGCCAGAGCAGCACAGTTGTTGATCACAGTCTGCCACCCTACATCTGGTTATCTAGGCTAGTTATGCTGTCCCCCACCAAAAATGGATCCTGTAGGCCTCACTGTAACCTTGATCAGTATATACCACTCATGCAAAGGCTTTGTTAAAGCATTGGCCAAAGTAGACCTAACCAGCAAACCTGACTGATGCATTAGCTCCTTACATAAGCAAAACTTGACATGTGGGCCAGATGGCAGTCCTGCCAGAAAATGAGAGAGGAAGATGGCTGTACAAGGTGTAAGATAGTCCAGTGCCTGCATGATAAAACTAGTGTAACCAGTTGATTGTCTGTATTGATTATTTCCTCTCATTAGTCTGTTATTTTTGCAGGTGTTAATTGTTGCTATAGTCATTCTTCAGACAATATTGGTGTTGGAATCTCCTGCCTGTGACTCTGTCAACACCACAGTTCCTCAAAACTGACAACATGTCAATAACAATTGATGAGAACAACAACAATGACAACACTGATAACACCCAATGACTGCTCCCAGGTTGCCCTAGTTGTCCATCCTCAGCTATGCTACTGCTTTCCTTGCTGCTTCTACTGCATTGGATAGCAGTACTCTATTCAGTCATGCAGTGATCATACGTTATCGGACCTTTTGGTCTAGGAGCACAGTGTACATATTGAATTAGGCTGCAGAACATCAAAGCATTATGTTGATAAACAAGTTACAAAACCTTTTTTCTGGTTATAAATTACAAAAGCATAAAGCAATAAAGTGTCTGCTTTCCCCTTTGCTGTTTCTTTAAGCAGGACAGCCTCTGGCAATGAGATTCAGAATGGAACAAATATTAAAGGATTTCTGTCAGAGTAGAGAGAATATAAAACATGGATTTTTGCAAATTATATTTTGTTCTTGTTGGATGTAGAATTAAAATATGTCCTATAGTCAAATGATTTTCTGAGCTCTTGAGGGAAAGTTAGGTTAAAGTAAATCAGGGAAATTAACAAAAATATTACTCTTCTGCAGCATTAAAAGATTCTGAAAATACAGGTGACCTGTGCTGAACCTTCCTGCACTTATAAGAAGTTTAGTATTTGATTTGCTGAGTTTGAGTGGAGGGATGTGTGTGTGTGAAGTCAATAGTGCCAGATATGTAATCAGACAAATGCTTGAATGAAGTGATTTAAACATGGATTGTGGTTCAGCAGGGTGTTGGACTAGATGATTTCCTTCTCCCTCCGCCCCGTCCTTTCCAGTCCTGTTTTTCTATTATTCCATAGCATAGAAAGGCCTATTTTCAATAATATAATAGAAAGAAAAGTTGATATAACCATTCTCTACTATGAGTTACTGTGCATATATATATACACACACATGTCCTCATTGTTACTTTTATTGAAATAGCCCAAGAATGTACAGTAATTAAAAAATAAACATTCCAATGATGGTTGAGCAGAGAAGAAATAAGCTGTAATTTATCAGTAGGTAGAACAACACTGGTAATAATGGAGTTCCATCTAACTATACAGAGCAAAGGATTAAATATGATGACTTTTCTTCATTGTTAATCAAATTTTAGTATCCTAGTTAGACAACCTTCTCTGAATGCTGGTGGCAGAATGTAGAACAAGGAACAATGGTCTCAAGTTGAAACAAAGGAAGTTTAGGTTAGATATGTGCAGTGTATGGTTCTGCAGATGGATCCACAGACGCAGCCCTACTGTGCTCACGCTATGGAGCATTTGGTCTTCCAGTATTGGGTGGGTGCTTTCCTGTGCATCTAGTTGTGTTGGGAGTATGGTAATAC
>NW_017728951.1:26747169-26748296 GCF_001723895.1 Crocodylus porosus | reverse complement strand
TGGTGGCAGAATGTAGAACAAGGAACAATGGTCTCAAGTTGAAACAAAGGAAGTTTAGGTTAGATATTAGGAAAAACTCTCTCACTAGAAGGATAGTAAAACACTGGAACAGGCTACCCAGAGAGGTTGTGGCATCTCCATCCTTGGGAGATTTTTAAGACCCAGTAGATAAACCCTTGGCTGAGATGAAATAGTTGGGAGTAGTCCTGCTTTGAGCAGGGGGGTGGACTAGATGACCTAAGATCCCTTCCAACCCCAATTTTCTATGTTTCTATTACTTTGAATGTTTAAGTTCAGTTGATTGCAGTTTGATTTAGGCACATGCTTAAACTTGAAATGTTTTCTCTGTTAACAACTTAGAATTCTATTTGTCTGTAGTTGCCTTTAGGGATTGATAATGACTACTCTTTCCATCTGATGGTAGATTTGAGGAGTGATAAGTGATAAGTTGCTATCAAATTTTCAGTAAACCACATTCATAAATAGTTAATGTCAGCTTTTACAATAGAATTATGGAGGTGCATCCCCACACGCAGAGATGTGTGTTTCCAGGGGCACAAAGGCTAAGGACAGACATTCAAAAAGCCTGAGCCTGAATTTATTCACCCTTTGCAGGTTAGTCGAAGCTGTGCAGCTTAACTGATTAATAACTGGACAGACACTCTGTTAAATAAGGAAATGCAGGCATGTGCCTGCAGTGGTTCAAGCCAGAAGCTGGGAGGTGCTACAGCATGCCTGGCAGCCACTGCTGAAGGGTAGGGAAGAGAGATGCCCTCAAAGGCTCTCAACCCTCCCTGCTGGAGTGGAGGAGGCATGGCCAGGCACCAGCCCAAGGCTAGCAGGACACACAGGATGCCAGCTACCAGCCTGGAGAGGTGAGGGGTGTGGAAGCTGCTGCCAGACTGTTGAATGGGGATGGGGGAAAAGTCGTTTGTCTGAAGCAAATGTACTGAACACAGCAATTTACATACAACAGGGAACTACCAAAATCTTCACCTAAACTAAGATACAGCCCAGTAAAACACAGCATACACAACTTAGTTTAATTTAAAGTGTAAAACAAGAAGACAAGAGAAAGCCTTACTAATCCTGAGGGCAGAGTGTCTCCTTACAGCCAGGCATTCAGA
>NW_017728951.1:26737101-26746508 GCF_001723895.1 Crocodylus porosus | reverse complement strand
TCAAACTGGTTTATGTGCACTGAATGTTTGTTCTGTTACAGGTTTAAACCAGTTTCTCATCACTTAAACTGGTTTATGCATAATGTCTGTCCCTAACCAAAAAGCAGCAGCGCACATTTGTGCCATTGCTTTGTGCCCCAGGGTGCACCACTGCATGTGCGCTCCAACATGCACCAAATTGTCCAGGGCAGAGAAACTGGGGCCAGTACCTGGGCTGGCCCCAGAAGCCTTACTCCGTGGGAGCTTCCCAGGGCAGCTGGGGTGCTGATCTGGCCACACAGAACCTGGCCAGCAGCCAGAGTGTGGCTCTGGACAGCCAGGCTCCATTTCTGGTGCCGCACACTGCTGCCGTATGCACCAGGCCACTTTTTGTGGGTTGGGTTTTTTTTGACATCTTGGTATTAAATTTTGGTGCAGCACAGTGCACAATTGCACATTTGCCACATATGGTTTGCAGCACTACAAACAGGTTTGAGGCATCGCAAACTGCATGTGTGCACTCATCTGGATGTGCCCCAAGACTTAACAACACTATATAGAGCAACAGAAACATCTTGAAAAATCCTTATTATTGTAAACGTCTTTAGAAGTGTAGCACAGAACTGATGGGAACTGGTTATAATAATGCCAAATTTCTCTTCAGATAACTGGTACTAAGAGAAACAAAGGGACAACTTCTACACTGAGGCAACAAGGAGACACCAAGGAACTTGAAATCTACAATGTATTGAGGATGACACACAACTTTATTAAACATTTTTAAAAGGACTGTTTCAAGCAAGCATCTCAGTTGGATCTTATTTTACAAGAAGTTAACCACCAGGTAAGCTGAAAGACCATTAAGTATTACATAACTGATACTGTCAGGCTTCTGAGGTTTCAGATGAATTGGCTAGAGACTATTTTCTTGATAAAGAAGGCAGAATCAATAACTGAAATATTTCCCCCCAACTACTCTGCTCTCCCATATGGTGTCATAAACAACTACCAACCTCTCTTCCTTCCTTCTTTCACATAAATTCTTGACTTCCCCAAAAAATTATTCTTTGTGCTCCTCTGTTCTCACCCCTCTGCATAACTCTAATGTCTGTCTGTCATATTCCCTAACATAGTTTAATTGTCTTTTCTGTGATATAGTTGCTGGAGCTCAGGAGTTCTGCAAGCATTACTGAGTAAACAATGGAGCAGACTGAAATTATAAATATGTTATAGACTTTATTTCTGTTGTTAGTCCTCACTCACAGTTTTCAGCACCAAATAAAATTATGGAGTGTCAGACACCTGGAAGATGGAAGGGAAATACTGGAAATTAAAGTTGTCAGGACAGAAAGAGACTAGAAGTGAGGGTTAGACCCTGGACAAGCACTTCAGAGGGTGAGCTGACAGGAAGTCTATAGAAAGATGAACCCTATGAAATGCTCCAAAAACAATCCTAGAAGAAACAACTGCTAGGGCAGGTCCAGACAAGCACGGATGTTTGTTTTCCTGGGGACAAGTAACTGTGGCATACCTTGTGCCACTGCTAACTGTCCCTGGGGAATGCCCATGCCATGCATGCTCTGGCAGGTTACCCCAGGTGGGGTAGGGGAGGCTGGGGCTAGCAGCCTTACATGAGGTCCTGGGGGCCTCCCAGGGCTGCAGCTGCAGCAGGAAGCCTGGCTGGCAACCAGAGTATGGTTTTCAGTGGTGCACACTGCTGCCACGTACGCCACCCTGGTTTTTTTGGGGTGGGGTTTTTTGACCCTGGGATCTCCCAGGGTCACAAAAAAAACTCACATTGCAAGGTAGTTGTGCAGGGAATGCCTACATGTGCAGTGTATGGTTCTGCAGATGGATCCACAGACACAGCCCTACTGTGCTCACGCTATGGAGCATTTGGTCTTCCAGTATTGGGTGGGTGCTTTCCTGTGCATCTAGTTGTGTTGGGAGTATGGTAATACTGATAATTTTCCTGCCTCTCCACCTCCAGAACTGGGAAACTGCAGGCAGAGGGCAAAGGAATAACTACAGACAGTCAAAAAGCCCAAGGCCAAATTGATTCGATCTTTAAAGGTTAGTCTAGACTGTGTAGATTGAAACATGAAGCAAGTGAACAGATATTAACTTCCGATTCTGGAAATGCAGCCACATGCCTGCAGTGTCCTGCAGTGGATAGCTTGCGCACTGCTGTATTGCCCTCCCAGCTGATGTCAGGGTGGGCAAAATATGGCCTACAGCCTGGATCCGGTCTGCCAAACACTTCTTTCCAGCCTGTAGTGCCCCACAACTAATTGTACCCTTCCCAGCCTTTCTGCCCATGAGGGTGGGAACAAGGTGCCCACATTTTCAACTCCCCCAGCAACATACCCTATTGCACTTCATTCCCACCCTCATGGGTGGAAGGACCTGGACCAGCCACCACACAGCTTCTGGGTGGGGCTGCTGCAGCTGCCAGGGGAACTGCTTGACTTCCCTGGCATCCTGCTGGCTCTGGCCAGCAGGTAGGGAAGCAGCAGGGGCAGGGATGTGGGTGGGGATGGCGGTGGTGAGGTAGCTGAAGCTGAGCGGGAGCACAGAGTGTGGGGTTGGGGCTGATGGCAGCACAGAGCCTGAGTCCAGGGGGGTGGCAGCAGCGCAGAGCTGGGGTGGGCAGGATGTAGATGTGAGGGAGCGTCAGGGGGGTATGGGGACTCCCCCCATGGCACACAGCCACTGCAGGCAGCAGCAGCAACAGCAGGCAGCAATGCTTAGGGTGTTCGTGCCCAGCACAGGCACTGCTGTTCGGTGGTGCACAGCTCCAGCCAGCACTGCACACAGGAGCAAGAAGCTCAGCCCGGCCGGGCTACCTCTATCGCCAGCAGCCCCCACTGCACACATGTAGCCCCTGCACTTGCACACCAGGGGAGTGAAATGCCACATGTTGAAGCTGGCTGCCTGTGCCACTTCCTGCTGTGCAGGTCCCAGGACTCCACAAGGAAGCAGGAGCTTCCACTTCCAGCAGACTTCTGGGACCTGTGTAGCAGCCAGCTTCAGTACATGGAGCTTCCCTCTGTTGATGCACAAATGTGGGGAGTGTATGGGGGTGTCCTCCACCCCACAAATGCCACACACCCACACCCAGCCCTTACAATCCCCCACATATACAACCCCCCAACATACTCAATTGCTCCCCCACACACAGCCACATCCCCTCACAACCCTCACCCACCACACACACACACGCACACAGTCACATACACACAACTACACCCTCCCCATACACAATATACAAGACTAAGAATTTATTTTTGAGTTATTATGCAGTCACCTCTATATACACTACACAAACACAAATCATGACAAAAATATTTTTTGCAATACAATTAAAATAGTTATAGTAGCTGTTTGACTTTTAGTGTATGATTTAGGGGTTTTTTTCTGGTTCTAAGATAGCAACCCCCCTTCCCAAAAGGAGTACTTCCAGTGGGGAGAAGGGAGGGCAAGGGGAGGGACTTCCAGTGGCAAAGGTCAGAAGTTAGGGGTGGGACTTCCAGTCCCAAGATGGTGACCAGGGAGCAGGGCAACTGTCAAGAGGCAGGGCTACCCATGAAGCCTGCAAAAGCTCACCAAACCTCGTTAGGCAGCCCTCCACCCAAAATAATTGCCCACCCTGAGTTAAGGAATAGAAAAAGGGCAGCAAGAAAGACTGACAAATTGAGGTTAGTGAATTATATTTCACTTACTCTTGTTCCTACATAGTATTGTATTTCCCTGGCAGGTGCCCATAACTTTATATAGCTCCATAAGTTTGAATGAAAGGGGATGTTGTTTTGGGAATCTTTCAGTTTTTTTATTATATAAGGCTGTGGTGCTCCTTTGAACACCACCATTTATCACAGTGGTAGGTAACATTATCCCATGAATTCTAAGGTTTCCTTTGAAGCAAAGTATAAAATAAATTAGAGGGACTCAAAAGGGAAACAGAAAAAAGAATTATGCTAATTTGCCAGCATTTTGAAGGGAAATGAGTATTCCCTGAGTCAAAAAGGAACCTATTTTCCCCATGTGGAAATTCCTGCCTTTTTCCACAACTCGATCTTTCCTCCCTGCCCCGACAAAAAGAAAAAGAAATCAGTAACTTTTACACCATAATGGTACATGCTGTGCCAGGTCATCAGATGCTGTAAAGTATCAAAGCTCTGTTGAGAATCTGCCTCTTCGGGGTAGAATTTTTTGAAAGTGCTCAGTTCCTGTTGAATTCTCCACCCATGGGTAAATGGTAGTTTTACCACTGGCTTCCCTGGGTTGAGGGAAGAATGAGGCTCAAAAGTCTCACTTCCAGTGTTAATGAGGCTCAAATGTCTCACTGCCAGTGATGGTTCAATATAATATTTCATGAATTTGATAAATGCCTTTCGGACAGTTTTATTATCAGTTTCAACAACCCAAGTTTATGCTTCAGATAAATCAAACAGTAATTCCACTACAATGTTTCCATTCTCATATAGTCATCATAACCACAGAACCTGACTGTAACTGTCAGCAAACCCATACTTTATACATATAGGAGATAGTTAAATGCTTATAGTCGTTGCACATATTTGGAAAATACAAACCCACTTCATTGAAGTACCTCTCAGTTTATCAAGAATTGCACAACAGACCTAGGTACAAATGGTTGCATTGGTAAGGCAAAGAAGAGTTGACCCTTTGTTTCTGAAACAAGGTTCCTGACTGGAGCCCTGTTACTTGGGGAAAATCCCCACAGCTGGCAGTCATGATGCCCAGGCAGGGGCAGGGGGGAGATTCCCCACACCACTGGTAAGCCAATGGGACCCAGCTTCCAGGAATATAGGGAGGACGGGGCCCTGGAAAAGATGCCTTCAGGCACTGAGAGAAAGAGAGGTTGTCCGAGACCCCAGAGAAAGACAGCCCCTAAAATGCAGAGCTGAGACTGAGAGAGGTGTGGAGAAGGGACCATACGGCTGCCAGATCAGTAAAGACACTCAATACCTGCAATGGAACTCCAGCCACCATGGTGAGTTAGAGGGGGGAAGAAGTCGCAGGTCTGGGCAGCAGTGGGGCAAGGCATCCCACAATACAGACTTGGTTCCCAGCTGGGACCTGAAAGGGAAGCAGGCAATGACCCCAGAGCAAAGGGGTAGACAGCCAGGACCCTCCGTGCTGGTGTGGGCAGCGAGGGAGCCCCTGGAGATGAGCCTGCACAAACTGCAGGGAGGTGGAGAGAGACGGGGTGAGCCTCTGCTGCCAACAAGCCAATTAGCAGGCAATAAGCCGAGCCCAGGTGGGAGCAGCTAGCACCCGGGGGGCTGGGTCAAGACTTTAAGGTTCCATTACCCACAGAAGGGAGACAGCTGGGCCTGCTCCTTCACTGTAATTGGTGCAGGATAAAAGGCACCACTCACACAAGCTGCTAAGGAGGCAATTAGCACCATAGATCTCCAGCCGGTATCTACCCTTAGAACTGTGAAGCTGGTAATCCTCTCCAGAACACGAGGGTGACTGAAGGGCCTGTGCTCCGGGCCACTGTAAAAGAAAGACAAAAGAATAAAAGCACCTGGAATCATGTGATGGGTCAAGTGTTATAACTCTGCGGGTATCTACTAACATTCCATTTCTTTCCTCCCTTAACAAGATCGAAGTCTTGGCAGGCAAGAAACAGAGAAATGGGCAGTACCCCACAGACCAGATAACAGTTCCTATAAATATGGTGAGTTATTAAGACTTTTTCCTTCCTTGCTCCCATTTACTGTGTTTAAATTAGAGGTGCACCAATAAAAGGAAACTTATAAGGTGTAGAGTATTGGTGTGAGGGGCTTGGTTCGTCGACCGACCGTCTCACAGGGGACCCCCGGTGAGAAGGGAATGTGCCGTCCTCACTGTACCCACGCCAGTCTCGCCTGCCACGACTTCAATGGTAACTTAGGGGTTCACAATATTGTGGCGCGTGCAGTTCGGAAGTGGCACTCCGTCTCCACTGGGTCCAGGGGTCCTGAGGGCTCCTCCACCCCTACACCCTCGCCCAGTCCTCCGGGTAGCAGCCGCCTCTAGGGGCAGGCCACTCGCCAGGACGCTAGTCCCAAAAAATGTTCGTAAAGGAAAAATACAAAGTTCAACACAAGGTTCCTGGCAGGGATTCACGGGAGCCGGGGTTTGTTTGGACCCTCAGCTATCCTCCCCGATATTCCCTCTCAGCTGCGGGGTTGACCCTCTTCCTGGACTTGGGCTGGGATCTTCCGCCCTCTCCCAGGGCCTCCTTCCTCCCCTTAGTCCTCCCAAAAATCACAGGCGCGGGGGTTTCCCCGCCTGTGGTCGCCCCTGTATTACAGTACTTACGGTACCCGGCTCCTGCCGGGTGTCATCGCTTCCTGCGGCGTTAAGCCGCTCGTGTCCTCACCGCCAGTTGGCCGGGCCTCCACACCGCGCCGGGGCTTACCCCTGCCCCAGCAGGTCCTGCCGCGTCTCCAAGCAGCTTGCACCCGCTCAAGGGTGCTTCCTCTGGCACCGGCTCTCCCACCGCTCTCATCTCTGGATCCGCTGCTCTCGCCTCCAGATCCGCTGCTCTCCCTTTATCTGTCCAGGTAGGCCTTGACCTGGGTGCTTCTGGGTTCCTGGAAGGGGGAAACCTGGGTGATTGGCCTTCCGCCGGGACCCGGAAGTCGGGCCGGACCCCGCCGCCACCACCGGCGTCACCCTCGCCCAGCACCTTCTTCACCCCCTTACAATTGGTAATTGCCTTTTTTTGTGTGATGTGGCCAATAATGTGGCCGATAAATGCCGAGTGCATGTGCACAGCCACAGTGCAACAAGCAGGTGGCCAGGAGCAGAGCCCTGCAGCATGGAGAGGCTGGTAAGTCTGTTGTGGTGGAAGGGGCAAGGGAGGAGGGATAGGGTGGGGGCGCAGATCAAGGTCCCCTTGGTGAAGGAGGGAGTGGGAATGGGGCTGGGGCAGGAGCAGGTGATGCGCAACTGGGGTGGAGTGGGGTGGGGTGGGGTGGGGCACAGGATGGAGCCATGGCTCATTCAGGGGATGTGGGGAGAGGCGACTCCGAGGGCATGGGGGACATGTGCCCCCAGATCTGTGCACAAGGCGAGGGGCACTAGGTTCTTCCCAGTGGGGGTGGGCCAGGCTGTGCTCAGGGCAGCAGCAGCAACACTGGGAGGCAAAGCTTGCGGGGGGCTGCAGACACCCCAAAATTTGCTGTAGCCCCCCCGCCTCCTGGGAATGCTTATGTATGCCTGCTCCAGCCCCACTCACTCCCTCACCACAGGGGCCTCGATCTTCCCCCCCATGCCTCTTCCCTCCCCCCGCCCCTTCTCCCACAACTGCTGGATGCTGCCCTCCACGCTGTGGGGCTGCAAATCAGAACCAGATTGGTATCAGCCGATATGACTCATTAAAAATCAGCCGTCAGTGTCAGCCCAAAAAATCTCTATCAGTGCACCCCTAGCTTCAACATATATGTTTAAATGGGGGAAAAAAACATTGTTTTTTGGGGTCTATAAGGTCACCTTCAAACATCATCTTGAATGCTAGCAGAGTTTTGCACCTAAACTACTGTAATTCTATCAAAATAAGGTTATAGTAATCTAAGCAAATTAGTAGTTTCTAAAGTGTGTGAAGAAATATGTATTTCTAGTTGAGTATTTCTGATAAGCTTCTCCTTTTTATAAATATCTCCTTCCATTTATTGACAGAACTATCTTTTGTCTCCCGGTTGAGAATTTGCTGTTTCCAATTAGTTATTATCAACGCGTTGAGGAGATGCTGTGATACTAGTGTACAAACCTTTCACCTCTGAATCTAGGCATAGGCCACAAATGAATATGGATTTTCAGAGATTGTTACTACAAGGTCTTGAATCAATTGTCTGCATTATATATCAATCACTTTTCCAGTCATGTACTTTTCAAATGAATGCTTAGAACTATAAAAGAGCAAAGTGGCCAAAGCTGATTTTTGTCACAGCAGGGATATGCACAGCCATGCCTTAGGCAAAATATCAAAACCTAGATTCTCTAAAACCTACTAGCTGGCTTAGGGCTCCTCCACAAATGATGGTATCTAATGCATGATCCACTCAGTTGCTCCTCCTGGCATGCTACACGTGTATGGCAGGTTGTGGGTTTGTGTGAATCACACATTAGATCCCATTGCTCCTTATTGCAGGTGCAGAGGGAGACCAATTCGGGGCAAGAAGCATGTTCCTGTTGCTAAGAAGAGCTTGAATTATAGATTTATTGTGTGCTGTACCCTGGTTGTCTTCACTTCTAATAAAAATAATAGCCAATATTTAGTGATTTATGTGTTCAAGACTTCTCCTGCAAACATTAACTAAGAACAATTGAAAAAAATTGTCTGTAGCATGATTTTCAAGATTCAAAGATATGATTAATTACATGCTATGAGTATTCCTAAAATAAATAACCTAGCTCACAGTAGGTCTGCTCCCAGTGCAATTATTAACATCAGAGAAGAAATGCATAACTTCTCATATTACTCTTCATTGATCACAGGTGTTTGTAAAAATTTGTGTTTAATAAATTAATTGAATTGTTCTTTAATGTTTGTCCAGCAAGTCAGAGACTCAGTTCAACAGAATTTCAGAAGTCCAATATGTTTGAAACAGGAGTTATTATCCATGCTTGATATTTTTTTTTTTGGCATTTCTTAAGAATGTTATAAGTCAAATTATTAGCTGATATTTTAGAAAATAATATTGACAGTAAAATCAAAGGAATTGAATCCCCCAGAAGCTCCAACATTTTCTATAAAATGAGAATCAGAAATATCGGTACATTATATTTTAACGTTTAAGAACTATTTAATTCCATAACATAAAGTCAATGTTTTTAGTATGAAATTGTAATGAAGCATGCCTTCTATATAATAATGCCAACCAGGGTTCAGATTGGAGGAGTTTGACTGTTGGGGGGTCTGCAAAAAAAATTAAACTGGTTCATTACAAGGAGCAATCCGATTGGAGACCCCCCGCAAGTTATGGTTTTCAAATCTTACAGGAGTCTCTTGTCTCTTATGGGGAGGCTCACCCCTACCCCGAGAAACAAAAAGCAAATTACATAATAAATAGGGGCACCAGAACAGTTTGTATTTTGGTTTGATTGCAATTAATAATTTGCTAATAGAAATCGCCATTACTCATACTGATTATTTACATACTCCACAAATAGTCTCATTATATGGAGCATATGTATTTATGAACATATCTGCAGATATACATGGAGCAAAGGGATACCCAATGTGATTCAAGGTGTAAAATCTCATTCATACAAGTTTTTTTCTTATTTATTTAAATCATAATGCAATTATTATGATAAGCACTGCAAAATTCACTTACAAAAAGATAAGTAAGTATAGTGGGTAGGACTAATTGGATTTACCTAAGTCACCCTACTAAGAAAAAGCA
>NW_017728951.1:26618943-26646412 GCF_001723895.1 Crocodylus porosus | reverse complement strand
TCCGGGGAGCCCGGTCCGCGGGGCGGGGGACGCAGCCCCGCCGGGAGCCGCCCCGAGCCGGCTCTATTTACACAGCGCGGCCCTTGTGTAAACGCTGCCTCCTTGGTTTATCTCCGGGCCCGTCTGTTTCTCGTTCTCTGTCAGCAGCGGCCCATGAAAAATGGGCCTTTCCCAGGGGCTCTGGCCGCGCTGATTTATGTGAGAACCGCACGGGCTGCGGGGGCTGCGGGAGGCAGGGGAGGCCCGGGGTGCGGGGCTCTGGCCCACCCCGGAGCCCCCGTGGTCCCCGGTGCTCTCGGTGTTGGTGGTTTCTGCGCCCCTGAGGGGAAGGGGAAGCAGGGCATGGACACCCCCTGGGCCAGCGGAGGGGAGCCCTGCCTTGCCTGCCGGCCTGGGCTAGGCTGGGCTGGGCTGGGCTCTCACCCTCCCCGACCAGGCTCTTGCTCCTCCCGGCTGGCAGGGAGGGAGAGGTCCAGCCGCTTGCTGCCAGGGAAGATCGGGGTTGGCACCCTGGGGCTTCCAGGGCTCCCAGCCCGCCCTGGTGCCAAACTCCCGGCATCCCCGGCCCAGCCAGGCTGTTACCGAGTGCAGGCAGCGCCTGAGTGAAGGGGGATAAACTCCCTGGGAATAGCGCAGCCTTTTTAAAGGCTTTAGGATGGGCTGCGCCTGCCCTGGCTTGTCCTTTCATCTTCAGGAGCCGCGGTCCTCACCGCTCCCCCTCGCTGCTGTGTCAGTGCAGCAACAGCTCCCAAATCCCCGGGAATGCCGCCGCCTCTGCGGTTCTCGGGCTGGGACCAGCCCTGCATTGGGGCAGGCTCCAACAGAGCAGAAGTGGCCCGCCCGCTCCACTGCCGGGAGCCAGGCAGAGCCCCCTCCCGTACCTCCCACGGCCTGCAGTGCTGGGCCCCTGGTATCCCCCGGCAGCAGGCCAGAGATGCTGCGTGACAGCCGCAGAGGCCGTCCTGGCTCCAGGAAGCCGGGGCTGGACCCTGCCAAGCCTGGTTGTGATCAGGGATGAAATGCTGTCAGCGATGAAGGACCCCGGGGGAAGCTTGGGACTGACAAAAAACCAAGGCCGAGAGAAGCTCAGCACCACACGACGCTCATCAGTCACCCTCTGTCCACGGCTGGCACCGAGCTGGAAAGATCCTCTCGCCGTGGCTGGCCACTGCTAAGCAAATGCTCGAGGCGGCAGGGGAATGACAGGCCATCGTCATGTTGTCCTTGTCGGGGGTGCCAGGTGGGCCACCAGCGAAGTGTGGCCCCAGATCAGGGATGGCTCAAACCCTTGCCACGTATGGGCAAAGGGGCCCACGGAGCCACCGGAACAGACGATGAGAGCACCCGATCTTTGCAAACTGGTCTGGTTTCCAGTGGGCAGGTGGCTCAGCCTGCAGGCATTGCACTGCCAGGTGGGGCCTGAGCCCCTCCACTCTGCAGTGGCAGCGCCGTGCAGTGGGCCTGCGTCCGGCTGTGCGCTCCGTGCTGCAGTGAGCGACAAGCACAAGTCTCTGTGCATTGTTACACTCGGGCACGCTTCCCGGGGCCGCAGCGAAGCTGCAGCGCTCAGCCCCATGATGCGTGTTCGGCTGCAGAAACTAAGATGGTGGCGGGGACGGAACAGGACCCACTCCAAAGGAAGATGGCATTTGCATTTTGTTTTGTCTGCAAAGCATTTTTTGGAAGTAAAGACATTTTGTCTGTTTGAAAAGACTGAATTGGAATTTAATGATTGAATTTTAATTTAATTTCAAAATGAAGTTTTTTCCTTGTTTCATTTACAATGCTTTGATTTTTTTAAATTGTCTCCCTTTCTCCCCCATTTTACTTCTTCCTAAGTGGCAAAAACATAAGGAGATGAGACAATTTTTAAATACTTTTGTCATGCTCTTCAGGAAAAAAGAAAAGAGGAAGGAAAAGCAAGAAGAAAAAATCTTTCTCTTGAATTTTTGCATTTTCTTCTTTTTTCTTTCCATCAGGAAAATGTGGGCTGGGACATTTGAGGGGGCACAGAGAAAAAACTCCCTTTTAGCAGTTTTATTTTTTTTATTTTTCCAGTGCGGAAAAAGTGACAGTGACTTTTCTCCGTTTCTCTAACATGCTGACCCCTGCCATCCTTCTCCTACAGAAAAAGAGGAGAGAAAAAGAACAGAGGCATTTTCCCACTATTCGGGGGGACCAAGCCAACTCAAGCACATTGAAGATGTTAATGTTTATTTTAGGTCATTTTTATTTTTTAGTAAAACTCTGTTTTTTGAGCGCTCTGTTTTCTGCAGTCGGAGGCTACGCCCCGCTCAAGCTCTGCCCAGCCTCCGCTCTGAGCGGGCAGGAGGGAGATGCGTGTTGGCAGCTGGGGACCAGCTTCCTGGAGGCTACTGCTGCCCCACAGACCCCTCGCAGGGGAGGGAGCGTGGACGCTGGCATTGCCACGGGTGCTCTGGCTCCCATCTCCCCCGTCCCGGCACCGTCTCCTTCAGTGCTCCCACCTGTGCATTGTGCAGGGAGCCCCCTCCGAGCAAGGCCCAGGGCCATGCAGGGGGAACAGGCACCCCCACTGATCCCAGCATCCTGGGAACTGTGAGGTCTGGGAGCATGGCTGGGTTTGCCTGGGGGACTTGCCTGAGTGTTTGTTTTCCGGAGCGCCCGGTTGCTATGAATGTTTTCCTTGATGGATCACAAACACCAGGATTCACCCTGTTTCCCTCTGCAGCGAGTTCCCCTCCTGGCAGGGCCTAATTTATGTTTTGCGCCGGGACGTTTGCAGTGACAAATGGTGCAACAATAGGTCTCGAATGCAGCAGCCGCCGTGGAGCATGTTGGAGGGTGGAAAGAGCTGGACTCTCCAGCAACTGGAGAAGCAGAGGAGGGTCTGCGCAGCCTTCGCAGCCTGGCTCAGCTGGGCACGGTGCTCAGCACTGGGCTGGAGAGAGCAGCTCTTGCCAGGGACGAGAGGCGGAGGGTCCGTAATGCAGGGAGCTGGTGAGGCTCAGCTCAAAGGGAAACCAGTGCACTAAATGAAATGCAGCTCCATCCCCGCGCTGGTTGGGAGCACAGAGAGCGAAGCAGAGCTGGCGTGTCGAGCCACACTCGGAGCCAAATCTCAGGAGTGGGGAAAGGTCAGGCTGCCTCTGAGTCAATGCAGGAGAGGAAATGCCTGTGCCAAGAAGCCACGGCTGCTGGGTTTTATGGGGCATCCTTCACTGCAGCATCTGTCCAGGCTTCCCAGCGTCCCTGCCGTGCGGCCCAGCTCCACCATGGCTGACAGGTACAGGACAGTAAAACGGTTCCTCCCTGAAGGGAAATCTCTCATAAATCAACATTGACTCGTTGCTAGACACGCTCATGCCATGTCAGATGTCAACATGCATGGCATGGGACACACGTGGCACCTGCTTCTCATGCTGGCTGCTGCCAGGGGTGAGCTCCAGCCACTGAGCCCAGCCCTGCTGCATGAGTCCATACGTGGAGTCCCACTGACAGCCCCAGGCTCTGCGCTGCTCCAGCTTGTGCCCAGCTCAGGGTCAGGCCCCAGGTTTGTCTGCATAAGAGACACAGAGCAAACAAAATCCCAATTAAACTTTAATGGGCCTGGCAAGTGTTTTATTACTTAAATGCGGGGTTTCACACCGGTGTGCATGCCTCGTGGACTGTGTTCTAGCTGTCGCTGCTTCTTGCCCCAAGGCCTCGCTGTCTTGCAGCTTGGCTTCATCTTGCAGGGGTCCCAGCTCATGGCCTGCTCTCGCTTGCATTCCCTGGCCGTAGGTGTGGAACCAGAGCTGATAAATCCCTCTTGCTGGAGCTGCCTGGCAGGTAGCATCACTGCTTCTGCCCCAGCTTCAGTGAGGTGCCCCTGGCTGCCAAAGTCATTCTCTCCCACGCGCACAGGGTCACCCCCCCAGAGCATTTAACCTTGGGAGAGTTGCCCCTAGAGCCCAACCCAGGCCCCAAGCAACCAGAATGGATTTGAAGAGGACCTGGCTGCAGAGGTGGGTGTTGGACAGCTCAGATTTCAGGACGGCTCCTGCAGGGAGGCTTCTGTTTAAATTCAGAGCTCTGGCAAAAGAATAAAAAAAGTTTCAGCCTTAACTGCGGTCAGCTGGAGCTGCCCTGTAAAGTGTGTGTGGCCTGGCCTGGCCTGGCCGAGGTGTTTAATCCATGTTACCCTTGCTCCTGAGACCAGGAATTTGGTGCTGGAATCCTTTTAAAGCCCTGTGTTTACTCCGCTGGCGGAGGGTCCCTGGCTGGTGCTCCGTCTGTGCACGCTGAGCAGTGTTTGTGGCAGGGATTCCCTGCCTCTCTCTGCATCTAGTGTCAGAAACATATGGGGTGTTTGCTGCCACGGGGCTCCCACAAAGTTGCTTGTAGCATGCCCTGCACACGGCGGCTGTGTGCGTGAGTGTGGGCAGGCTCATGGCAGGGTCCCGGGGCCTAGTCTGTCTCCATCTCTCAGGGGTTTTTTCACCTCCCCCAGAGGTGCTGGGTGCTGGCTGCAGCCCACACGGGGCATGGCAACTGGGCTGTGCCAATGCTCCTGCTGGCACCAACGCCGCAGGGTCCTGGCTTGCCCCCATGCTCAGGCTCAGCCCCACGCTGCACTGGTGGTGGAAGGGATTTTAGCCCCTGATCAGACTGGTCCATACTGGGGGGGTGGGGAGGGCAGGGGGGGTTGCCTTCCTCTGCAGCACAGGGCAGCTGTTGCCACCTGGCTTTACCCCTGGCAGGTTCAGGCAGGAGGCCGTGTGGTTGTGCGACAGGGTTGATGGTGCAGTGTTAGTAGTTGCTTAGAGAAGGATTTGTCTGGGCTGGTTTGGACAGGGCTGACCCTGCCTCAGACTCGACGTGCCCTCGCCAGGTCCGTTCCAGCCCCATGGCTCCGGGATCCTGCGACTTCCACTGAAATACAAGGAAGGGGGAGGCCTGGCAGGCAAGCAGTCTCATCAGCAGGGCGTTTCGCTGGAAATACATGTGTTTGGCTCTGAACTGCTGCACGTCCTGGGCTTTGTCCTTACAGTCCCAGGCTCAGCCCATGGTGTTGGCAAGGGGCTGGCAGTTGTATGGGCAGCTCTGTGATTAAGGCGTGTTTAGGGGAACCAAGGGGAAACCTTCACCGTGCAGCTCTGGCTGATGGTCTTGGCCTGCGGCTCATCAGCACTTGCTTTGCTTGGGCATTTTTAATAAACAGCCTGTGGCTTTCACTTTCCCTGGAAACCATTTCCTCCTTGCAGGTGCCACTGCCATGGACACAGCTCTGCCCTCACCCCGCAGCTGCCGGGCAGACAGCAGGCAGGGCGGGGTGGCACTTTAGACCCCAGTGCAATCAGAGAGGCAAAAGCTTGCGTAGGTGATGGCTGACATGGTCAGGCTCTAGGAAGGGAGTGTGGTAGGGCTAGACAGATCAGCTCCTGAATCACTTCCAACTGTGGGGTGGCAGGGGAAGGTTTTCCCCCAAAGGTTTCCTGAGAAGCTCCTGGTCTCGTTGCTGCGCGTGCACCGTTATGTGCGCGGTGAATCAGAACTTGCAAGCAGCGCCAGGCGATCGTGTCCTGGTTGGGTTCCCGTGAGCAGATTCAGCCCCTCTAGGAACGAGAGCTCTCACGCCCCCATGTCCATGGCCAGCCCAGTTTAAATGAGCCCGAGGAGGAGGCTCCCAGCTGGTCCCGTGGGAGACTGCCACAGGCTGAAGGACGCCTCTTGCTAAGGGAGAAGCTATGGGGCTGGCTTCGCTGTGGGTCCCCTCTACCGCCCAGAGCAAGAGGGGAGCTGGCACTGGTGAGGCCTTGGGCTCTGTTTGGCCCAGGCATGGACTCTGGGGTTTGCTCTTTTATATTTGATTCCTGGATCAGGCAAAGGATGAATTTCAAAGCAGGGTCAGCGCTGCATGAGTGACCTGGGCTCCTGGCTGGTGAGGAGCACGTGCTTCTACACTGCGTTTCCCTGGAAAAACAACTGCTTATCTTGAAGGGGAAGTGGCCAGCCTCGCAAGAGGCTGCAGAGGTGCAAGTGGACGGGAGCCTGTTTCAGGGGACTGAGTGCAGTGGGGGCCTGGGGTACAGCTGGGGGGCTGCTGCGTCCACCTGCGTCCCTGGCCAGGGAGAGTCTCATCTCGGGGCTGGTGGTGGCTGTCAGGGGTTGTGGACACTCGCACAAAAGAGACGTAGCTGGGACTTCAGACTCATGTCAAGGGGTGCCAGGAACCCTAGGAAGCAGCGGGAGGGCCCCCCTCCTTCGGTGCGATGGCTGGATGCGTGCCCATCCCTGCAGTGTCCCCATGCATGTAATTAGCCCAGATGGAGAGAGCAAGCTGCGGGGGCGGGTGGGCGATGCCAAAGGCAAGCTCCCCATCAGTGCCCATTCACATGGGCTGCTGCTCCCGCCGCGGCCGGTGTGTGCAGCCTGGGGTGGGGCAGGGATCTGTCACGGGAGGATGCCCCGTCTTGGGGCAGGTTGAAAGGAGCAGCTCTGGGCCGCTCTGGCAACAGGCAAAGTTAACGCCTGTGTCCTGCGCCCTCTGTTAGGGGGTAAGAGAGGGCCAGGTCGTTCACTTTGCCTTGGGGCTGACACCTGTCCTGGGCCCCCAAACCCAGAGACCACCGGGGCCGTAGGGCTGGCAGCAGGGGCTTGCGGGCTTCTCCAGACGTCCCTCCCTGCCAGGCTCCACTCACCCACGGCACCTCTGCGTGCAGCCAAGCTGGGCTGGCTCGCACACGTACACACATGGCACACGCCCTGCTGACGGCCTGGAAAGTACGAGCCCTGTCCTTGCGCTGGCCCCGGGCTGACCTTCCAGGAACGTTCGAGAAGCCCGATGCGGAGCGGATCTCGCATTGTGCAGCCCCGGGCTTCCAGGGGATTCGTCAGCAGGCTGGAATCGTGCGCTGTGTGTGTGACTCCCTCCCGCCGCCCCCACCCTCACTCCCATCGCCGGAGCCGGACCGGTCCAAGAGATATGTTGCCAGGGTGACAGCAAGGTGTGATGGATGGACAGAGAGTGGCTGTGGAGTGGCAGGGCTGCTGGTCAGTAACCCAGGGCTGTGTTTATAAGAAGGAAGAGGCTGTTTCCTGGAGCTAACATAATGCAGCTCTAAAAAAGGCAGGGGAAATACATCATGCGGGAGAGCACAGCCCTGGGAGGGGAGGGCCAGTGGGGAGCCCAGCACCAGAGAGAGCCTCCAGGTCAAGGTGCCTTTGACAGGGCCTTTTTTATAGGCCATTTGCGTGAGAGTTTGCTGCTGTTTCTTTGCAGCCCTGACAGCAGCTCAAGGCCCAGCCGGGGCTTGGGGAGGGACTAATCTAAACGGCCGCTTTCCAGCCCTTCTGCGCGGGACCCGCTGATTTATTTGGGAAATAAATAACCAGTTCTGACCATTGTTTCACGACGGCAAAGTGACAGTGCCCCTGCTCGGAGCCGCCCGCGCCCTGTCCCATGGCAGACTCGGCCACGCTCCCAGAGGTACCGGGGTCCCAGACAAAGGCACCCGTCCGGCTGCCAGGGAAACACAGAGATGGATGGGCTATGAAGGGAAAGCTCCTTCTCCCTCATCCTCCTCCGCCTTGTTCTGGCTGGAAGGGGAGACTCGGCTTGACCTGACTGCTGTCCCCAGCACTGGGGTGGAAGCCAAGTCCATCCCAACAGGGAAGGGGTGGCCAGCACCCCCTTCCTATCCTGTCCCGGGGTCTGACCCGTGGGGCTCATGCCCTTGCACAGGAGTCGTCTCCACCCTCAACATGGCTGCATTGTCCCGTAGGTCTGCCTTGTCTGGGAGGTGACGTGGGATGGGAGAGGGTATGTCCTCTCATCTCCTCCACTCTGTGCCCTGGGTCCCTGCAGCATGGTGCAGGGTGAGCCCCAAACCCAGGACTCCCTAATTCCCTAGAAACCCAAAATGGAGAAGACCCATGAGACCGTCCACTCCTCCCCCAGGGTCAGGGCGCTGCATTTCCCAGTCTGGTTTTAAACGCCCCAGTGATAGCTCCCCCTGCTTCTCCCGGGACGGTAATCCCAGCACGTCTCCCTATCAGGGACTCTCAGCTTCTCTTTCCCTTGACAGTCCTATCCCATTGCTCCATGTCACCCCTCCTTGAACCCCCTCCTCCCCATGGGGCAACACACTGCAGACATCTGCTGCTGTGTCGTGACCCTCCAGCTTGTCAACATCTTCCCAGCAAGGAGGTGCCCAGACTGGTGTCACCAGCACGTCAGCACGGGGCAGCCAGGGCGCTGAATGCCTGTTCTTGCTCCCACGGACCCCGGACGACGGCACTCGGCTGATAGCGTGACCACAGCCTCCTGCTCTGGAGCTGGGGCCTTGGCCTCGGTCTCCCTAGCACGCCTGGGTGCATTTTAACAACCCGTGCCACGGCCCTGCCCCTGTCCCTGCCCCTGCTTCACCTGCCACTGGCTGGGGTGTGCTGGGTTGTCTTGGAGCAACAGGTCTCGTAGCTGTGTGACAGGGTTGTCGCAGGAACAGGCTACCCGAGGACGTGTCTGGGGTGGTTTGGACAGAGCCGGGGTTGCGACCTCCGCAAGGCCCTGCTCAAAGGCCCCTGCTCGAGGATGGTATCTCACGTCCATCGCTGCGGTGCCTGGGAGCCTCACAGCTTGTCTGAGCACCATACAGCCCTGGCCTTTCTTTGCAGAAACCTCATGTCACCAGCTCAAACCTCATCTCCATGTCCTAGGGGCGCCTTCAGCTCTCAATAGCCTGATCTGGTCAAAAAAGCCCAGATTTTTCCCCACAAAAACATTCAGAACATTTTTATGGGAAATTCTGCAATTGAAATCTTATTTTCTTTTCATTTCACGTTCTGGTAAGCAGATGTTTTTTCAATTTTTTTATTAAGACTTGCATTGAGATTTTTTTTGATTACTTATATAATGAAAAACAGCATAATGTTGAAATTCTGCACGTTGGTTTTTTCCTTATTTCTCCTTTTATTTTTTTCCTCCTAATGTAGTTGAGTGAAGAATGCCAGTAATTTGGAATTTATTCTCTTTCTTCTTTTATTTTAATTTTGCTTTTGCGGCGTTATAATATTTTCAAAATTGGAGAAGCTTTGAAAAGTGACTGAGTTACAAAAAAAAGAAAAAAAGCCTTGTGTAAATCCCAGATATCATTCACTCTTCTTTTTTTTTTCTTAAAGCAGGAGGAGGGAAAGCAGAAACACAAAAAACATGAAAAGTTTGAAAAGTGATTTGTTTTTTGAAAACTGAACACAACAAAAATTCTGATACAAAACAATGATATTTGTTGCAAAATGCCCCATTGAAAATAGCACTACAAAGCACAATTTTTCCCCGTGAAAAAATAAATTTCAAGGCAATTCCAATTTGGAAAGGAAAATTGTAATTAATGTGCTTTGTTTAACAGTGAATAATATCTGGTTTTGGATTCTTTCTCCCTTGCTACATTAGCTGGGTTTTTTTTCCACACCGACTTTCATTTTCTGCCCTTGTTTTCGGTTTCCCTCGTTCTCTTCGGATAAATCCTTTGTCCTCCACGTTGTTCACGATTTCCCTTTTCTAGCTAGCGAATGCAGATGGTGTCTATCACAGGCTTCTGCATGCGCTGAATACTATTAGTGAACGTATTTTTTTGGGGTGTGAGAACAACTTGATAGCTGGCAGAAAACTCCTTGCTGAATAACTAGCTGACCACGGATTTTTATTTCTGGGTTTGACCAGCTCTACGTGACTTTTTAATGCGAAGGTCTTTTCCTTTCCCGTTTCTCTTTTCTTACGCATGTTGACCAGTGTCAGCTCCTCAGCTCCGGCTCTGTGGGACGCTACCGAGCATCTACCGATCCGCGTTTTGGAGAGTTTGCCGCTTTGTCTAGACCATGAGCTGCTTAGAGCTTCTTGCTCGTGATTGACAGTCATTTATATTCTGGGATGGGCGACCTCCTTTCACAGCAACACCTGGAAGGAGCCACAGGCGTTTACCAGCAGCATTTCCCTAAGAACATTTTCCTGACGACTCTCCAGACACTGGGCGCAGCATTGCACCGAGAGGCGTCAGGCAGGGATCGGGGCCCTGCTGAGCGAGGTGGACCGTAGGCCTGTCCGCGTTATGCGAGCTCAAAGATGAGCCCGGGCAGATACTCTCAACATGGGGAGCGAGGCTGACCCCACGCAGTCGAACCAGCAGGCAGGCCAGGATTTAACAAAGCGCTGCCTGGCGTCACGTCCTCCACTCCCTGGAGAGCTGCTCATCTTTTCCCCAGCGTCGTGTTGTGTACAGTTGTCCTGCTAGGAGCGGGTGGGAGCCTGCCAGGCCGTGGCCCTCTTCCTTTTGCCCTGCACATCCGCGCCACGTTGCGCCTCCCGGCACTCCCCCCACTGGCCGTGCTGTGGCTAAATGCTTTGTCGGCGCGTTGCCGCAAGTTGGTTAACGAATTCCCTCCTAACCCAGCACCGGCTGCCGCGTGTGTTTAGATCCCTGGGCGCCCCCTCCTTTCCCGGGCTGGCTTCACTTCCTCATTGTTCGCTTCTGCTCTTTGTTTTACTGCTCAAGCGCGGTGTTTTATGAGCGCTGCCTCTCAGCCATGTTGAGTCCTCCTTCGCTTCCAGCCCCCCGGGCCGCTCGCGTGCGGGTGCCGCTCCTCTGCTGGGCAGCCTCCACTGCCGATGAGTGGGCTGTTCCCCGCCAGGGGCAGGAGGCGAACAGGACGCTGCTTGCCCATGTGGACGGCTTGCCTCTCCCCACTGCCTGGGTGACATTTTGGGCCAGCTCTTGTTTCCACATCAGTCCCGGAGACCCCCTGGGCTGGTGCAGCCATGCACCCACCAGACCCCTGGAAGAGCCAGGCGTTCTCTGGGAAAGAGGCACCAAGCACAGAGCAAAGCAAGCAGGAACAAGGCACCGGGAAGCCGAGACTCAGCCCAGATTAAGGGCATGGGCCTGCTCTGCTTGAAGTCAGTAGCAGCTTTAATTACTCTTGACTCAGTTCACGGCTGACCCATGAGCCGCAGCAAAGGTTGGCGCCGTAGGCAGAGGACACTCGGTGCCCTGAACAGCCATCTCCCAGCCCAGAGAGGCCTAGCAGGTCCCTTCAGGCCTCGTCAGGGTCCTCCCTGTGCTCTCTCCAGGGTACGTGGATGCCCCGCTCGCTGCAGAGGAGCCAGGTCATAACCTCTCGGCGTCAGGGAAGACATGGAGACCCGCCCTCCCACCTTTTCCTTTCGGGCACCACCACGATAGCCTCCATCTCCCTCTGGCGCTTTCCGGCGCTGTGTGAGAACACGGGTTTGTGGCTAGTTCGTTGACTTTGAAGAATGTCCCTTTATTCACAATGTTATTTCCTTTAATCATGGCGGGGCTTCAGGAAATCATTCTGGAAAATAATTTCAGACTAGCCGGTTGAGCCGCGCTGTCACATGGATGGAAAACTCACTTGAACTTGTTTTTATTTTACCCTAAGATGTCACTGTCCCCAATGGGGCTGGATGCATTTGGAGAAGCCTGCGACTTTCAGAACTGTGTTTTGCTTTGTTTTTTTCCCAAAACAAACCACAGAGTCTTTCAGGCTTCACCCATCACTAGCTGCCACCAGCTGGCAAGAGTTTAGGGTGTAGCGTCAATGGGGAAAAGGGGACGTTTGCCTAAATCCTCAGACAGACACGTGTGACGTTGGGGAACATGATGCACGGATGGCTGCAGGCAGTAGGCTCGAGGCCACGTCCCTGCTGTCACAGGGCTATTCCCAGTTGTCTTTGTCCTGTCCAGCTGCAAATATCGTTGAGGGTCGGCTACTGCCACTTTCTTCCAGAGGCTTTTACAGTCAGAAATCTCCCCGTGAAGAGTTCTCCTGTTACTTAGCCTCAGCCTCCCTTGTCTCCTGGTTTCCTTCCCTTTCTCTGTGTTGTTGGGGTGTTCCAGTGTCCAAACCAAGCCACATGCCACATGCCGACCCTCTGCAAGTCAAGTGAAGAGTGGCTGATGTCCCCACACTCCAGCCGCTGTTTAACATGACTACAGCTGGGGTGGGATCTGCAGCCCAAAACAGAGCGAGCATTTGCTCTGCGGGTTTGTTTGGTCGCAGCCTCGTGGTGTTGTAGGCTTATGCCTAATTTGTGGTTTCGCATGCATCCCAAGATCTTTGTACTCACTGTGGTTTAGTTTTTCCATTTGGGGAAGGGGGATAGCCATCATTGCTCCCCCCTGGGGGGCCGTGAAGATCAACTCGTTAGTGCTTGTGCAGTGTTTGGAAAACAAGAAGTGCTGAGTGGATTCTTGCATTCTCAATTAGTAACACAATGTATTTTTGTTTATTAGATTCATAAAGTTCAAGGCCGGCAGGGCCTGTTAGATCAGCGGGTCTGACCTCCTGTCTAGCACGAGGCATGCAGTTCCACCCCCAAACTGCTTTTTGGAGCCAATAGCTTGTGTTTGGCTAAAGGATAATGTGTATGAATTTATCTTCCAGCCAGGCGTCCAGTCTGGAGCTGGACATCCAGAGATGGAGAATCTGCCGCATCCTTTGGCTGTTTGCACTACTCTCCCTGTTTGTGCCTAATTTTCTCCTTTGAATTTGCTTGCCTTTATCTTCCAGTCACTGGTTCTTGTTCTGCCTTTCTCTGCTAGATTAAAGAGCTCCTTAGACCCAGTATTTTCCCTCTGCAAAGGTACTTGCATGCTGGAATCAACTCGCCTCTTATTCTTCCCTATCGTCACCTGAACGTGTCAGTCTGTTTGAGGCTCTTAGCATTTTCTCGTGTGACTCTTCCCCGCGCTCTCTCCACTCGGGGCCAGACCGATCGTCATATTTAGGATCAGGAAGGACTATTCCTCCACAGTCAGATCTGTATGGACTGGGATGGGGGGTTGCCTTCCTCTGTCGCTGGGAGGAGGCCGCTCTGCCTGGGCTCTCTTGAGCGTATTTTGACACCATTTCATAGAAGCAGGATGTCGGCCGTGGCGGTTCCCCTGCTTTACTTGTTCTGGTGTCGTGTCGGGGTGACAGTAGTTTTACATAGAGTTTAGGCGATGGTTTGTCTGGGCAGGTTTGGACAGGACTGCTCCTGCCTCAGGGGGAGGTTGGGCTAGATGTGACCTGTGGCAGTCCCTTCCAGCCTCACTTCTCTGTGGGCATCTACACACGTGCTCTGGGATGGAGGGGGGCACTTTAATTAGAGTCGCTCGGAGGGCACCTATACACGTCACCAACGTCGGCTCTAACACATGCTAATTAGCTTGAGTCAGAGCAGACTCGATTAATTGAGCTGCTCTCAGAGCCATTCTAATTAGTGTCCCACCCCTCCCCAGAGCACATGTGTAGATGCCCTGAGAGCTGCTCTCATTAAAGCGCTGGCAGCTTCACGTGTATTCAGTGTCCCACTCTTCAAAATGATGCCAGGGATGCTTTACCTAAAGCTCATTCGATGAGCTTTAATTAAAGCACCCCTGCTGACATTTTGAAACACGGGGACGCCGAGTACACGTGATGCAGAGGCTGCTGGAGTGCACTAATCAGCACGCTCTGGCAGCCTTGCAGCAGACTCGCTTCATTGAGTCTGCTGTGACGTGCTAATTAGGACATGTCAAAGCAGAGGTCTGTCACGTGTGTAGGTGCCCTGTGATTCTCAGCACCCTTTGC
The DNA here is from genome assembly GCF_001723895.1 of Crocodylus porosus. Classification (NCBI taxonomy): domain Eukaryota; kingdom Metazoa; phylum Chordata; order Crocodylia; family Crocodylidae; genus Crocodylus; species Crocodylus porosus. The sequence goes on along the minus strand of NW_017728951.1, from coordinate 26,632,819 downwards.
TAGCTGCGGACACTAACGCTGGTCTCCGTATTGCAGGGTCAGCCTCTCCATGGCCACACACTGAATGCCGTCATGGGCCTGCTCTTATTCATACCCCTGTGTGGGCATATCGAGAGCATATCACATGAGCCCTGTTTGGACAAGGCACAGGCAGGGAGCACGCAAGGAGTGGTACGTCCACTGTAATCAACCCTTCACACAGCCAGCACTTTCTGGGCGCAGCCCCTGCTCCACGGCTGTGGCTGCATTCCCAGATGTGGGGGCTTGGGCTGCATCCATATGCATTTTGTCTGGATGGGCCCCATTCCCAGGTGATGCAGGTCACCCTGTGCACTGCCCCGTCCTGCTCATTGCTGACCACCTGCATGGTTTAGTCTCATAGTTTCATAGTTTCATAGTTGGTAGGGTCGGAAGGGACCTGAGTAGCAGTGATTTTGTATTTGCTTTCAGGTCACCGCTGAAAGCGATGAAGAGCCCTGGGCCTGCTGCGGGATCCCCCATCGGGGTGAGTACCACTGACAGTTCTCTGTGTGCGTGACTAGCACGGCTCGCTGCTGGTCTCTGAACCGGGCTGCCATGCACTCCCAAGTCAAACCGAAGTCTGCTCCTCTTGCAGGCTCCTCTCTTTAGCTCTTCCTCTTAGCCCCATGTTCATGACCCCCCAGGCTGTTTCCAGACCATGCACCAGTGTCGCACCCAAACCTATTCATACTGAATTATCAGGCGAGAATCCCTGGAACGTTCCTACTGCGGCAGATCTCGAGCAATGAGATCTCGCCCTTATACGGTGCATTTCGACCCGAAGTGTGTTGTCGCTGTCATGCACATCTGAAATGCAACAGGTGCCGGACAGAGTCTCAGACGCATGGTTGCAGCCTCTGCAGTGGATGGCAGGCCCAGCACTGACTCGTAGCAGCAGGTAGCATTACAGCTGGGTCGCACTTCTAAGCACAGGCATGACCAGGCGTACTTGAAAAGCGCAAGTGCAGGTGTCTGCAACACTGTCCAGCCCCTTTGCACGTGCCGCCAGTGCAGTGAGCACCCCCAGGGGTTTCCTGGGTGGAGTTCCTGCCCTGGTCTTGTGCTTGAATTTAAGCACAAGGATGGAGAACAGGTGGTGCAACGTGTTGTGGGTGCCCTGTGGGTGCTAGATCAGAGCATGGGCAGGGCGTACGTACAGCCAGGTGTTCCCCCATGAATGAAGCATGTTGGTGGAGCGGGCACAAGCAGATGGCACCAGCGACCTTACCCTGGACACGCAGGGGGCTCGTTAAGGGCCAAGCAGGGGGACGCGGGGCTTCGAGGTCTCCCCCCTTGACATCCTGCTGGGCCCCATCCCTCACTTCTATCCAAAACAGTTACTGATAGGTTGTTGTTTTTGGCATGGCCCATTATTTACAAACCCCATCCTGCTTATGGCTCATGGCTTCATTATCCTCTAGATGTTTACAGAGATCCTCCTCTTCATGCTTGCCATTATCTTACTGGGGACCCCGGGGGAGACTTTCCAGACAGCGATTGTCTGGCTCGTCCTTGTCCACCCCCACCTTTTCTGAGGTCTGTGCATTTCCCCGTGGTCCCCTGAAGCCGTCCCGGGTCTCCCTGCCCTGCCCTGCCGTGGCTGCAGCCCGCTAGCAACACCCCCGGCGCATCTCTGGGACTGCCCAGTGGTGCATGCAGCTGCTCCAGGGCTAGTGACCGCTGGTGGCTGTCTGCTCTTCTCGCCCAGGCGGCTGCAATTGTTTTGCTCACCCTCTCACCCCTTTCTCAAGGCAGATTTTTACTCGCCCTCTGGGGATTCAGCCATGTCAAAATGAGGTAATGCCGCACCTACCCCGTCCCTCTCCTCCCTGGAGGCTGGGCACGAGTGAGGCTCTGGGCAGCTCATGGACACCCATGGGCTGGTCCTCGATTCTCCCCTCCAGGCACTGGCGCTTCAGTGTGGTTGCTCTGCCCGGCTCTCCAACTAGCTCATGTGCTCACCAGGCCAAGCCCTGAGCATCTCACTCTGCTTCTGCACAGCCTTTGGCTGGGCAAGCTCGCATGCCTGGGCGAGGAGCGAGCAAGGGCCTTAGGACAGGACGCGTGGACTCTGGGCCTTAGGACTGGGACTGGGGGCTGTTGGCCTCAGGATCAGGGCCACGGGCCGTTGCCCTCAGGACCGGTCCCTGGGCTCTTGGCCCCCACATCTGAGTCCCTGCGTGCCAGCTCTGGTGAACACCCTCTGCTGCTGCCCAGCCCAAGCCCCCGGATGGGGTCAGTGTCATCAGCTCTTCGGAGATGCCCCCTCCCTCCACCCCAAGGAGGGGATGGAGGGGGCACCCCTGTACGAGCGGGATGTTGGCTCTGCTGTCTTTGGTGCCCTGAGCAGAGGCTGCATCAGGAAGGAGCTGGGATTTGGGCTTTTAGCTTGTTCCGCCCCACGGGGAGCACCTGCCGCGTGGCCGGTGCTCCGCAGAATCCCCCTCTCCCCCTTGCGCAGCTGGACCGATCCTCTCTCCACACGGGCAGGGCACCGGGAGGGCCTTGCCCATCTGCCCCCGGCCGGCCCCCCCCGCAGGTCTACTCCAGCAGGGGTCTGACACCTCGTGGGGCAGGGGGAGGATCCCCCAGCCTGCCCCACCCCATGCCCCCGCACCTGGGCACCGGCGCCCTGCCCCGCCTGCTCCTCTGTGCCTGGCTCTCAGACTTCCCCGGCACATTCCTCGCTCTTGAGTCACCGGCGGGGCCGCTGGCTTCCTCTTCCTTGGCCCTGTCAGCACTTCCCTTCTGGTCGTGCAGGGCTGGGGGTACCCCCGCCCCCTCCTCCAAGGCTGACGTCCAGCCGGGAGCTGCGGGCTGTGCAGGAGGAGGTGAGGCTGTGTGCAGAGAGCTGAGCCAGAGAAGGGGGCGGCAGGGCCCTGCGGAGGGGGCAGCTCCCCAGCCCAGGAGGGGACCAAGCACAGACATCAGCATAAAAACAGATGCCGCTATGGAGCAGCTTGGGGACGAGAGGGCCCAGGGTTAGTTCACCTGAATGCCGGCACCGCGGCCCGCCACAGCCTCTGACGCTGCCCCTATCCTGGCCAGGCTCTGACTCAGAGCAGCAGACTCCCTGCACCCATCCGTGGCACCCAAGGCAGGGCTTGGGGTGGCGTGTGGCAGAACATAAGGACTTGAAAGCTGCTCTGTGCTGGGTCAGACCCAGGTCCATCCTGCCCAGGCTCTGGTGTTGCACGGTGGCCGAGTGGAGGCTGGGAGGGAGAGCGATCTGCTCTGAGCAGGGTTTTCCCCTTGCAGCCTTTAGGGTCCAGGCAGGTCTGATGCGGAGGCCGTGCCCCGCGCCCCTGCTCAGTAGCGACTGATGCCCCTTTCCTCTTAGCACGTGTCCGACCTTGTGTGAATCTGGCTGAGCGCTCGGCTCTTGCCGTGTCTGGGGGCCATAAGCTCCCCCTTAATGACCTGCTGGGTGGACAAGACCATCCTGGTATTAGTTTAAACTAAGTACCCACAAATGTTGTGTTGTGACCCCATTCTTGTATTGTAAGAGAAAGCAAATAATAACTCCCCAGTGACTACCTCTTCACCATTTAGGATTTTGTAAACACTTCTCCTGTCCCCTACAAGCTCCTCTTTTCTAACGTGGACAGGCCAGGCCTCCTCAGCTTTTCCTCATGGGGAAGCCCCTCCATAGCACTGGTCACCCTTGCTGCCCTTCCTGGACCGTCTCTAGTTCTTCTCGAGCATGGTCTGCAATGTTTTTGGGCAGTGCCAAAACACCGGCAACCTTGACTCATATGATGTTGGCATGCTGGGGCGGGCGGCAGGAGAGCCACGAGGGGCCCAATCCTTATTGTGGCAGCACAGCCCCAGCCCCTTCCCCGCTGCCCGCCCTGAGGCTCACGTGCCAAGCAGACTGCCCTTGTGTGCCACGCTCTGACCCGTGCTGGGGGCTGCCTGTCGCTGGCCTCGATCCTTTTGGAGTTGGGAGACCAGAGCCGGGCACAGTATCCGAGTGGCGCACGCGGCACCTGGGCTGGGGCAGTGTCACGTCAGCGCCTTGGAGACAGCCGTGCGCGCTCAGCCGGTCTGTTGTCCGCCCGGCCCAGAGGCCTGTCTCTGCGCTGACGTAATGCTGACCGCAGGCTGCCCGGCAGCAGGACTCAGGCGGTGCAGCACGTCCTCGTCCAGGCCCAGACCCACTCCCCACACGTGTGGTCTGTGCCACGGCCTGTGCGTGCTTTGGCCCTGCTCAGCCCCTGACCTGGGGGTTGCCCTCGGGCTGCACGGCTCTGCAGGGGCGTGCGGGGCTCCTGCCGTTAAGGCTGAACTAGGGGGTCAGCGGTGCCACCGGCAGCTAATTTCCTCCGGGTGTTTCCATCTCCTTGTCCCCGGGCAGCAGGACGGGGCCGGTTAGTGCCCCTGCGCCTGTGCCTGCTCCCTGCAGGCGCTGCCCTGGGCTGGCGTGGGTCTGGCTGGAGCTGGGCACCGATTGTTGCTGCGCCTGTGGGAATGCTGTGACTGGAGCTGCAGAGAGGTCAGTGCCTTTGTCTGCCGCAGGGAGTTTATCTCTGGGGATCTCGCCTGGTTTCCTGGGTCAGGCTTCACCTCCTCGGTTATCAGCAAGCACAGGAACAGCCCCTCCGGCACCAGGCTGCTGGAGAACCTCTCGACCCCCTTGCAGAGGCAGGCAGGCACCGCCCACCCCGCCGGCCGCCACTGGCCAGGCCTCAGCCTAGAGCCTGGGGCCTGGGTAGACCCAGGCCCCCGAGCTCCCGCCCCGTGCACCGGGCACACACTCCCTGGGCCCCGGGGCAGTCAGTGCCATGCTCAGGGGTGCATGGGTGCTCACCCCTGCATCTCGGGCAGGGACCAGGACAAGGCAGCGGAGCCAGCCAGACCTGCCCCGTCCCCGTCCCCGTCCCACCTGTCGGGGTCCCTGCACCCCAAGCCACTGGGAGCGATGGAGCTCTGCGCTGGTGGCCAAGCCGTGCCGCTGGGCCCCACCCCCAACCCCACCCCTTCCCAGCAGCTCCGGCTGGACCCCTCCAGCTGTCTCGGCAAACCCAAGCCCTGCGCATTTCCTGCTCAAAAGTTTCCAATAAATAAATGGAGACATCGTGTCACAAACCCGCGAGTGACCCGCAGGCGGGTCCGCGGCCGCGATGGACACGACCACCCAGCGCCCGACCCCCTGGCTGGGAGCCAGCGCGGCTTTGTTTGGATTCCTGGGTGACTCAGTGCGCGGCTGACGCCAGCCAACCCTGGCCAGAAATTATTTTTAATATTAAATAAATGGCTGTCAGGGATTCAGCCTCGGCACCGGGGCCCAGCGCCTGCCCTCTGCCCTGGCCCTCGCAAGGGTTTGACTCGCCCGTCCCTGTCTTCCTCCGGCCTGGCCCAGTGGCCATGCAGGGCCCGGATGGGGCTGTGCCGTGCTCCCTGCAGCCCTCGTAGGTGCAGGCTCTGTCTGTAGGCTGGCTCTGTCACCGCTGGCACCAAGAGGCAGTGCTGGGGGCCTTGTGTCACGGTGGGTGGGTGGGTCAGCCAGAGCTGCTGTGCTCCTGTCCCAGGGGTTGGGAAGCCACTCGGGCCCCAGCTCATGGGAACAACGGGGGTGCTTGGGGCTGGGGTCAGGGCCTGGGCCGTGAATGCTGAGCGAACTGATAGAGCCCTGGCCAGGAGCAGCACTGGACTGGACACGTGCCACGAAGGGGGAGGTGCGGCCGATTCACCGTGCGCGCGCGGGGAGGCAGCTCGTCCGTGGGGAGAGCAGGTGCAATGGGAACACGGGCCCCGCTGCTCCAGGAGGGACCGGGCAAAGACCGTCCCCTGCACCGCATGGCACAGACCGGCATCGCGGCCAGCTCCTTGCCACAAGAGGCTGACTCGGGACCCGGTCTGGCTGTGGCCAGGAAGGGGCTGTGTCCCTAAGAGCCAGGAACCACACGGGTGTGTCTGCCAGCACAGTCGCTGCCCGAGGCCTCTGATGATGCTGGACTTCCTGAGGAGCGGAGTGCTTGGAAAGTCCCCGCCAGCTTGTAAGGCAGGATCAAGGACGCCCCCCCAAAGACTGGGCTCCAGGGAGCAGTCCTGGGTAATGCATCAGTCAAAAGACGACGAGGACGGGGGGCCCAGAGCCAGCTTGTTGTGCGTGCAGACACCGGGGGGTCTCTGCAGGGCCCTGAGATGTGCGTTGCTTGGATGGGAGCTGGTCAGGGCGGCCCTCCTCCATCTGGCCATCCTTGTCTTGTTCAGAGGCGCTCCGGGAGCGCCGGGCTCGGAGGAAGGGCCAGGGCATCAGGACGTGACCAGCACCTGCTGTGGCGTGCGAGTACGGCTGCTGCTGGGGTTAGACACACCACATGTTTCATGGAGGACTTTGCCAGCTAGGATGCCCCCCGTTGGGCCCTGCTGCGGGCTGCCAAGGAGAGGGGTGGGCACTGGGAGACCCTGACAAAACATCAGTCCCAGCCCCCGCGGGTGATGCTGTGTGAGGTTGTGTGGGAGAGGGAAGGGGTCCTGGATGCCAGCTGGGGACCCTCAGGCTCCTTCCAGCTAGAGTCCTGGCCCCAGGCTGCGCCAGCACTGAGACGTGGGACTCAGCAGCTGCTCACGCTGCCGTGCACGTGGTCAGCACAGTGTGCACCGGGCAGTGCCAGGCATGGCGAGGAACCAGCCGCACCTTCATGGCGGACACAGGTCCAGCCGGAGTGGCACTGATGCCAGTCCCAGCGGCTGACAATGCTGGAGCCCAAACCACTCGGACCTGAGGCTGCTTTGCCTCCAGCCAGGGCGTCCTCAGATCCTGGATGCCTCCTGTCAGGCCTGACAGATCCCCAGAGGCATGTGAGGAAGACCGAGGCCTCTGCATCCAGACCCAAGCTGGAGGGTGTCACCCGGGGAGTGCTGGGCTCCTCCACACGAGATCACGCTCGCAACAGTGATCTCACTCGTGCAAACAAGGCCCCAGCTCTGGGCCCCCACCTGTGGCCAGGATGGAGCCAACCACATGCTTCAGCCTCCTTGCTGGCATCTGCAAGAGGAGGGAGGAGGGCGGCCAGCCTAGGCATTAGGTTCTGCACCAGCAGAAGCAACTGGAAGCAGGAGACGGGCCGTCTCCAGGCACTGGAGGCCAGTGTGCCCTGGGGGCTGATGGAACTGGCCTGCACAAAGGTCGAGCAGAGCACAGCCCTCAGTGCAGCTCACTGTGCCTCTCCAGAGATCGCGGCCACAGCAAATGTGGAGGCTTTGAGGCCCCATGGGGTCAGCCCCGTAGACGCTGTGCTGCCCCGGCCCGAGCCCAAGAGCAGAGCTGCAGACATCCAAGCAGTTATAGGCAAGGTTGCGGCCAGCCAGCACCAGCAATGGCCTCTGCAGACGGGCCAGCCAGGCAGCGGGGTGCAGCTGAGGACCCTGCCGGAGCCTCGAGGGAAACGCAATTCACCCCTGCCTGATGGGTGCCGCACCTCCTGACTTTGGATGGCGGAGGGATCCCGGTCTTATCCAAGATCCAGGCAGTGTCTGGCACCATTGCTAGCAGCATTGCACTGATGCCTGGGGATCTGCCCAGTCTCTGCCAGGCGCCAGAGGCCCAGGGGCCACCCAGGGGCCTCCTTTGTCCCTGTGCTTCTCATTAGGTCTGCTGGCTATTGCTCTCATCCCATCCCCGCCACAAGCTGATGGCACTTGCTTTGCTGCAACTGTCACACTTCAGAGCCACGTACAAATGTACTTCACCCTGTGACATTTTCTGGGGCTCCCTCCTGGATTATTACCCATGTCTGTCTGTTCTCCCTCCTGCTTTTTGTCCAAGGGTGTTGGAGATGGGTCTGAGCAATCACCGCTGCATCACACGTGGCGGGGCAGGGGCCTGACAGCTGGCAGAGCTAGCAGCCCTGAGCTGTGGCTTTCACGGGAGCATGGGGAATGGCCCAGTGGGTCTTTACTGGGAGAATGACTTGCATAGCTGCAGCAGCAGCTGCACTCCCCAGAGCTGCCCAGACCAGTGCTGAAGACGTATGGGTTGAACTGGGGGCAGCAAAGGGGCTTTTGGAAGTGCTCAAGGATGATGTAGTGGTAGCGGCAGCGGAGAAGTGCCAGCAGGGGAAGTTTGCAGCCGTCCTGTGTGGCCCCAAGGAGGATGGGTACAGAAGGCAGCACAGGCCAGTGTCCTGGTGCCTGGGGTTTGGACCCAGAGAGGGAAAGGTGCAACAGGAGAGCTGCAGCCCTGCACCGGGGACTGGAAGCAACATACAGGACTCTGGCTCCCAGCAGAGGAGGGACCTGGAAAAGGGCATGTGGCTGCTTGTACCAGGCCCCCACAGGCATCAGGACCTCTCGCCAGCCAGGAGCATCCTGTTCACGCTGGGAAATCAAGGCTAGCACGCACAGCGGCTTTAAAAGCAGCAGCAAAAGCTGGTGAATCTGTGGCTGGGGCCCTGTGCGGTGCCAGTAGCCATGAAAGCACCTCGGTGCCTGGGCACGTGCCTGCGCCAAAGGGGTTTAGTAAAGCCCTGCAGGTGCCTAGGAGGGGTCCCAGGTGGGGCAGGAGGGAGGCAGTCAGTGTTTGGGCTGCTGCTGCAGATGTTAGCAGGGGGCTGGGGAGACCCCGGCACCCACGTGCAGCACCACGCTGTCCCCAAAGCATTTCACTCTCACCCGGGAGTCTGGGTCCCCTGCAGATATGAAGCTCCGTCAGGCACTACCAGGGACAGAGAGCCTCTCCCGCAGCTTTCTGACTGTCCAGGACAAGTCCCTCCGCAGCTCGGAGTAGATGGGAGGGCAGGCCCTGGGCTATCTAGGACCCAGGGGCAGAAGTGGGGGCAGCAGGCAGGCTTCAGCCTGGTTAGCTGAGGGGGCCTGGTGGCCAGCAGCCTAACAACCCCCAGCTGCCCCCAGTTACCTACTGGGCCTGACTGCCTGCCCTGTCCCAGCACACAACTCCTCCACAGCGCAGGTGCTTTGCTCCCCTACACCCAGCCATCCTCCCACGCAGAGCCTGGCTCCTGGCATCAAGTCCCAGCTGCCCACATCCAGGTCACCTCCAATATCTAGCACATCTGGGGCTCCAGCCATCAGAGTGATGCCTGCAGCGGGTTGCATATTTCCCAGCAGAAGGTGTTTCCCGTCAGAAAATGTCCTGCGGGAAGTGGGGTTGTGAAGAGTGAAGAGGGCCCCCAGGGGCGGGGGACGTGCGGCTGGAAGAGCTGTGCATGTGCACGAGGGGCCCCTCAGATACTTGGGGCTGCGGGCCCCCGCACACGCCAGCCCCCCAGACCTCCTGCTCCCAGCAGGGCCCTCGCTGGCTGGCCTAGCTTTGGGTCTGTGTGGGGCAGGAGGCTCCCCCCCCAACAGGAGTCCTGCCCTGTGCTGGGGTGACCAAACCCCTTGTGCAGCTGGATTTCCAGGACCCTGCCGGGGACTCCTCCAGGCTCGAGCACCTTTGATGTCGCTTACAGCAGCTACGTTGGAGTGGTCCAGCACCTGTGCAGAGGGGACCCAGCCCCCCCATAACTCAGTGCTGCTGCACGTGCGGCCAGACCGCGGTGGCCTGCGCTGCCCCGGCTGGCTGCTCACGGTCCCTGGTGGAAGGTGCTCCGTGCTGGAGTGTCAGGACTGACCCCTGGGCTGCGCGTCCACCCTCCACCTTGCTCCCTGCTGCTGCAGCTGCCTGGAGCTGGGGGGTGATCAAGGGTTAATGCTGCTGCCCCTAAGCATGCAGCCTGAGATCCGTTAATCTGATAATTACAGCCACGAAAGCTGTTGAGACAAACCATGACCTGACCCCGCGCTTGGAATGAAAACAGCTCGCCCTCCCCTGCCTGGATCCCGCTCCCGGGACCAGCTGGCCTGGGAGGGAGGCTGGGAAAATGACCCCATCCGCTGGGAACCCCCAGGACCCAAGCTGCTCCATGCCTGGGCTGGGCCGGGCCGGGCTGGGCCGGGCGGCTGGGCCAGGCGGTGCTGGCGCAGGGCTGCCGGCGGCACCCAGCACTTGGGGAGTCGGGGCAGGCAGAGCTGGCCAGGCAGGAGGTGGCTGGGCCCGGTGGGGAGCTGGCTGCAAGACCCCTGCACAGGGCAGGCCCCAGGGCAGGAGCTGCAGAGCCCTGCCCGGCCTGGGAGAACAAGAGATGCCTTCAGCCTGGCTGGCAGGGAAGGGGCCTTGCTAGGTCCATCTGACCTCTGGTACTTGCTCCCCTGGAAGCAGCTTTTCCTTGTGCCTGCAGGCCTGGGCCTGGCTGCTGAGGTGGGCAGGGGTGCAGAGAAGGGGGCAGGGCACCCCAAGCAGCCTCGAGGCAGGGGTGGGTATGGCCGGGCCAGTTATGAGTCCCGGGCGCCTGCCCCTCCCCGGTGCAGCAGGTGTGCCCGCACTCGCCCTGAGTGGCAGGTCCTTCCTGGGTGTCAATCACGGGCCAGCTCGGACACGCTCCCACAGCTTCCCCTGCCCTCGGGCCAGCCCCAGCCGGGGGCCTCATTCGAGAGCTCTCTATCCGTGGGGGGGCCAGGGGCCTCGCCAGTGCTCCCAGGCTGGGTTCATCCCCTGGCCCCTTGCCCTGTTCAGGATGAGGAGGCTCTGGGGGCTGCGGGGTCCCACTCCTCACTGGGGGAGCCTTGCCCTAGGCTAGGGCATGGGGGACTGTGGCAATAGCCTCCTTGCTTTGCTCCCTTTCCTTGGGCTGGGGCAGGGATTTCTGCCCATCGGGGCCTTGCAGGGCAGCTCTGCTCCTGCTCCGAGCAGCATGTGCGGGTGCCGTCTGGAGTCTCCTGGGGGGGCAATAGGAGTGAAGTGACCCCCTACCCCCCATCCTTCTGCTTTGGCGCATGATCAGCGTTGGAAGGGGTTAATGTGCAGGGTGCCTGGCAGGACTTGCAGCCCTGTGCATGAGTGTGCCACTGCCACGTGTGTGGTCACCGCCCGAGACCTCTGGAGGAATGTGGCCCCAGGGGCAGGCATTTGGCTGCATCCCCCCACAACAGCAGCTGTGGAAGCCCCAAGCACCGCTTCGGGCAGTGGCATCAAGCACTGGTCCCCAGAGACCCCCCAGGCTGCCCCGGTCTGGGGGGGTCCCATGTGACAGCCCCTGCGCTGCCCTGCTGCCTGGCCTGACTCCAGCCCTGCCGGTCATGGCACTGACCCCGGGTGGGGATGGCCTGGGGTGCACCCCAGGCAGCCGGGGCAGGAAGATGCTCGTGCACCTGGTTGGGGCACCAGGGAGCTGGAACATCCTCTGTTGCAGTCGGGGCTTGCGCCTGCTTTGGAGGGGCCGTGCCGCACGCCACGAGGGAGGCAGGACACAGAGGCCGTGCTGGGTTATCTCGGGATGGCCCACCCTGTGGGTGGAAGGAGACAGGGAGCCCCCACCTCAGTGAAGGGAGGAGGCCGCGGAGGGGCTGCAGTCGGGCATCAGTACAAGGCTGAGCTCCCTCAACCGCGCGTCCCCCCAGACACCACAGCCAGCCGCCCCCCGCCCTGTCCAGGAGCAGAGCTCCCTGCCCGGCCCCTCCGGCTTAATGACGACGTGGGCACAGACCCAGCCAGGCTCTGGGTGTCTGTTCGAACCTGGGGGCGTCCAAACACAGCCCCGGGCAGAGAGTGGAGCAGGCAGGTGGGTCTCACCTTTCCTGCCCTGCATTTCTGTCGGTGCTCGATGCTGTACATGCGTCCTCAGCTTTTTCTGTCCCGAGGGAACGGGGGACTCTGCCGTGTGGGAGCAGAGAGTCCCCTGCCCGCTTCTTCCCCTGAAGCACCGGGAAAGCGCTGCCCTGGATCACGCAGTCTTCAGGGCCCCAGGGAGGTCCTGCCAGCCAGGCCTCTCGCCCTGCCCAGGTTAGCTGGCGGTCTAGGGGGAACCGGGGTGTTGGGGTTGCTCAAGCACCAGGTAACCGCCTCCCAGCGCAGAACAGTGGGGGGGCTGCCGTTTCCTGGGATCGCTGCAGCCAAGGAGTGCAGGACTCTCAGCCTGCCCGGTCCAGAAGCCCAGAGAGGGGGGAAAGGCGAAATCAAGGAGCTTTTTTCACTCCGTCCCCTCCATCTAACCCAGGGGCTCACAAATGACCCCCCATGCAGAGCCCTGGAGGTAAATGTGTCCGTGATGCGTGGCAGGGTGGTCAGGGCTGCTCCATTTGAGCACCTGCTTTGCTCCCTGGGACTGTGCCGGGTTGCCCAGCCTCGTGGATGGCCCGGGGTTTGCTGACGGGGCCCTTCCTGGCACCTTTGGCACGAGTTTGGTGCTGGGCTCTGCTTGCCACAGCAACACCGGCACCCCTGACCCCGCGTGAGTGGCCTGTGGCCGAGGCGGCACCGGCTGGGGTGACTGGAAGGTTTCTAGAGGCCATTCCAGCCTCAGTCCTGCTGTTGGGGTTGCCGGCGATGCATCTAGGGCACTGGACAGAGACCCCGCGGGGTCACGTGAGCTAGACACGAGAGCTCAGCAGAAAGCCACGGCCTGGAGGCAGGAACCGTGCCCCTACGGCTGCAGGGGCTGTGACTCTCCTCCCTGCCAGACGTGCTGGCGGCAGGCCGTGCCAGGAAACTGCCCTCCGCCAGGCCGGGCCCAGCTCACCTGCTGCACGGGCAGCTCCCGCGGCTTCACAGCGGCGCCCAGTGGTCACCCTGCTCCACGACAGCAGGGCTGGGGGTGCAGCTGCCTCCTGCCGGCCCCGATCCTGCACACACGGGTCCAGCAGCCTGAGCTCTCCTGCCTCCGTCCAGTGCAGTGAGGGCTGCCCTGGTTGTGGTCCCCGCACCCCAGCAAAAGGAAACCCCTCATCACCTGCACACGGGGGCCCTGACTTCAGCTGCTGCGTCTCCTTCCAGCTGGCAACAGGGCCAGCCTCGCTGCCTCCCCTCCCACCGCCCCGGGGACCATTCCTCCACAGCCCGCCACAGCCCGCCGTCTCCTGCCTCCAGTACTCATTGATGACGAGGTGCCTGTGATGTCTACGCTGCCCTTCCCAGCGCAGGCTCAGGGCAGCTCCGGTCACAGGCACTGAACCACTGGAAAGGGCAATGAGAACAGACAGACTAGATTTGCTCAGCTGCGGCCCAGCTAGCCAGGTCTTGTGGCCCTTCCAAGGGTGTGCGGGGCATGGCCTCGCCATCGCTCCTGCCCGGACCCTCAGTGCTGGAGGCCGCAGGGGCGAGCCCCGGTCGCTCTCCTGTCCAGGCCTGCTCGCTGCCCATGGGACACCAGGGCTGGGGCAGACGGGCCTGGGTCTGCCCCGGTACGGGGCAGCTCTTCCGTTCTCTGTGGCGCGGGTTGCAGGCGGCTGTCGGGCCCAGGCCACGATGCCCTTCTAGGTCCCCTTGCCTCGTGCTGGGACAGCCCTGGGGGCAGTGCATGTGCTGGGGTGACTGGTCCTGGACACGCAGCCTCGCTGCAGTGCTCGGCACCCCCCGGCCGCCCACTGAGGGACCCCCGCACCAGGCCCAGGAGACCGGCCAAGGCTGCCCGCGGCCCTGCAGCTTGTTGTGGAGAGGCCTTGCTGGTGTCCACCCCCAGTGCGGCCTCCACCCCAGGGGCTGAAGACCCGCTGCGGGGCTCGACCTGCACCAGTGGCCCGGGGAGGGGGTCGCTCCAACACTGCAGGGTTGGAGAGGCGGAGGGGGATGCCCCAGGGTGGGGGGTGTCCCGGCCCATGGGCCGTGCTGCCCCTCCCCGCTCCACGTGTCAGGGGCTTAATCCTCCCCCAGGGGCGCTGGGTGCAGCCCGGGCCAATGCTCGTGCGGGCACCGACCCCGCAGGATCCCGGCGGGAGGGTCTTGGCCCCGCGCTGCACTGGGGCGGGAAGGGATTTCCCCCCGGTTCAGACTGGTCGCACTGGGAGTTTCCCCCTCCCCTTCCGCGGGGGCACGGCCTGGCCTGGGCTCTGCAGCGCCCCGGCCCCCGGCAGC
>NW_017728951.1:26591438-26618297 GCF_001723895.1 Crocodylus porosus | reverse complement strand
GAGAGAAGGAGCAGAGAGATGCCCCCGCGTGCCCTGAGCGTGGGGGTGGGGTGGGGTCGGGGCTGTCCCCGTCCGTGCAGCCTTCCCCTGATCTCGGGTCCCTGCCCACTGCCCCCTGGCTAAGGTGGCGCAGCTTGCTGTGAGCCTCCGTCTCGGAGGCCAGCAGTGTGTGTCCCTTGGAGCCGCCCCACGTGGCTCCTTGCCCTTGCTCAGACGCACGGGGCAGCTCCAGCCCCGGGCTGCGGGGGCTCCGAGGGAACGGAGGGCGGAAGGACCGGGCGCGTCAGGCACCAGAGCCTCTTGCGCGCCACATGACCCTACAGTGCGCCCAGGTGGCAGGCGGGGCTGGGACCTGGGCACGGCTGGCGCCTGCTGCTCGGGGCCGCACAGCACGGGTGAGGTGGGGAGGAGGCTCAGGGGGGTCACGGGGGCGTCGCTGGGCCAGGCGTGTCCAGGGCCTGGGGCTGGTGTGAAGTGAGATGCCCCGCTCCTCTCTGCAGCCTACCGCACGGATGAGGGGCAGCCCTGGGTCCTGCCGGTGGTGAGGAAGGTCGAGCAGATGATCGCCAGTGACACCAGCCTGAACCACGAGTACCTGCCCATCCTCGGCCTGCCCGACTTCCGGGCCAACGCCTCGCGCATCGCCCTGGGGGATGACAGCCCGGCCATCAAGGAGGGGCGGGTAGGTGCTGGGGAGGGCGTGCCCCCTCGCTGGCGCGGGGCAGTGCGGTCTCTTCAGGCTGGACCTCTCCGGGGTTGCGGGGTTTGTCCCGAGTGGCCTGGTGCGTCCGGGAGCTGCCAGAGTGAATGGACAGAGCCCTGTGGGAAGGCAGACGTGCACCTTCATCCAGAGCCTGGGCCTCGGCACAGGCAGATGCAGAGCCGGCCATCGGGTTAAGCGTCTCCAGGACTGGCTGGGCGGCGGGGAGGAACTGCCCCTTCCATGGGCGGGGGGAGGCTGGTGTGGCAGAAAGCCTCCTTGGTTTCTCCCCGAAATCTCTGCCCTGCGACAGTGTGATCAAGATGGGCCAGCACAGAGGAGTCACACCTCAGCCGGTCTCTTTAGGTAACCTGAGCTGGCTGCAGTCCTGAGGGAGGGGGAACCTGCTCCCTCTGCCCATGGGACTGGCATCACCCACCTGGGTGGGGGGCATCTACCTGGGGAGCTGGAACCTGCCCAGTAACCGGTGATGTATTTCAAATTGGTTGGCCGACAGCCAACTGGGGCTGACCTCCACTGGCCCAGGTGAATGAGGTCACAGGGGCTATATTTGGGGGCGGGGAGGAGGCTCGCTCTCTTCGACCATGAGGTGAAGCAGCAGCAAAGCAGGGGAGACAGAGAAGCCTTGCCATCTGGACCTAGCTCTCTCTCTCTCCCCAAGACTCCAGAGGGGAAACTCAACCAGCCTCTGGAAGATGCTTGTGAGTAAGCTGCTCGAGATCTGATTAGATATTTAGCTGGCAGTAACACAGATGCGTGATCAAAAGGCTACCACAGCCACACTGTTTGGTCTTTAGGATTCCTAAGATATTGCTCAATCCTGTACCCGAGTTTACCCTACCCCTTGTAATCAATAAAGTTCTCCTTTGTGACCGGTGTGGGAGACTTTTATTGAGGGGTGGGTCTAAACTATGCCTAAGAGACCCCTTAGGTCTGCGGACTAAGGGAGACTGTACTTTTTGGCCCCAACTTGGGGAAGTGCCCCAAGCGCCTGTACCGGGCTGAGACAGTCCCTTCTCGGGGTGGTGGCGGTGACGTTTACCCCCAGACTAGCGAGTGTGCTCCGGGAGAGGGGTCGGCGAGCATAAGGCGCCCCCAGGGAGGCATTTGGAGCCTGGAAGGTGGGCGGGCCCAGGGAGGTGGGTGGCTCAACGCAGGAGCGCCCCCTACTGGCCCGCCACAGCTGGTCCCTCAGGAAGGCCTGGGAGGCGCGTCTTGTTCTGTCCCGTGTCTGTGCTCTCGCTTGGCCTTGGCACCATGGCCCCCATTGTGCTCACGTTGCGTCTTATGACGCCTGTGCATCACAGGTCGGGGGCGTCCAGTGCTTGGGCGGGACGGGCGCCCTGCGCATCGGGGCAGAGTTCCTGCGACGCTGGTACAACGGGAACAACAACACGACCACCCCTGTCTACATCTCTTCTCCGTCCTGGGGTGAGTGCAGCCGCTGCCAGGTGATGAGGCTGGGGGGCGTGCAGGGGCCAGGCGCTGGCCCCTCTCTGGGTGGGGGGAGAGCCGGGCAGGAGGGGGCCCCTGTGGGAGCAGGGGAGCTGGTGACCTGCTCCCTGCCCGGTGCCCCTGGCTGGGCTGGGCTGGGCTGGGCTGGGGACCAGCTGAAACCTGACGCCCCCACAGAGAACCACAACTCCGTGTTCACGGATGCTGGTTTTAAGGACATCCGGACCTATCGCTACTGGGACCCGGCCAAGAGGGGCCTGGACCTGCAGGGGCTGCTGGAAGACATGGAGGTGGGTGAGCGTGGACTGGGGGAGGCTGCTGTCGGGGAGCAGCCGGAGCCATCGGTGCTGGAGCTGGCTCTTGGCTCAGGGCTGGGCTGGGCTGGGTCCAGCCAGACCTGGCTGAGCGCCTGCAGTAGTCGGTGGCCGAGTGGGGCTGGGGTCTCCGGGTGGCACCAAGGCCATATGTGTGGTGGCTGAGACCTGCTCCCTCCTCAGGCTGCTCCCGAGTTCTCCATCTTCATCCTGCATGCCTGCGCGCACAACCCCACCGGCACGGACCCCACCCAGGAGCAGTGGAAGCAGATTGCCACAGTCATGAAGGTACCAGCTGGGGGGCGGAGGGCCAAGTCTGTGTGGGGCAGCTCCGGCTGGGCCCAGGTATCCACCCCCTGAGTGGGTGAGGAGTGGGGCTGGGGCAGCCCCCGCTCGGGTCCTGCAGGCAGGGACCAGGGAGGCTCTGCTTTCAGCCCCCCGGGGGTGTGGAAATGTGTGGCTGGGGAGCAGCACCCTGATGCTGCCTGCCCTCCTGTCTTGGCTGCCCCCAGGGGATGCGCCTCGCACAGCTTTTGCAGGTGCCCAGTAATGGCTCCTGGAGCATCACCTCCCTGTCCAGGGGGAAAGCAGGGCTGTCCCAACTGGGGTGCAGCAGGGACAGCTGCTGCGGAGGGTCCCTTTGATCACTCTCCTTCCGTGACAGCATCCCGGAGCTGTGGGGCTGGCAGCAACCCCAGAGGTCATAGCTAATCCAAGCCCTGCCTGAGGTGGGATCAGGGGCTTCCTCTCGGCATACTGCTCTCTTTGCAGCGCCGGTTCCTGTTCCCGTTCTTCGACTCGGCCTACCAGGGCTTTGCCTCGGGCTGCCTGGACCGGGATGCCTGGGCTGTGCGGTACTTCGTTGCCCAGGGCTTTGAGCTCTTCTGCGCTCAGTCCTTCTCCAAGAACTTCGGGCTGTACAGTGAGTGTCCGCCCAGGCCTGGGGCAGGCGGCCTCTCTGGGTGGAGGCGCCGTGTGGGGAGCGGCAGGGCTAGCGGCTCATGCCTGCCTGTTGCCCGCAGACGAGCGTGTGGGGAACCTGTCCGTGGTGGGGAAAGATGCCAACAATGTCCAGCGCGTGCTGTCTCAGATGGAGAAGATCGCCCGCACCACCTGGTCCAACCCACCCTCGCAGGGAGCCCGCATCGTGGCCACCACCCTCACCTCCCCCCTGCTCTTTGCCGAGTGGTAAGTGCTCCCAGGGTGGGGCGAGAAGGAGCAGGCTCTGGGCTCGCCATATGCTCAGCCGGATCCCACTGACCCAGGCTTATGCCTCTCTCTCCTCTTCAGGAAGGACAACGTGAAGACCATGGCAGATCGGGTCTTGCTGATGCGGTCAGAGCTCCGTTCCCGGCTGGAGGACCTGGGCACCCCCGGTACCTGGAGTCACATCACTGACCAGATCGGCATGTTCAGCTTCACGGGGCTGAACCGTAAGTACCGGCCAAAACGGGTGCAGGATCAGCCCCTGCCCCTGCCTCTGGCTGCAGGGACCGGGACTAGGGCTGGGTGCAGGGGCCCAGGCTGGAGGCCCTGCTGACCTTGCCAGGCTTTGCCTTTTTGTGCTAGATGGAGAGCACGCCAGCCCCTTGGCAGGGCTCCTGCCCAGTGCTACATAGTCCCAGAGCTGCAGGGCTCACGGGGAGCTGTGGGGTCAGATCTAGTTCCAGCCCTGTTTTTGAGGCAGGATCGGCCCTGTCCAAACCACCCCAGACAAACTCCGTGTCCGACCTCGGAGCCACGTGACACAGCCCCAGGCATCGCTCGCACCCCTGCACTGGGATACGGTGGGGCTGCAGCTGCCAACATCCTGCTGCTGCCAGGAGGGTCATGGATGCTGCAGAGAGCCCAGGCCATGCTGCAGAGGAAGAGGACTCTTCCCCTCCCCCCCCCCCAAATCTCAACATGGGGTAAAATTCCTTCCTGCCCCCCAAATCTCACATTGCTCTGACCCTAAGCAGGGGGGCAAGGCCTCCTAGCCGGGAATTTCTGGCTTCCCTCCCAGCGGGAGCATTGGCACAGCCCAATCCCCAGCCCCAGCCTCAGCTGTAGCAGCACCCAGCGTCTCCAGGAAGGGTAAACCCCCCCCGACACATGGAGCACAAAAAGGGAGGGGGCAGCCAGCACAGCCCAGGAGCCTGGGACGCTCCCACGATGGAACCAGGCATCGCTGCGTCTAGATCATCCCCCACCAGTGGCTGCCGCACAGTGCTTGAACACCTCCAGGGATGGAGCATTCACAACCCTCCGCTATCTTGCACTGCCTCCCTGCTCCTACAGTAATGAAGTTTTTTTTACAGATCTCCAATTTAAACTCACTTTGCTGCAACCTCAGAGCATTGGCCCATGTCCTTCTCTCTGCAGCAGGAGAGAACAGGGACTCTCCCTCTTCTCTACGGCAGCCCTTCAGGGAGTTGCAGGCTGCTCTTGCGTCCCCTCTCAAGCACCCTTCCCACAAGCTGAATGCTCCTTCAGCCTCTCCTGTGGGACTTGCTGGCCAAGCCCTTGGTCATCTTTGTTGCTGCCTCTGGACCCTCTCTCACTTCTCCACCTGCTTCTTAAAATGTGGAGCCCAGAACTGCACCCAGTGTCCAGGGGAGGCCTGACCACCTCCCCTGTCTTACCCACAGTGCTTCTACCGATGCATCACAAATCACTTCGGCCTTGTGTGTGGCTGCATCACACGGCAGCCTCACGTTGAGTCTGTGCTCTACCACGACTCCCAAGTCCTTTTCCATAGAGCTGCCATCCAGCCAGGGCCCCCCGTTTTGTATTTGCATGTTTGATTATCCCCCTGAGCTGCACCACCGTGCCTTTGTCCACATTGAACTGCATCCTGTTGGCTCCAGCCTGGCTTCCCAGTTTGTTAGGATGCTTCTGAAGGGCATGTTCACAATCCTCCCTAGTTTCATGTTGTCCACAAACTTACTGGAGAAGCTTCCTATGCCAGCATCCAAATTGTTAATAAACACATTGAATAGCCCAGGCCCAGGACAGATCCCTGTGGGACTCCACTCAACCTCCTGCTATTCTGACATGGATTCATTAATATAATTACCCTTTGTTTGGGGCTGTTGAGCCAGTTGTCTGTCCACCTCTGAGCAGTTTTATCCAGCCCACACTTCTCTGGTTTGTTTTGGAGATGGTTATATGGGACCTTGCTGAAGTCAGATGCACAATATCCACATCATTCCCTTCATCCACCCCAGCACCATTCCCTTCATCCTCTCAAGTCCTCTTCTGGCCCTCTGGTACCTGGCCCATCTCCCACGACTTCATGCAAATCCTTGCCGAGGGCTCTGAGATCTCTGCCAGTTCCCACAGGACTGGGATGAAACCCATCTAGTGCTGCTGACTTGAACTCATGCAGCCCCAGTGAAGTGCTCTGACCATCTCTCTCATTATCTCCTCCCTCAGCTTCCCTCTTCCTTATCCTAATAGTCTCTATTAGGTGTCAGGCCCTAGCTTCATTATTTTGTGAAGACTGAGGCAAAGTAGCTGTTGAGCAGCTTCGCCTTCCTTGCATCTTTGGTGAACAGTTTCCCCTGGCTTGTTAACACAGGGCCCACAGCTTCCTTGTCTGGCCAGCAGACTTATAGACCCTCTTGTTGTCTTTGACCTCTGCCAGGCAGAGCTTGTTCTTCATCTTTGTCCCAGCAGGTCCCTGCTCTTTCCTGTACGTGTCCTTGGTGACCTGCCCGTTCCTCCATTGCCTGTTGTTCTCCTCCTGCATTGGGGCACTTCAGAAGCTCCCTGCGCAGCTGTGTGGGTCTCTTACAATGCATTAGCGGGCCGTGTTGTGCTGAGTGGGGCAGGGGCAGCGCTGAGCACCAGTTCACCAGCAGCGTGCCAAGACCCTTTCCCCCACGCTGAAAGCCCCGAGTTGCT
Source organism: Crocodylus porosus (assembly GCF_001723895.1). Classification (NCBI taxonomy): domain Eukaryota; kingdom Metazoa; phylum Chordata; order Crocodylia; family Crocodylidae; genus Crocodylus; species Crocodylus porosus. The sequence continues at coordinate 26,611,919 of NW_017728951.1, read as the reverse complement.
CGTGATGACTGCCGAGGGGTGGGGGGGGTCCCATGCTCGGGGCGTGACGCCTCTGCGGTTGCCCCCACAGCTAAGCAGGTGGACTACATGATCAAGGAGAAGCACATCTACCTGATGGCCAGCGGGCGTATCAACATGTGTGGCCTCACCACCAAGAACCTGGACTACGTGGCCAGCTCCATCCACGAGGCCGTCACCAAGATCTAGTGGAGGTTGCCAGCAGCCCACCCCATCAGACGCCACTAACATCACTGCATGTGCTCCCCGCCTGGTCCCTGCCCCCAACTTGCCGCCCCCGGGAGCAATAAAGATGGAAGCAATGGCTCTGTTGGGGACGTCAGCCTGCCAGCCTCTTGGAGTGGCCCCTGGCCCCAGGGCCAACTGGTGCCCTCCTGGGGGTGGGGCAGGGGCTGGGGAGCTGCCCACAGGGCCCACCTAGCACCCAGACATCACCAAACCTGTCTCTTCCCGATCATCCAAAGAGGTCCCGTGTGACCACGTGCCGGTGCAGTGCATTGTGGGGCTGCACCTTGTTTTTGGGGTGCAGCTGGTGCTGGTTTCATCCCCCCTCTTCTGCCCGCCCCCGGGGGAAACCTCGTGGTTGACTGCTGCTGCTTTATGTTGTGGAAAGAAAATAAATTGTCTCCACTCACGTGGCCCTGCCCTGCTGCTTGCACCCAGACTGCGTCTGGTTGCTGCCCAGCCGCCGAGGTAAGACAGGACCTGGCTCAACTGCATCGCCGTGCCAGGGCCCCCAGTCCTGCCCCCCACCCCAGTCAGACCCTTCTGCTCCGTGGCTGGTTGCTGTCCCATGGGCTCTTACCCCCTCCTCCCCGGGGGCACGGGTCCATGCAGCGGGGTCTCCAGCTCCAGCCGGGGCAGGAGTGACCGTGGACTAAGCGAGGGCAGCGGGAGGCGGTTCTGCCACCTTGCAGGTCCTCGGGGCTGGGCAGGGGGAGAAACCAGCCTGTGGCCCCTGCCACGTTATCAGGGCGGCGCCATTGGTGATGGACGGACAGGGGTGTCACCGGGGCCTGATCGCTCCCTGCCGGGGAGACGGGTTAGGAAGGGGGTCACCAGCTGTGCCGCAGCCCGGGTGTGAGGGGACTGGCAGCAGGCCGAGGCCAAGGCAGGAAGCGAAACTGCCCCCCTGGCGCAGCGGTTCGAGGTGATGGCGCTGAGAGGGGCTAGATGAAACGTGCCCCGGCCCATCCCGATCCGCCGAGAGCAGCAGGCAGAGCCTCGGGAGGGTGTCACTTTTAATGTAAAGTATCTCCATTGCAATCAGTCTCCACAGAAACCAGTTAAAAGTTCTCGCGGTGCCAGCCCGGCCTGGCAGCGCGGGGGGAAGGGGGAGCACCGTGCTGAGCCCCTTCCCTGCAGGGCGAACGCGGCTCTGGCTGCCCCGCTAGGGAGGGCGGGGTGTCTCGCTGGGTGTGTGCATGCTGGCGTGGGGGCGCGTGTGAGCATGGGTGCCAGGGCCCTGAGCGTTGTGGGGACGAGCGGGCAGCGTGGGGGCACGGCTCGCTGCCAGTCTGCATGGTGCCTGGCTCGGGGCAGCCCCCTGCTCCGGCCGGCCGGCCGGGCCCCCCAGCCAGAGGCGCTTCGGCTGTCCCTGGAGGCGCCCGGGGCTGCCATGTCTGCCCCTGCCGGGGGCAGCCTCTTGTTGTGGGACCCGCGCACGGGGCAGGCTGGGAGCAGCGGGCAGCAGGTGGGTGCAGACGCGCTGCCGCGGGCACTGCGTCGGGCGGCCTTCGTGCTGCAGACCTGTGCGAGGAAGCAGCAGTGAGGCCTGGGCAGCCCGCGCTGTACCCCCCCGCAGGGGCTGAGCGCCGCGGACTCGGTGTCTGCCTTCGCACGCTGCCCTGGACGGTCCTGGTCCAGCCTCGTCCTGCCCCCACTCCAGCCGGGGGCAGTCGCACCCCCTTTGCAGCCAGCTGCCAGGTGTGGGGGGGGGGCAGCATTTCTGTTCAGGCAGAGCTGAGGGGTCCGTTCATTTCACGGCTCGGGGTCTCCTTCCTGATTTCTGCTAATCTCTTTCCCCATGCAGGTGTTGGTGACCCTCTTTCCTCTAACTGTCAGGCTGGGGCCTCTGGGGCAGCCCGGACACGCCCGTGGAGCAACCCCCAGGGGTGGTGCGGGGCGGCCGTGGCAGGGTCCCCGTGGGTGGTGGGGGCAGCTCACCTCTGGGCTGCGTGAGCCCGGCTGCTGCTCGCTCAGGTGATCAGGGGCGTCAGGTTGGAGCTCTTCTCCTGTGTCTTTTCGGCCTCCGCGGATGGCCTCCGCCTCCGCCCGCCTGTGGGCAGCACCCGGACCGGTCAGTGCCCCCCAGCAGCCCAAGGCAGCCCCCTCCCACCCTCCTCCCTGTAGGGGCTACTGCAGCAGGGAGGCACAGGCTCGCTCCCGCCCGGGGCTGCCCATCCCTGTAGGGTGCCCAGGAGCAGGACCCCCCACCCCACCGCAGCCTTGGGCAGCCCCTGCCCCTCCAGGCCCCACAACAAGGTGGGGGTCCCTGCTTTGGGGAGGGTGGATCAGGATGGGACAGTAGAGGCTGTGGCTGGACCCCATTCCCTGCCCTCCCCTCCTCTGTGCACCCCTGCCCCATCTCTCCTCCCAGGATCCCCCCCTCGGGGATGGGCACTGGTTCCCACAGCCCCGGGGCCGTCTCTACCCACCACGACCGGGTCCATGCCAGCCTGACACCCTCCCAGCCACCCGGCTCCTTGCACCCACCCACTCACTCAGCGTCCTCAGCAGCCGCTTGCCCAGGGTGTCCTCGGAGCTGCTCGGGGACGCGCTCACCACTGCGTCCTGGCCTGGGCTCTCTGGCTCCGCGGGGATGCTGCAGCACTCGCTGTCTGCAAGGGCACAGGTAAGAGCCGCAGAGCCCTGCCACCCATCAGCCTCCTTCCCTGGAGACCTCCCCTGGTACCGTGCACCCCTCTGCCCCGGCCCCTGGACTTACTCTGCTCCTCGTTTGCCAGCTCCTCCCGGATGAAGGGAACCTCAGCTGGCTGCGGGGACGCAGGGTCGCTGGGGCTCCAGGGCCCATCAGGCTGGACGCCTGCAGGGAGATGCCCATGGGGGTGGGGGCTTGGCAGGGCCAGGGGCAAGAGGGGAGCAGGGGCCAAGCAAGTGTGAGCAGGTGGCTCCCACATGCAGGGGCCACAGCGTGGGCATGCAACGGCTCCGTGGTCTGAGTGCAAGTGTGTCCCATCGGGGCTGTGCCGGGGCTGCCAACGGGTCGCGGGGCCGGTGGTCATCCCCGGGCTGGAGCCGAACGCGGCTGTTCAGTGTGGGCTGAGTTGGGGCAAGTGTCTTGTGTGGCTCCAAGGTCAGACATGGGGTTTGTCTGGGCTGGTTTGGACGGGGCTGGTTCTGCCTCGGGCCGGGCTGGGACTGGATGTGCCCCCCGGGGGTCCCTTCCCGCTCCAGGATCGACTTACCCGTGAGGCTGCCCCGCTCCGGCAGCAGGGTGGCGCTGTCGTCCCGGGGGGTCTGCGGGGTCCCACGGACCGTCGGGGCCTTGGTGGAGTCCCCGTGGTTGAAGGCCTCCGTGTCGGGGGTGTGGGGGGAGCTGTCCATGCGGCTGGCGGCCAGCGCGTTCTGGTACTGCTGCCGCGTGACCTGGCGCAGCGGGCGCAGGCGAGTCGCTTGGCACCACAGGGCCCAGGCACCCCCTTTCTCCCCCATGCCCTGCCACTGCCCTGGGGCCACCAGGACATGACCTAACCCCCCACCCCAGGGTCTGCCTGGAGCTGAGCTCTGGGGGCCACAACACAAAAACCCAGGACGTCTCACCCCGATCTAGCTCTGGGGGGGGGGGCCCAGCGCTGCCCGTGCCCCGACCCACCCCGGCCCCTCGCCCAGCTTGGGAGTGACGGGTGCGGGTGGCGCGGGGCACAGGCAGTGACTGTGGCGTGGCCGGGCCAGGGCTGGGGGGGCAGGTACCTTGACGAACTGGACGTCGCAGAGGATGCGGACGGAGTAGTCCGGGGTGTAGACGCTGTTGCTGCCGCTGTGCAGCGGCGTGGGGCTGCTCCCGGCCTCTGTGCGCTCCCGGCTCGGGGACTCGGCCCGGTTCAGCCCGCTGCAGCGAGACGGCGAGCGGTTCACTGGGGTGCGGGGAGAGGGAGCGAGAGCCCCAGTCACTGCCTGCCCCACGGCTGGCCCCTTGCTCGCCCCAGCACCGGCCCGTGGACGTCACCGTGGGCCTGAGCAGCCCAGGGGCCTTTGCCCCTTCCCAGCATCCAGGGGAGCAGGGCAGGGCCTGGACCCTGTGCTCCGGGGCGAGGCGGCAGCTGAGGCTTTGCTTGGACGTGGAGGCAGGGTCAATGTTGAGGTCGGGCTGGGGCAGGGACAAGGGCACCGCAAGCAGCAGGGCTGCGACTTGGCTTCGCTTCCCCACGCTTGGTGCGAAGGAGCCCGGTGGGTCATGCCCTGCTCCCTGCAGGAAGGCACCTGAGCCTCCCTGCAGCCCCCCACCGGCCCCGGCCCCGGCCCCAGCCGTGCAGTCACCTGGGGACCCAGCCAGCGACTCTCCTCTGCTGAAGGCAAAGTTGCGGGACACGGAGATGGGCACTGCGGAGAGAGCGGGAGGGGAGGGGAGCGCCCGGGCGGGCGTGAGACCCACTGGCCCCAGCAGCACCACCAGCACCTGGCTCGGCAGGGAGCAGGCTGGGGCTGGCACGGCAGCCCCTGTGCCCCGGGGCCTGGGCTGCCAGGGACAGACAGGCGGGTGCACTTGCTCTTTTGCACCAAAGAACCATGGAGGGGCTGTGCAAGGCCTGGGGCCGTGGGCCTGGCGTGGGAGCTGCCTGCTTGTGGCCCTGGGGACCCCAGCACCCGGAGCCCTGCTCATGCCCTGCAGATGCTTGCTCCCTGCCAGGGGCACCGAGCTGCGGCTGAGGCGGCCCCCTTGCTGGCTTCAGGCTCGCGCCGCTGCAGTGCAAAGCACCGGGGCCAAACCGGCCCATATCAGCTTGGAGTCCCCATTGCCCCATGAATGACACTGCTTTGCTTTCAGCCCCAGGCTCATGCCAGGCAGGAATCTCTGGAGGTCCCTTCAGCCCTATCGCTCTGATTCTCCAGGGTTAGGGACTGTATGTGCACTGGTAGCTTATTCAGTTAGTCTACCAGGTGCATCTCTACCCTGGCTAACTCAGCTAATGCCCTCTCTGCTCATGGTGCATCTATGCCAGGGGGATGTGGCTACTTCGGGCAGCAAGTGCCCGGGGCTGGCACGACTGCGTGCGGGGAGCGTGGGCAGCCCCAGCCTGGGGTCTGGCTGCCCCAGCACAGGGTGGCAGAGGTGATGGCTGCCCCAGTCACTGCCCTGTTCCTCTGCCCAGGGTCCCCGGGCAGGGAGAGGAGCCCCCATGAGCTTGCGGGGCCCAGCCCCCTCCTCCCCGCATGCATCAGGTCCAAGGCAGCCCCGCGTACTTACGCAGGAAGGCCGATCCGCCCAGGCTGCTTCCCTTGCACATGTCGCTGTCTGCAAGCAGAGGCGGGAAGGAGCGTGAGTCTCCCAGCTGGCACAGCAGCCCCTGGGGCTGGGGTCACATTGCCCCTGCGCCCCCGGCGTGGGCCTGGCTGGTGCCACCCGTACCTGAAGACAGGGCAGTCATGATGGCCGGGACCCCATAGTAGGTGAAGGCGCCATTCTCGAACCGCAGCCCCTCCTTGCCGATCTCCACCTCCACCTTGCCCTATGCGGGGAGATGGGCTCAGACTAGCGGTCCCTGGCCCTGTTCCCCGCCCCCCACCCCTGGGCAGGGGCCCTGAGGCAGAGGGTGTCTGTGCAGCACCTTGAGCCTTCAGGAGTCCCGTGTGCGGGGCTGTGCTGAGGGGCCTGGAAGAGGGAGCTCAGGGCTGGGCTGATGCAGGGGCTGCAGGTTAGGAGTGGGGGGCACTGGCAGGGCTGGGGAGGGGGAGTTCAGGGCTTGGTGGGCAGGGGGCTATGGGTTGGGAGTGAGGGGCACTGGCAGGGCAAGGCCAGGGCTTGGTGCTTGGAGGGCTTCGGGTCGGGAGTGGGACGCAAGCAGCGGTGGGCCCAGAATCAGCAACCCCATGCATGCATGTGCATGTGCATGTGCTTGTGCATGTGGTAGGGGTGGGGTCCAGTTATGACCAGTGGGTGCCACTGCCCCTTCAGATCTGCACACAGTTAACACCCATTTTCTCCTTGTGCTGCACAGACTCTGACGCCCTGGACGCTGTGTGGGAACTGGGCCCATTTCACAGACGGGAAACTGGGGCACGGAACAACAGCCCTGGGGATGCACATGGAGACTGCAGCAGAGCACAGGAGGGACTGGCTCCATGTCCTGCCCACTGGGATGCACTGCCCTTTCCCAAGGAACCCGCCCCCCCCGGGCTGGATCCCCGAGGAGGGGGCACCCGGTGCACCTGCAGGATGAGGATGAAGTAGTCGACGGGCCGGTGGCACTGGTAGAGGCAGTGCTCTGCCGCCCGCCGGTTCTTCTGGTCAAACTTCAGCTCCTGGATGACGTTGGGGTGCTTCAGAAGCCGCAGCAGGATCTTCTCCGAGAGATAGGGCGTCTTGAAGGGCTCAATTTCTGAGAGGGGGAAAGCACGTGTGCCCCACTGGGATGGGACTGTGGCCCTAGGTGGTGGCTCCGCCGCGGTGGCCGATGTGGGGCAAGGGAGGGGGGTCCTAGAAATCTTGGAGCCCTGGGGCTGGCAGGGGGCTGCGGGGGCACAGCCTGGCCTGAGGCAGGATCAGCCCCGTCCAAACCAGCCCAGACCAACCCCATGTCCAACCAGTGACGGGGCTGGCGCACCAGTACCTGTTGCCATGAACTGGTGCGTGGCCAGCAGAAGCTGCGGGGAGATCTTCACCTTCATCTCGCTGTCCAAGAGCCGGAAGATGGAGAAGTCGTGGGGCTTCCTCCCGTGGTACGGCACCCGCTCCTTCCGCCGGTTGTCGGCTGCGGGGACGGAGGGCGGTGGCGTCGGGCTGGGCAGGACGTGGCCCCACGTGGCTGCTGTCCCTGCCTCGGGCATCTCCTGGTAAGTCTGGGATGGGGAGACCTGCCCCGGGCCCGACCCCGACCCCCTGGCGCCACCCTGGGACGGTCCTGCCAGCTGGTTTCCCAGCACTTCACCCAATCTGGGTTCAAGGGAGCTGAGCCCTGGTGCGCCCAGCCCTGCAGGTTCGCGCTCCGAGCGCAGGCGGCGTCTGTCTGCACACCCGCAGCCCACGGCTCCTTCATTGCAGGGCCATGCATTACGTGAGACGCAAGGGCTCTGGGACCCAGGGGGTCTCGGCACCTCCTTCTTCCATGAAGCGCATGCACAAGACACCCCGGGGAGCAGGGACGGGACAGGAACCCTCCTCCCAGCAGCTCAGGCCACACCTATCCCTGCCTTGGCCCGTCCGTCCGTCTGCGCTCACAACCGCGACACTGACTGTACAGGTCTGTCTCGTCCAGGATCTCGGACTTGATGATCTCCTCGATGATGTCCTCCAGCGTGACGATGCCCATCACCTCATAGAATGGGTCCCCCTCGCCCTCGTTGTTCACCCGCTGCACGATGGCCAGGTGTGATTTACCTGTTGGGAGGGAGTGCGGCAGGTGTGAGATGCCCCCGCCCGGTGGGTTCGTCCTGGTGTCGCCTTGGCCCATGCCACCCACATAAGGATACCTGGGGCCAAGGGAGCAAAATGCCTTCCCTGCCCGTGGGCTCCCTGTGCTGTAAAATACCCATCGAGCAGCCCAGCTCCACAGCCAGCACGGCGCTCCTGCCCAGCCTGCTCTCACGGCCGCTGCGCCGATGGCAGGACAACCGGAGGGGGCAGAGCCCCCAGACATCAGCCGTGGGGTCTGCCTGCTTCTTGCCTGACCCCAGACCTGCTACAGGATGGCTGGGACCACAGGGGCCATCCCCCTTCCCCAGGGTGCAGAAGGAAGAGGCGTGGGTTGGCAGAGGGTCTGCAAAACATCGGGCATTGGGCTCTCATCGGGCAGGCGTGGCTGCAGCGCTGTGTGCAGAGACGGAGACCGTGCCCTCTCCCTGGTCTGCAGCACCACCTGCACGGGCCCCTGGGCATGGGGGACTCGCCAGGGACCTGTAGGCAGCCTGGCCTGGCCTGGCCAGCCCGGTCCCCTGGGCATGCCAACTGGTGTGGGCCCACGCAGCAGGGCAACGAGGCAGGGAGGCTGCGTGGTGCCCGGGGAAAGCTCTGTGGCTCCAGCTGAGAAGCCTCCGTGGTCTCGGCTGTGGCAGGTGCAAGCACCAGCAGCTTCCGTGTCCTGCTAGCCCACGGAAAGGGCATCCCTGGGCCACACAGGATAACATGTGGGAAGCAGCAGTGGGGCACGGTCCCCCACCCCACTAACAACATGACATGGGCTGTGGTAGAAAAGGGACAGTGGTGGTCTGCAAGACCCCTGCCGTTACCCTGTGGGCATGAGGAGTCGGGACCACTTGGCCCTGCACCTCGTGCCGGGTCCCTCAGCCAGCGCTCGGAGCAGGATGGCATTTTGCCCCTCGCCCCGTGGCAGTTTTGTGGCTTTTCTTGCTGCCGGGGCAGGAGTTTGCCAACAGTGTTTCGAAGGTCGAGAGCCAGACGATGAATTGGTTCTGGGTCCGCTGCCCGGTCAGACGGGAGAATCCCAACGAGAGAGAGTCCCTCCACGGCCTGGGCCTGTTCCCGCAGGACCCCCCGCGCCTCCTACTCCTTGCTCTCCTGGCTGGCCGCCTTTCTGTGCACGGCCCCCAGAGCCCTTTCTCACCAGAGGCAACCGTGTGCTTCCCTCCCAGCAGATGCATGTTTTTGCAAGCTCAGCCACTTCATCTCACAGCCCTGGCAGGGCTCCTGCATGGACCCACCGGGCTCAGGGATTTGCTGCTTTTTAAATTACTGGCTTGTCCCTGCACTGCTTCTCCTGACACCTCTGCCTCTGCGTGCACCTCTCCTGGCAGTCGGGGAGGTGAGGGTGGGACCCCCCTGCTCTGAAATGGTGGGACCCCCCCCCCGCTCTGAAATGCCGACTCAGGCAAAGCAATCAAGCAGAATTTCTCCTTCCTGAGCTGCCCCCAGTGACCCAGGCTCTGTGCTTTCGCAGGCTTCCTGCGTGTGAAGTTCCTCCAGAAATCTGCTTTCATGCCTTCGGCTTCTTCCCCGCCAAAATCCATCCTGGGGCTCCCAGCCTCTTTCTTGCTTGCTGCTTTCTCGGTGCTCCATCAGGCGCTGCCCCAGGCGGGGGCCATTCCAGATCCTGAGGTTTCTGTCCGGCTTGGACGGCTCCTCAGACCCTCTGTGCATTTAAAGTTTAAACCCAACTGCCTGGCCGTGGCAACAGCCGTTCGAGCCAGGCAGCGCTGAGGGAGTCACTTGACGTCTTGGCCCATTGCCATCTATCTAATTCCTTCTGAACTCCTCACTCCAGAGGTGTTAACGACTTTCTCTTTTTTACGGGTCTTGATGCACCACCGATCCAGCCGTCTTTTGTTCTGCTGCCTGTTGGCTGCTGCTGGTCACCGCACTCCTCTTTCACAGCCCTGCAGAGTGTTTTTAACACGCTACAACGACACTCCCTTGGTTCCTGCTTCCATCCTCAACTGAACAAACAGCCCTAAACTGCTGGCATGCCAGTAAATCTTCCCGTTTAACTGGAGACGCAGCTGCGTTGTGCTACATGGGATGATGCACCACACTGTCTGCACCCCCTTTGAAAATCCTAGATGTGCCCATGGCGAGGGGAGCCAGGGTGAGACTTCTACAAAAATGCGTGGGGAGTCAGCTTCTGGCTTCTCACCCGTGGTTGCCATTCAGACCAGCTCCTCGGGGATCTGCGCAGTACCGAGCATGTCGGGGGCAGGACTGTGCTGCCATTAAAAATGGATCTTCCTTGGGAATTTGCAGTCTTGACCCTGTCCTTGCTGTGAGGCTGAGAGGACGTCTCACACCTTGACCTCGTCGGAGTTTCTCCTGGAAGAGGTTGGAGAACTTCCCGCCGTCCCCTCCTCATTCAAGCATCGATGCAAAGTCTCAGCTGGCAGACTCGCTGCTCGCCCCTCTCGGCGAAGAGGCCGTTACATCCCTGTGCCGGCCCTGCTGCTCTCTGGACCGTTTAACGCGCAGTCGAAAACACAAATCGCTCTGCCTCTGTACCGGGTCTCAGGCCATTTCCACACCAGGGAAGTCTTGTGGGTGAGGCCTGTTCCATGTTGTCACATGCGCAGCCAGGAAACCCATCTCTTAATGAGCAATGGCCCGCAGCGCCGGCCTCGGGAAAGCACGGCAGAGTTGGCTGCAGCCCTGCAGCAGCTACATTTCATCAGGATTAAAACTCAAAGTCTCACTCTCGCACACCTGGCGTTTGCCAAAACCCCCGCCTGAACGCCGGGGCCATCTGGTCTCCGCTGCGGCCTTGGCAAGCAGGAAGCCCTTACTGCTTGTGGCCAAGAGCGGGCTATTAATGGCATTTACATGTAACCCCAACCCGCCAGGTCCTCGCAAGGACGGGAGGTGTTACTCAAAAGCAGCCAAAGGCCAATAGAGGAGGCACTTACCATTTTTGGGCCCGAGCCCTGCTTTTACACCATAAATGATTCCAGAGACGCCACAGAGGAATGGGATTTCCAAGTCCACATTCAAACAGCAGCAAACCACATCAGCCAAGAACACCACGGGAACGTTTCCCTGGGCCGAGATCACTCGGCACCGCTGCGGCCGGGGCACAGCGGGGAGGGCTCTCAGTCGGCTCGAGAGCTGGCAGGGGAAATAAACACTCGTCGCAGTGCTCCCGGGCCCTGGCTGCACAAGGCTATTGGCTGTCAGCCCAAACACCCGCAGCAGGTGCCCCCAGCGCCCGCAGGGCTGGGAAACCGCTGCGACTAACGGCTGCTTTCCATTGGCAGGTGCACAACGCATTGATCCCTGCCCGTGATCTAGCAGGCAGGCATCCTGGCCATGTGCCCCCACGTGCCAGGATCGCCTCCAGCAGGAAGGTCCCAGGCAGCTGGGTACTGGGGGGGCACTGCAACCCCCTCCGGCAGCAGTGCTGATGTGTTTTGAACTTTCCATTGGCGTGTGCACAATCCTGCTCCTGACACCAGCTGACCCTTGACGTCCTCCTCCCAGGGCTTGCAAGGAGTTTGCTTGCTTGCGTTGGCTTTTTTGGGGGGTGACTGGCTCTTTAAATTTGGCAGAGACTGGAAAGTCCGAAGTGGTCATTTTTGCACCTGGCTGCTCGGCCCCTCCTCTTTCCTGCAGCTGGTGACACCCTGGGAGTTGATATATTTTCCCTTCTTATGGCGTTGCCCATAATACAGCTTCATGGAGCAGCTGCTGTGGCAAGCTTGGGAAGTCCTGGGGGAGGAGAGGACGGAGCAGAGCTGGGGCCCAGGCACCGGCTCCTTCAGGAAACTTTCAGGCAGGTGAGGTGCAGAAGGGGGTCTGTTTGGGTGCTCTGAAGGCTGCGATGCATGACGTGGTGTATGATATGGCATGGGACATCCCTCTCCCTCCCCTTTGGGGAGCAGCTGTGCTTTTGTGTCTATTCTATGAATCTACAATTCTGTTTTGGCATGTCAAGGCAGAGGGACTTATTGCTGATTTTAAACCAGGGTGAAGTTTAAATCAGAAAGGCCAATGTGCATGCTTGTGCTATTGCAAACACTGCTTGATATTGTAATGAACCCACTCCTGAGTGCTGTTTCTGTTCCTTGGGAAGGTGGCATGAATTTTACAAAGCTAGTACAGGGGGGGAAGCTACCGAAAGCAAAAGCCTTGACCTGCAAGCACAAAGCTGATTGACTTTAGTCCTATGACCAGCCCTACTGACTTCAGCAGGGCTGCCTGTGAGCTTGAAGTTGACCCTGCCTGAGTCTGCTGTAACGGGGCTGCGGTGGGGAAGTTTGCTCTGTTTTTCCTAATGGCGCAGCCTCTCAGGACAACTGCTGCACTGAGACGCTAGCTCTTCTGATAAGACAGGAGCTGGCACAGACACCTGTGTACACGTCAAGGCCACCCTCTTCAAATGCAAAAGCCTCAAGTTGGGTTCCTAAATCCAAATGTGTGCTCCTGAGGCTGGACGGGTCAGTGCCCCTTGCAGCTGGTCCTGTGCTTCCAGCCCCGAAAGAGAAGCCTGCTCCTACTAGCGCCGGTGGGTGTTCATGGCAGATGCAGTCTGCCCTACCTGCTTGTGTGCTGAGGCTCGGGGTGTTACCCCAGGAAGGGTGTTAATTGGTCTGGGGGGGTTGCCTCTTTCAACACAGCTGAGCATTTTTAAGTGTAAAACTTCTTATAGGAAAAGCAACCTCTCGCTCAAGTCTGAAACTGTGCTAAGGCTTACAGAAGTAAAGACACAAGTACAAATTGCCCATACCAGCAATTCAAGACCAAACAAAGCTAAACATAATTATATGAAGCTTGTAAGGTAGGGCCCCTCCACACTCCTCCTGTTCTGTGCCATTTCTCCTGTTTCTTTCAGCTGGGCTGGATTTCCCCTTCCTGAAGGATAATCTCCTCTTTGCCTGATTTAACCTCTGGTGCCCTGCTGTGTACCCCTGTACCTGTTCTGCGCAGGGCCTCCACCAACTCCAATAGCCTCCAGGTTACATAGGAATATATTTTCTTCTTGACTGTTTTCTTCTTGCTCCTTTTTCTGAAGGCTGATGTCCCAGCACTGGTTTCCTCATGCCACCAGATTGTGGTGGTACCTCCTGTTACAGTTCTGCTTTAAACCTCTCATTTGCAAAAATCTCACTAAACAGCCAAACACAGGATGTAAACCCAGCACAATTCTAGCTTTCCACTACAGGTCAATGAAAACTGAATTGATGCAGAGAAAATGAGTCCAACAAGTGCCCTACCTCGCAGCTTTTCCCTATGGGCTCTTCACTGAATTCCTTCTGCAAGAAGTCTCCCTCTGCCCCACTATTGCTTCTGCTCAAGTCCATCTCACAAGGGCAGTGTTTGTCTTGCTGTGATGGAAAACCTGCACCCAGCTGACCTTGCCTGGCTTTTACTTTGCCAAATTGCTGTGATGTGAAGGCAGCTACTTGCCTGGAGAGACCAACGTCCCTTTACCCCTTTGCCTAGAAGGCAGGAACCAGGCATTCAGACCTTGCCTCTAATGGGCATTTAAGCTCGTCTGCCACCCCCAAAGATCACCCGCTCAAGTCAGACACGAGTCAGTCCTGAGCCCTGATGCAAGGTTGTCACAGGCATGAAAGCAGGTGTCTAATGTGACACATGCTGATCTTTTTCTGCTGACCCCGTGTCAGGAGAACCCAAACTGGTCAAGTCTGATCTTTTTGGGATTCCCGACCACTAGGATCCTGCTGCTCACAAGTGCACGGGGAGCTGTGCCAGATCCTCTAGGGCTGGTGTATGAGGGAGCAGCAGTCCCTCGCAGTTCGGGGGGGGGGCTGATCTGCATCTTGTTTTGCACCTGTATCTACTGGTGACTAGTAGTGCTGACTCTCACGTTCGAAGAACGACAATCCCCCAAGCCTGGACTCAACGACACTGGTATAAAGATGCTTTTTACCTTTATAGGCTATTGCCTGTCAGGTGTAAGTCACCTTTTATGCCAGTGGAACCGTATTTGCTGGCGAGGGACTGCATGGGCCTCGATGATCAGGGGCCTGCTGCAGGCTGACCAGTGACGGGGGACTGGCAGTGGGAGGAGGTGGGGGTGGCTCAAGAAGAGGAGCTGTGGGATCACTGTCTCCCAGGACAAAACCTGTCTAGATGTGCGAGTGCACGACCTCTGGGTGCAGGCTTCACGTCTCGGCCGCCTGTCACCTGCTTTGCCTGTTCCCCCACCTTGCCTGGCTCAGGGAAGCTGTGGATGTGGGATGCCCTCCGCTCCGTAGCCTGGCCCTAGGGCTAATGCTTTTCCCTCTGGAGGTCACTGGTTCAACCCTGGGGCCGAGACCTGGAGCTCAAGCCAGGCTGGGATGCATGAAGGAGGAATGCGCTCTGGCAATGAGGAGGGGCAGTAGCAGCCTGCACGGGCACAACCGCCAGCTGCATCCCCTTCCACGAGAGGATGCCAAACACCTCGGGAAGTGAGGCTGCAGATTCAGACACAGGTTCCCTCTGGCTGGACATGGAAAGTTGCTCTTGGCGAGCTCCAATTTGAGTATATTTTTAAAAGGGGATAAATGCCAGACACGGAGCCCAAGGGGAGTCCTCACCTCTCACGCTCTGTGGAGGGCTGTGGATGTGGGGGTGAGGTGGTTTCCCCAGTGCTCAGGTTTTAGCTCCCTTGTTTTGGGGGAGCTGTGCACGGAGAGGCACGATGGCTGTATGAAGAGCATTGGGGCCCCGGCGAACAGCTTGCGACTTCAGCGGTGATAAAACAGAATAGCCCCCACGGGCATGGAGTGGGGAAGGGGGGAGTTGGAAAGAAGTGGCTGTTCAGAGCTTGCAGTAGGGTGCAGGTTGGATGTTTGGCAGCGAGGGACTTCTGGTACGGGAACGGAAAACCAGCTGGAGCCTTGGGCATGTTAACAGGGTTGTTGGCAAAGTGGAGGCAGAAAGGGGCGTGCGCATCTCCCTCATTTCGGGTCCAAGAGGTTCTGGGCGAATGTAGTTTCCCGGCTGGAAGCAGACCCGCTCCTTGGTTCTGTTTTGCTGATCATGCTGTGGTCACCCTCCCTGCGGGGCACACTCGCTTTTCCAAGTGCGCGCCAGTCTAGGACTTGCTTCTCTTATGCTCCTCCTTTTACCTGCATGTAAACTGGGCACTGGTGGCCTCTGCCCGGGTGTTCATAGGCTTTGCTTCCTATCCCGATTATCCTATTCGTGTGTGCACTTCCTGCCTGTGCGGGGGTGCACAGAGTCAGCTGTTCTCCGTCGTTCTGTATTTGCGCGTGCATAAGGCTGCACATCCTCCTTCCCTACCCTGATACAGTTTAATCGGGTGTGCCTGCGGGACTGATGAATTGGGTTTCTCCCCCATGGATTTCGTTCCGTTTTGGAGCCGAGCTCATTTTCCAGGGCCAGGCAATCTGCTGCGCCTGGCTCTGATCCAGCCTCTCTCCCAGCCACAGCAGATGGTTTTGACCGTGTGCCCATCTTGTTGCTGCTTGCCGCCTGCCGCTCAGCTGTGTGTCCTGTCCTCCTACTTACGCCTCGGTGCGTGGTCACCCCGGACCCGTGGTCTCGGCCCGTGCTGGTCTCCCCGATGTCCTCTGCCAGGGAGAGGAGCTGCCTGGGCAGCGGGCAGGAGGAAAAGGTGGTCTGAGAAATTAGGTCCTTTCCTGCTGCCAGCGTGGGGCTGTCTGCCAGCCAGGAGCTCCTGTTTACTCCGGTTTGGGTCATGTCTTTAGACCACTAGCTCCTTCAGTGCTACTGAAGCGTGTACTGTTGTTTTTATATAGCTTGAGTGTCTGCCACTACAGCCTCCAGAAATGCCCCTTCCCACGGGTCCACGGAAGGATCCGTCCACTTGCCTCAACATACAGCACCCAGCCCTACTGGGGAAAGGGGGCTGCTCTGTTTACCCAGCTATTACATTTATTCAAATGTGCACCAACGTGTCTGAATGATTTCCACGTGGAGCTAAGCGGCCACAAGGCACACGGGAGCACACCCTGAGACTAAAGCAGCAGAACCTAAATAAAGGGAGCTTGTATTCACCGTGCCTGGCTTTAGTGTCTAGGAGAGAGAGATCGGGTAAATGGGAATGTTAGAGGCCTATCAGAGGATGGACAGCAAAGGGAAAGCACTGATACTGGAAATAATTATTCTTGTGGAAAGACTGAGATGCAGCCAGCACTAGTCATTAAGGAACCAACTCTGCATATAAATGTGAGGTGCCTGAGCAGCCACATGGACAAACTTTTAACTTCTCATGCGGAGGACATCATTAGCCATGTTGGCCTGAAGTTTGGCAGTAGGAATCTAACATGGTTGGTGACAGAAATTTTATATGCAGGTCAGGAAAAATAGAAATAAATGAAGATGGTGGGGCAGCCGTCTGCATTCACGAGACTACGCAGAAGCATCTGTTTGATCCAAAATCACTCTGAGGAAGGCTGGCTAAAGAGGTGGTCCTGCAAAATGTTTGGCCCTGGGTATGACTAGGTCTTTGATACCAGGTGTTGCTGACAGTTGTCAGTATGGAGGACTGACTTTCCAAATGCCAACTGGAGAGCAAATGCTAGTAATGATGGTGCAGCCCATCTGGTCCTGAACGTGATAGCTGATGCATTGTGTGTGTCGGGTTTTTTTTCCCTGCACAAATACAATCACTCCTCTGCGATTCAGGGCTGTTTTAGACTTGCTTATGGCAAACGGCAAGTGTCCCTGGACTGAGTGAGCAAGAGGTGGCTCAATGTATGCTAAACGGAAGGAGGAAGGAAAGCCAGCTTGTAACCAAGGGCAGAGATTAAGAAATGAAAGGAAGGCATTAGTCATGTCAGCTGAACTGAAGAGCTCAAGCAGCTGAACGTGGAGGAGGGTTGAAATGTCTTCAGTGTTTTTCTTTTTAAAAAAATCTAGATAATCTAGAGCCCAGATGCTTGGGGGGGGGAGGGGGGGTCTACTTCATCGCACGTCTCTGCACCTGTTTGGGTTTGAAGACATTGTTTTGGACAGGTGCCTGTACACAGCTCCCTGCTTAAATCAGTGCCTTGGGGAATGGCATTATGGCTCTACGGTGACCCCCTGCCCATGCATCTGAGAGCTGCCTTTGCCTCCTCAGCACGTCATGCTGGCAGCTCAGTCACCTGTGATCAGCTAGTCTCTACCTCAGCCGCTTCTCATGGAGGAGGGGATGGGGGGACTCAGAGAGCGGGTCCCCAGCTACCTGGGTGAATAACAGCCTCCGAAAGGCTGTCGGGAGTGAGGAGGCAGACCACAAGAAAAAAGACTGATGCTAAGAATGCTTTGTCTTGGAGACAATTGCTGAATCTCAGGATGAAGCGGACCTTGCCAAGGATAATAAAATAAATACACAACTTTTCTTTTTCCTGGCCAGGAACAGGGACTCGGTGGGGGGAGGAGGGGGCAAGCAGGGCATCAGCCCCAGGTACCAACTTAGAGGGGGCACCTGAACTGCCTCCTGACCCTGGGAATGTTTGCCAAAGCAGGAATAGCCCCAGCCATAGTCGCTGCCCCTCACCCCGAGTGCATCTGGGGCACAGGGGAGCAAGGGGGCCGCCCCCCTTTCTGAGGAGCCTCTGCTGTGGATAAGTCTCCTGGCAAAGGGGTGGTGTCCCGTGGATGGCGAAGAGTACGCGCGGCGCGCGTGTCCAGGAGGGTAGAAGTGGTCCAGGCAGTTACAGACCCGTTCATCTGTCCTCAGTAGCATGTGCGGTTTTCAGAACGGGCTTTGCAGGGCAAAATCATAAAGACCTGGAGGTGAATTTAATGTGGCTAAAGGGCAACAGGCGCCTGCCAATGGGCCATGACAATGTGCCTGGTATAGTTCTTCCAAAAGAAATTGATTTTCTAGACAAAGGAAATGCAGCAGATTTGTTGCCTGGACTTGAGTCATGCTTGATGTGCCGCATGCAGGAAGCTTATTAATTTTACATGGAAAAGGAGAAGCTGCAGTAGGCAAGGCCCTGGTTAAAAGGGAGACCGCTTACCCTTCAACTAGGCACCCGAGGTGAAAGTTAGTAGTGAAACTCCTTAAGGACCAGTCTAGGGGCTCACTTTAATATTGTGAGACTTGGGAACAAGAAGCTGGAATGTGTTCATGAAAACTGCCGATGACGACGCCTCCCAGCACCGAGGCGATATGGAGGAGGAGCAGTGTCTTGTGCAGGAAGAAAGGCATGATCTTGGGGCCCAGAGTAAAAGAAATGGGTAGAAACCTAATTGTACAAATGCAAAGTTGATGCAGCGCTTGGGGACTGATACGAACATTTGCTCTGAGCGAGGAGCCCCGGGATGAGACGCAACTGAGATGAGAGACTAGCTGATCGCAGGATGGCTGACCTGCCGGCATGACACGGTCTGGAAGAGGCAAAGGCAGTTCTCCGAGTTGGGCAAGAACTCCCCATGGAGAAGGGGAAGGCCATAACGCCATTTCCCAAGGCACTGATTTAAGCAGGAAGCTGCATACACCCGTTGTTCCAAAACAACAAATTCAAACCCAAACAGGTGCTGAGAAGTGGGACTAGATAGGCTGTCCTTTCCTGTGGCCTGTCCTATGAAGAGGAGGGGAAAAGCAAGCCAGGATTTCTCTGGCTGTTGTAAGCTGTAACCCTCTGTTTTCAATCTGCTGCCTACAAATACAGGGAGGGCTAAACAGCCAGGAGGGAGAAGAATGATTTAAGCTGAAGGACAGTATTAGCCCAAGAGCAAATGAATATAAATGGGCTGGAAATGAGAAGAAAGTGTCTAACCATTAGAGTGGTGATGTTTGGGAATGGAAAGGGCAGCCAAAAGGAGCAGGGGCCTGGAGCAGCTGCTGTAGCAGGAGAGGCAGGGGCTCTTCAGTTTGGAAAGGAGCAGGGGTCTATAAAATCATGAAGGGTGTGAACAAGTGCACAGGGACCTGTTGTTCACCAAGTCCCACAGTGCTAGAACGAGGAGGCAGCTCCTGCAATTAGTAGGTGACGGGCTTAAAACTAACAAGAGAAAGTACTTTTTTTATGCAACGCGTCATTAACCTGTGAAATTCATCGCTGCAGGAGCGGCGGAGGCGGAGCACGGCCAGGTTCAGCACGGGCCTGGATAAACTTGGGAAGGATCGATCTGTTAATGGCTGTTGAACAGGACCCTTGGAGCTGTTTCCTCCGGCACCTCTAAGCCAACAAGGACTGATGCCAGGGCAGGTGCTGAGCGGGGAGATAGAGCACTGTCCATCTAATCTGGGTCAGTGCTCCCCTATGTGGCAACCATTTCTGCTGCTGTCAGAGGGGATATGGGGCCAGATGGACCACTGGTCTGACCCGGTCTGGCACTGCTGATGCTCTTAAGAATAGCGGGGTCAAAAACCCAAGCAGGCTTTAAGCTAGATCTGGCTACGGTATGTACAGCTGCCTGTTTGCCGGCAGGAGACTGGACCCTGAGCCAAGGGGAGGGTTTGGATGCTCTGCACAAGCAGCGTCCACATAGCACAAGACTCAGGTTTGCACAGTCTGGGGCCAAGATGCCAAACTGCTGTAGGCGCATTGCTGGGATCAGTGGGCGAGTGCAGGCCGGCTCCCCCTGCACGCTGGCAGGGAAGGGGAGCGGGGAGCAGGGACCCAGCCGGCTTCTCGCGTGACTGCAGGGGAGCTGGCAGCATGGGGGGAGGCTGCCGGTTCCCATCTCCTACTGTTACGTAATGCAGCGTGTTGCTGCTGTAGTCATCTCTGAAGGGAAAAGCTCCCTGACAGCATGGAGCACCGTTTGTGCGGGGGAGGGGAGGGGGATGAGGTGCAGCCGGTGGCGACAGCTCCAGATTGGAGAAACGGGTCTGGGAACATGGTTCTCCCTGCAGCCCTGCTCCAGCCTCTCCAGCAGCAGGCTGCTCCTGCCAGCATGGAAGGCCCCAGCAGCGGCAGCGGCAGCAGGCCCCGCTTGCCCCAAGCCTCCCGCGTCGCTTGCACGCTACTTCTTTGTAGCTTGGCACACTCTTCGCCCCCGGCTGCCCTGCTCGCTCACCTCCACAGGAACAGCACGGCACACGTGTGCCCGGGGCCACGCTGAGCTGAACTGCTGCCAGCCCCTGGCCTGCTCCCACCTGCCCAGGAAGCAAGGGTGGGCCAGGACCAAGCTGCCTGCCGGCCGAGGCCCCAGCAGCCGGTGCTGTCCTGCGCTTGGGGACACCGCAGCCGGACTGTTGAGAGGCCCAGTGGCCGGTCCCGTTACATGCCCACTCCTGGCCGCGACACTCCTGCAGTCCCAACCAGGCCCTAAGCGACCAGAGGGGAGACGGGTCCCAACCCCACGTGAGCTGCCCTGGCGTCCACCCCAGGCACAGACTCCCGAGGCTGCCTCCGCTCCAGGGAGCCAGGAGCAAGGGACTGGGCCAAGGCCACCGAGCAAGACAGTGCTGCAGGCAGGGCAAGGGCCTGTCCCCTGCAGACCACCGCCCTGGCCCCTTCCCCAGGCCCCGCCGGGGCAGCCCTCCTGCTCCCCGTGCTGGCTCACCCTTCTTGAACTCCTGGAGCAGCGTGTCCAGGCGGGTGTCGCTGAAGACGCAGTGCAGCGGGCGGCGGTAGAAGCGGGTGACGGTGCGCAGCGGCGTGCAGTCGTCGGGGTCCACGAAGGCCAGGTCCTTGACGAAGAGCAGGTCCACGATGTTGTCGCGCCGCTCACCCTCGTAGACGGGGATGCGCGTGTAGCCCGAGCGCAGGATCTCGGACATGGTGGCGAAGTCCAGCACGGCGTCGGCCCGCAGCATGAAGCAGTCGGCCAGCGGCGTGAGCACGTCCCGCACCGCCTTGGTGCGCAGCTCCAGCGCGCCCTGCACCATGGCCAGCTCCTCGCCCACCAGGTCGTGCGGGCCGGCGGCCCGCAGCGCGGCGAGCAGGCGCCGGCGCGTGGAGCAGGCG
>NW_017728951.1:26589491-26590753 GCF_001723895.1 Crocodylus porosus | reverse complement strand
GGGCGGGGCGGGGCGGCAGGAACCGGGGCCGCAAAACGCCCGGGGCGGGGGGTCCCTGCTTCTGCAGCCTTCGGCTCCTCCTATTAAAGCCAGCGCGGGCCGCAGCCTCCCTTGCGCTTGCATGGAGCCTTGCAGAAGCGGGCGTCCCCGGCCGTTACACCGCAGGCAGCAGCGGGAGCTCTTGCGGGACGCGGACCAGGGCCTGAGCTGAGGGGCGGGCGATGCAGACTGGCAGCTGCGGAGAGCAAGAGACCTCTGCTTCTGGACCGCAGCCTTGGGGCGCAGGCCCGCGGGTCGGCGGGCAGCGCGTCCCTTGCCGGGCTGGCAGAGAGGCACAGGTCGCCGCTAGCTCCCCGCTTGCCGCCCCACGCTGTGGCTGGAGCCGGCCTGGCTCTTGGGGCCCGCCGCCCTGTCTGGGCCTCGCTAGGCTGGGACCTAGGCCAGGCCCATGGGCCCCTGCCCCGGGGAGGTGGAGGTGGAGTGGCAGCGGCACAGCGGGGCAAGGATTTGAATCACTGGATATGGGAAAACGGGGGTTAGAGCAGCAGCGGGGGAGGCTCTTCCCATTGCTGGAGCTGTTCAGGAAAAGGCTGAGCAGCTTCTGCTTAGCAATGATCTAAGCGTAGCTATGCTGTCCTGTGGGGCTTTGCTGGTGCCTACCTGGGGCCAGGAGGGAATCTTTTCCCCTCCTGCTGTTACTTGTCAGGGTTTTTTAGGCTACCTTCTGTAGCCCAGGCCAGGGATGGGGCTGGGCTGTGCCAGTGCTCCTCCAGGCACCAGCCCGCAGGGTCCCAGCTGCAGGGTCTTGCCCCTGCGCTCAAGGTCAGATCAGTCGCCATCTCAGGGGGTCAGGGAAGAATTTTACCCCGTGGTCAGATTGGCGTGCAGTCTGGGGGGTTGCTTTCCTCTAGCTGGGGGCATGACTCAAGCAGAGGTTGGACTAGATATGACCCTCGCAGGTTCCACCTCTCTGTGACTCCATAGTTTCATAGTTGGTCGGGTCGGAAGGGACCTGAGCAGATCATCAAGTCCAACCCCTGCCATGGCAGGAAGAGTACTGGGGTCAAACGACCCCAGCAAGGTGATTGTCCAGCCTTGTCTTAAAGACCCCCGGGGTAGGAGCCTGCACCACTTCTCTCAGAAGTTGGTCCCAGATCCTAGCCGCCCTGACTGTGAAGTCGCGCCTCCTGATATCTAGCCTAAATCTCCCTTCTGCCAGCTTGTGACCGTTATTCCTGGTCACTCCTGGTCGTGCTCGGGGG
>NW_017728951.1:26584882-26588436 GCF_001723895.1 Crocodylus porosus | reverse complement strand
CCCCCCCTGCAGCCCCGAGCAGCCGCAGTGTAGTCCTCCCTGGGGATGCCCCCCGCCCCGCCATCGGGTGCGCGCCTCCTTTTTAGCAAGGAGACATTCCCGGATGCTCTTGGTGAGCCACGGAGGCTTGTGTGCTCTCCTGCTCCCTTTGATCCTCGTTGGGATTACCTTCCTTTGGGCTTGGAGGATCGTCTCCTTCAGGAGCGACCACTCTCCTTGGACACCGGCTCCCCTCCCCTCCGGGACCTCAGTGCTTCTCCAACTATCCTCCTTAGCTTGTTGAAGTCTGCCCTCCTGAAATCTAGGGCTGCCGCCTTGCTGCCGGCCTTTGCCACCTTGCGCTGGATGGTGAATCCCAGCAGGCGATGATTGCTGTCACCCAGGGGGTCGAGCCCCCGCAGCCCCCGCACCAGGTCATCACCCGTGGTCAGGTCCAACAAGGCGTCCCCCCCGGTGGGGCTGTGCACCTCCTGGGTTAGACGGAGGCCCTGCACTCTGGCTAGGGACCGACGTGAGTGGTCAGACCTGGCTGACTGCTCTTCCCAGCAGATGTCCAGGAAGTTCAGGTCACCCATGATGACCACATCCTTGATTATTATTTTTTCTATCTCTATGATGCTGTTTCAGAGAAACGCAGCTTCCACGCCGTTGCTCCTGCTCAGTGAGGATGTGAGGCATGTGGGACGGGGGGGGATGCAACTTGCCAGTTTATACCTACAGCATTCAGATAACTCAAGTTCTGTCCTTCCTTCAGCCTTGGACTGTGCCTTGCCTTAGTTTCCCCAAAGCCTGGCTGAGAGAACATATAGGTGAGAACAAGCGGGGTGTATCTTGCATCAGGTGAGGCCGAGTGACCTGGGACTTCATGGGCTGCCCATCACAGCCGTACAGGGCAAGGCTGGCAGTAATGGCTGGCTGGGGTCTGCTCTTCCTACCAGGCTGGTGATTCAGAAGGATGGGTGGAGTTACGCCCTTGGGGCAGCCTTTCCCTGTTACAGCGGCTGCGAGTGCTGTTCATGCCTGACTTGGGCTGTAGTGGAGCAGTGAGCTGTCTCTGGAGCTACCCTTTCATACCATTTGGAAATTACAGCTGGTGCAGACCAGGGCTCCCTGCTTGGGGGCATGAACTGCAGGCAGCATATTGCTCCCATCCTCTCAAGGCAGCCGGGGCTTCCTGTTTCATTTCAGGTGCACTTCAAAGCAGCAGCTATGATCTTTCAAACGCTGCGTCCTTCAGGTTTTGGTGCAAAAGTGCCTGTCTCCCTGTGGCATGCAGTTGAGGTTAGTGAAGGAGCTGCTGCTAACGGGACTTGGCATGAGCAGAGGAGTGTTGTCAGCGGGGCCCTCACCTGTGTATTGTGCCTTGTCTGCCAGTGTCTCCTCAGGACTTGAAGACCTGGCTCATCTCCTTTCTCAGACTTTTCTTCCTATGGAGGAAGGGGGTTATTTTATTAAATGACATGGTCTTTCAGTGACTTTAGGAGACCAGTGCAGATCTTGGCATCTGAAGCACATCACTGCATCTCAGCTGGGCCCTGGGGTGTTGGGGCCATTTTGAGAATCACAGAAAATGAGGCTGGAAGAGAGCTCAGGAGGTTGCATCTAGTCCAACCTCTGCTCCAAGCAGGACCAGCCTCAACTACATCATCCCGGCCAAAGCTTTGTCTACCTGGGTCTTAAACACCTCCAAAGATGGAGAGTCCACCACCACTCTCAGTAACCTGTTGCAGTGCTTTACTACCCTGCTGGTGAGAGGTTTTTTTCCTAATATCCAACCTCAACTTCCCTTGCTGCAGCCTGAGCCCATTGATCCTTGTCCTGTATCTGCCCCCACTGAGGACAGCCCAGCCCCATCCTCTTTGCAACCCCACCCCCACAGGGAGGTGAAGACTGCTATTCAATCCCCCTTGGTCTTCTCTTCTGCAGACTCAATCAGCCCAGTTCCCTCAGCCTCTTCTCACCAGTCCAGTCCCCCAACCATTTTCATTGCCCTCCACTGGACTCTCTCCAACACGTCCACATCCTTTCTGTAGTGGGGCCCACAGCTGGACACAGGACTCCAGATGTGGCCTCCCCAGTGCTGAATAGAGGGGAAGAATCACTGCCCTCCACCCGCTGGCACCGCTCCTGCCAATGCAGCCCAGGATGCCGGTAGCCTTCTTTGTAACAAGGGCACACTGCTGGATCCTGTTCAGCCTCTTGTCCCCTGTCCCCCCAGGTCCTTTTCTGCAGAGCTGCTGCCCAGCCTGTCCCCCCCCAGCCTGCCCCGGTGCAGGGGATCGCTCCCTCCTCAGCGCAGGACCTTGCACTTGTGCTTGTTGAACCGCATGAGATCCCTTTCGGCCCAGTCCTCCGGTTTGTCCAGGTCACTCTGAATCCTAGTCCTTCCCTCCAGCATATCTACTCATCCCCCAGCTTGGTGTCATCTGCATCCCATCTTCCAGGTCGTTGATGAAGACCTTGAACAAAACCAACCCCAGAGCCGACCTCAGGGCACTGCACTTGATGCCAGCTAGACATCAAGCCATTAATTACTACCCTCTGAGCCCATACAGTCCCTTCATCCAACCTGTACTTCCTTAGCTTTGTTTGCGAGAATGTGGGAGATGGTATCAAAAGCCATGCTGAAGTCAAGGTATATCATGTCCACTGGTCTCCCCACACCCACAAAACCAGTCATCTTGTCACAGAAGACAGTCATGTTGGTCAGGCATGACTTGCCCCTGGTGATCCTTGCCGACTGTTCCTGATCACCTTAGATTCACAGACAATGGGGGTGGAAGGGAGCTCGGGGGGGGGGCGGGGGTCACATCTAGCCTGGCCCCCTGCTCAAAGCAGGACCAGCCCCAACTACATCATCCCAGCAACGCTTTCTCTACCTGGGCCTTAAACACCTCCAGGGATGGAGACTGCACCACCTCTCTGGGTAACCTGCTCCAGTGCTTTACTACCCTCATCGGGAGACAATTTATCTAAATATCTAACCAATATCCACTCAGCATCTGAGCAATAGCTAGTCAAGGATAGCGTTCTCTAGGTAACCCATCCCAGTGCTGCATCACCCTCCTACTGAGAGCACTTTTCTAATATCCAACCTAAACCTCCCTTGCTACAACTTGAGACCCTCTCCTCCAGAAATGGATTTCCTGAGGACCTGCTCCATGATTTTTTCCAAGGACTGAGGTGAGGCTGTAGTTCCACGGATCCTCCTCCTTCTCTTTCTTAAAGACAGGCACTATATTTGCTCTTTTCCAATGGTCCAGGACTTCTCCCATCCACCATGAGTTTTCAAAGGTGATGGCCAGCAGCTCTGCCATCTCATCAGCCAACTCCCTCAGCACCCTTGTGTGCTTCCCATCTGGCCCCATGGACTTGTGCACGTCCAGCTTTTCCAAGCAGAGTTTCATAGTAGCTGGGGTCAGGAGGGACCTGATCAGATCATCTCGCCTGACCCCCTGCCACAGTCAGGAATGAATGCTGGGTTCACATGACCCCAGACAGGTGATCATCCAACCTCCTCTTGAATTTGCCCAATGTAGGGGCGAGGACCACTT
>NW_017728951.1:26568106-26584217 GCF_001723895.1 Crocodylus porosus | reverse complement strand
GAGCCCTGGGGGACCCCACTGCCCACATCCCTCCAGGTTGAGTACAACCCGTCCACCACCGCTCTCTGGGTGCACCCCATCAGCCAATTTTTTACCCATCCAACTGTGTAGGCATCAATGCCACAGTCGCTTAATTTATTGATGAGGATGGGGTGACAGACAGTGTCAAAGGCCTTCTTAAAGTCCAGAAAGACTACGTTCATGGTGACACCATCATCCAGGGATTTAGTTACTTGGTCATAAAAGGCAACCAGGTTGGTCAGCCAGGACGTGCCTTTGATGAACCCGTGCTGGCTGCCCCCGAGCATGATCTCCCTTGCTGCCCACCCCAGATGTGATCCTTGATGATCCTCTCCAAGATCTTCCTGAGCACCGAGGTGAGGCTTATGGGCCTATAGTCACCTGAGTCCTCCTTCCTCCCTTTCTTGAAAATTGGGACTACATTAGCTAGTTTCCAATCTCCCGGCACCTGGCCAGATGACCACAAATGCTCATACAGCCGAGCCAAGGGCTGTGCAATGACCCCTGCCATCTCCCACAACACCCTTGGGTGGAGGGCATCTGGACCTATAGATTTAAAAATGTCCAGCCCTTCCAAAAGGTCCCCAGCTACATCTGCGCTGACTGAAGGCCTGGTGGAGCTATCCCTGAGATTGTCCTGACCTCTGGTAGGTGGGATGTCCCGGTCCCTGTTCAAGAAAACGGAGACAAAGAAACTGTTAAAAATATCAGCTTTCTTGTCTGGTGTAGCCACAAGATTACCGTTTGGGTCTTGCACGGGCCCTACATTGCCTGGTGCCCTCTTCTTGCTCCCAATGTACTTGAAAAAGGAGTTTTGTTGTCCTTGATCCTGGACACTAGCTGTCCCTAACCTGTTCTTTCACCCCTGAGGGCTGCTCCCCTCCTCCCCAAACTGTGCTGCCCGGCACAGCCATCTGGGAGCTGCCCTGGCCTGTGAAGACTGAGGTGAAAAAGGCATTGAGCACTTCAGCCTCTTCTGCATCCTCTGTCACTAGGTTGCTTCCCCCATTCAGGTGGGGACCCGCACTACCCCGATCGTCCTCTTGTTGCTGACATACTTGTAGAAACCCTCCTCTTTCCCCTTCTCATGAGAAGGTGTTGATCAGTTTGGGGGTGTAAGCTGAAGCCAGGTGGCGATCAGGAAGGGAGGTGCTAAGTTTTTTACCAACTCTTCACAGCCTTTTTTAGCTACATGTCTTTAAGGTCTTGGCTAAAATGAGACTTTTTTACCTGTTTTCGTGCTATTTTGGTTTTGCTTCTGAAATGATTGGTATAATCTACCCTGACTGCCCCTTGGCCACAAACTAACATAACTACCTATAATGTAGTGTAGATCAGGTGTGGGCATGTCTGCCACTATATCATCTAACCCCAAACCTATGAATTCTTGTCCCCAGACACCAACATACAATACAATCTTAACATGTAGGATGGAAGTCAGAAAACCAAGTCAGCTGCGCACCGTTGTAACGAGCTACCTAACGGCACACTTAGGCGGTCATCACAAGGCAATCCCAAGGGAACAAGATGTTCAGAGCCCTTTGCTGACTCTGCTCAGCACTTGGGAGAAATGCCATACATTGCAGCGTCCAGGCTGAGAGCTTTTCTTGAACATCCTCCACTTCCAGACTCAGGAGACGGGCAGGCCTGAGCTACAATATGTCAGCTCTAGTCACGGATCGCGCATCTGGAGCTGGATGGGGAAAGGAGAGCAGCACTGTGCCATTGGGCATTCAGCGTCGTCTTTGTGGCTGTAAATCTAATTTTGGGGCTGCACATGGCCTTTTCCAATTTGCTGTGTGCCAATCTTTCTGTGCCACTATCTTCTTTCACCACTTTGCTCTTCATCTTCAGGCAGGGATGAGGGAGTTTCCCTCCTTAGCTGATACAGAACGAGCAAAGCTTTTGTATAGGAAAATGTCCCGTAGCCTGCAAGTGAATCATTGGTAAAACTTGACAAGAGAGAGTGGGTCTCCTCACTGCAAGCCAGGTAACGGGTCAGAAAGAGCTTGAGTTTGCTTTTTGTCCTAGTACGTGTACTAGTTTCCTGAGTGTGAAGGGTTAAACGGGCATGCACATTGATTACCCCGTTATGAGGGGTGCCTTCCTGCCTTCAAACCTGATAGACCTGCATGGATCCCAGGGAATGAATCTGCCTTGAAATCCTGGGCCAGCCCTGGCTCCCCCTTG
This sequence comes from Crocodylus porosus, assembly GCF_001723895.1. NCBI lineage: Eukaryota > Metazoa > Chordata > Crocodylia > Crocodylidae > Crocodylus > Crocodylus porosus. Next base: position 26,582,006 of record NW_017728951.1, on the reverse strand, counting down.
TCCAGCTCTCTGAAAAAACGGCGGTCCTCTGGACCTACTGTCTGGGACTCTCCTGGACCATCAGTGCCTACAAAGAGGGGATGGTTTGCAGTGTCCTTGTGCTCGCCCTACCCCCATCCTGCCACTCGCCCTCTTCCTTCCCTGAGCACAGGGGGGAAGAATAGACCCCGGCACTGGGAGTGAGGGGAAGGCATTATGCAGTGTCTGAGCCCCCCTTGGGATTCAGGAGATGGATGTGCACGTGTGAGCTTCTGCTTTGTGTGGACTTAGCCAAGAGGATCTAAGCCAATGGCACTTTTAGGAATGGCTATTTCTGGAGACAGAGGTGAACAGCAGGGGAGGGATATTGCATCTTTGGTGCAGTATCTTGAGGGGCCACGCGATGGCAATCTCCCCTTACAGGTCTACCCGCAAAACCTGCAAAACCCGTTTTGGGTCCTAGCTGTTAGGAGAAGGTGGCTGGTGGCCCCTGCCCTGCTGAGATAGACTTTCCTTTTAACACTAGGATCATTTTCTTTTTGTACTGATGCTTTTCACACATGTGGCATAAATTCCAGTGGAGACCAGGGCTTCAGAGTGAATTGGTAAAATTAGAGGCTTTATTTTGCCTTTTTATCCAGTGGCCCAAGAAAGGGGCAGCAGATGGTAACTGGTGTCACTAAGACCCACTGATTTGGCTTTCTAGAATACCCTGAACTGCAGCAAGCTTCTGGGTATGCAGGTTTTTCACTTTCAAAGATGGTATTAGCTGTCTCCCTTAGGGGAGGAATCAGCCGGTCCAGGGCAATTCTTATTAGCTGTAATGTTATGTTGTTATTTATTTATTGGATTTCATAGACCCATAGAAAAGTAGGGCTGGAAGGGACCTTCAGAGGTCATCGAGTCCAGCGCCCTGCCTGAGCCCGGATCTGCCCCAGGCAAACCATTGCATACAAGTCTTTGTCTAACCTGTTCCTAAACCTGTACAGTCAGCCCTGCTGTACACCTGCAGCACGTATTGCCCGAAGACCTAAGGCACCCCCGCCTGCCAAGGTAAGGCAGGGGGAGGAGGAGGTGAGTGCTGTGCTGCTGCACGTGTTGTTAAACTGCACGGGAGAGATCCGGAGACGCCGCCCCCCCACAGAGGAAGGCAACTTCCTCCATCCCCTGTCTACGCTGACCTGTCTGTGGGGTCACTCTCCTTCCTGATCCCACATGTGGTGATCAGGCTAATCCTGGGGCTTCTCTAACCAGGGACCTCCAGGTTTGAGACCCAGCTGGACCACTGGCACAGCCGGGTCACAAAGGCTTCAGCCAACCCTCGCCCCTCGCGCCCCCCCCCCCCCACCTGTAGCAACAGGAGGGGAAAATGCTCTTCCCATAGCACAACACATCAAGCTCCTGCTTCAAGAGCCTGCGAGAGGTCTGCAAAGATGTTCCTTGGGCAAACACAAAGGAACTGGGCACCGGGGCCGGTTAGTGCCCTGCAGGGTGAACACGACAACCGCTTGTGAGCAAGTGGAGAGAAGGGAGATTGAAAAGCTTCAGTGACCACAGCTGGGACCCGCACTCCTCAAGGAGCACGCGGGGTGTCTGAGGGAGGGAAATATGGCCCTGTTTATAGGATGATAACCCATCTCCAGGGCCTTGTACTCTCCTTGACTTGTCTAGATTGGGTCTTTCACACGAAGCACAGCTGTGTTCTTGCCCTACTGGTGAACACGCAACACCTAACGTGGGGTAAATGCTAGTGAATCCACAGTTCTTGTACATGTTACCTGGTCAAGTTGAACTAACACATGGGAATATTACCAGCTGCCTTGTCTTCACAAGGATTTGCCCTGGGCTAGTTGTTGCATTGCTTAATACAGGGCAAGAACACACCTTTTTTTCCTTTAGTGAAGATACATTCTAGGAATTAACAGCATCTTTTTAGGTTATGTTACATAGCTGGATCCAAGTAACACCCTACCAAAAGGGAAAAGCCAAAACAAGTTGTGCTTTAGCATGTTTTTGTTGGAGAAGCCAACTGGGGGAAGCTTTTCTCAATTTGCTGCTCATGAAGAGGGAGGAGCTGGTTGAGAACATGAAGTGGAAGGTCACTTTGGCACTAGTGACTATGAAATGATAGGAAAGGAAGGAAGGAGAGCAGCAGAATAAAGACCTTGGGCTTCTTAAAAGTAGATTTAAACTCAGGGAGGCTCTGAGGGGAGTTCAGGAGAGCTGCTTGTATCTTAAGGAGGCCATCACAGCATGCAAGTGCAGGTTATCCTGATGCAAAGGGACGATAAGTGCAATGAGAGACCAGCCTGGCTAAACAGCAAACTCCGAGTCAAAAACAAATCTTACAAAAAGTGGAACTTGGCTGTGTGTGCAGGGGCAAGTATTTCAGGGGCAAGCAGGGAGAAAACCAGGAAGGCCAGTGAATGCATTCGGGTGCAAGTAGCAAGGGACAACAAAGGCAACACAATTCTGCAAGTGCACCCCAAGTAAGAGGAAGACCAAGGACAATGTTGACCCTTTACTGAATGGAGTGGGAGGGCAAGCTAATAATAACAGACAGGCAAAGCAGGGAAGGCTGGAGTATTTAACGCCGCCTTGCTTTTGTGAATAAGGTCAGCCACCAGATGACAAACAGTTGACAGCAAGAATAGGGGAGGAGATAAGTAGCTTAAAGTAAAGAGAGAACAGGTTTAGAGGTTGCTTACAGAAGCTGGATGTTGCACGTCGGCAGGGCTGGATGAGATGCACCCAGAGTAATCGAGGAATTCACACAGATTCACAGACGTTTAGGGCTGGAAGAGACCTCGTGAACTGGGTGAGATGCAAAGCCACTGGCTATTGTCTTTGAGAATTTGTGGAGCTCTGAGGTTCCAGGTGGCTGGAAGAGGGCAAATATAGTGCCCATCTCTACGAAAGGCAAGAAGGAGGAGTGGGGGAGTTAGACAGGCCAGTCTGATCTTGACACCTGGGAGGGTTATGGAGCATGTCATCAAGAACTCTGTTTCTAAGCACCTCAGCAGGGAGTAAGGTGATCAGGAACAGCCAACATGGGTTCATCAAGGGCAAGTCACGCCTGACCAACCTGAGTTCCTCCTACAGCAAAGTGATAGACTCTGTGGACGGGGAGAGCAGTGATTGAGATGTACCGCACCTTCAGCAAGGCTTTTGACACTGTCTCCCATGACAGTCTCGTTAGTGAGCTATGGAAATACAGTAGCTTCACCTAGCCTGTAAGATGGCTACATAACTAGTTAGGTCATTGTGCTCAGTGAGTCATCATCAATGGCTTGATCTCCAGATGGGAAGAGGGATCACCCACCCTGGGTGGGGTTCCCCAGGGGTCTACCTTGGGCCCGGTGTTGTTTAACATCATTAATGATTTGGATAAGGAAATCAGGTGCACACTTAGCAAACTTGCAGATGATGCCAGGCTGGTTGGAGTTGCAGACACTCGGGTGGTTAGGATTAGGATTCAGAACAACGTGGATAAGCTGGGAAAAAATGGTTCAAACTTCATCAAATGAAATTCAGTGAGGACAAGTGCAAAGTCCTACACTTAAGATGGAACAAGTGCATGCAGAAATACAGCCTGGGGAATGATGGCGGGGTTGCAGTACTACAGAAAGGACTGGGGGTTACAGTGGACGTTAAGATGAATATAAGCCAACAGTGTGCCCTTGTTGCAAAAAAAGGGAACAGCATCCTGGGTTGTAGAGAAGTGTTGCTTAGAAGTCAGGGGCAGTGTTTCTTCCACACTCCAGCAGTAGGGAGACCTCACCGGGAGAGCGATGCCCAGTTTTGGGCCTCACACTTCAAGAAGGATGTGTACTAATGAGCAAGAGTCCAGCAGAGAGCAATAAAAACAACAAAGGTCTTGGAAGAGGGCTTCTTCATGCTGCTTGAATAGAAGTGGGATGATGCGGTTTGGAGAAGAGAAGGCTGAGGGGAAAATTGGTAAGTCTTCAAATACCTGAAGGGTGGTTATAAAGAGGATAATGATAGGCTGTTCTCTGTGGTCACACAGGACAGGACAAGGGGTAATGGTCTTAAATTGCAGCAAGGGAAATTTAGTTTGGAGACTAGGAAGAACTTCCTCACTATGAGGGTGGTTCAGCATTGGGACGGAAATGGGGAGTTTGTAGCGACTCCATCCCGGGAATGGTTGAAGAGCGGGTTAGACACCACTTCTGGAATGGCGGAGAGGGGCATGATCCTGCCTGAGCAGGGGGTTAGATGAGATGACCTCCAGTGCCCTACTTTCCTGTGACTCCATGTGAGAAACTCATCAAGCAAAAACTTTAGAGCAGTGAAACTCAAACTCTGGCTCTTTGCAAAAAAAATGCTTGCAAAGATTTCATAGATTTCATAGACATTAGGGCTGGAAGGGACCTCGGGAGATCATCAAGTCCAGCCCCCTGCCCAAAGGGCAGGAAGTCTTCCTTATGTCCAGCCTGAAACGGTCTTGCAGGAGTTTGTGACCGTTCGACCTCATCATCCCTTGGGACGCTCTGGTGAACACACGTTCCCCCAGATCCTGGTGGTCACCCCGATAAACTTATAGGTGGCCACCAGATCACCCCTGAGCCTGCGCTTTTCCAGGCTAAAGAGCCCCATGGCTCTCAGCCTGTCATCGTAAGATCTGTTTTCCTGACCTCTGATCATGCGCGTGGCTCTCCTCTGGACTCTCTCAAGCTTCTCCACATCCTTTTTGAATTGTGGAGCCCAAAACTGGACGCAGTACTCCAGCTGCGGCCTCACCAAGGCCGAGTACAGGGGGAGAATGACGTCCCGGGATTTGCTCGAGAAGCATCTATGTTTTAAACTGCAGTCACTAAAACAAGTACATACGTGACTTCAGTAGATACTAAGGACACGTTCCAGTTTTCCAGTCCACATTTTTTTATTGTGAACTTGAGTGTATTTTTGCCATACTTCACTCTGAGAGCATCTGTTCTTATGGGTCTTTGATGAACACCTGTCTGAGCCAGTCGGGACTGTGGGGGGTTATTATCCCCACCTTTTGAAGCTCTGCAATGAGTTCTGTCCTGATTGTACCCTATTGGTTAGGTCTTCCATGCATCCCCTCCATCCATGCACTGATCCTATCCTCCATTTCCTCCATGAGTTCCTCTTGTACCCTCACACTATGGTCTCCTTGTCTTCTATGCTTCCTCACCTTGTGTCACTGCTCCTACATCGGGAACTGGAATCCTTTCCCCAGTTCTTAGTTTCCCTCTTTAAAACTTGGCTTAAACCCCACTTTTTCCTGCCTTCCAAGGCCAAGTTCCAGCTTTGACTTCCCTCTCTCACCCCTTAACTATTAGGATCCATCTGGTTTAGGGTGCGTGGGAGCTTTGACCCAGACAGAGCCACCGCTGCACTCTTACAGGCTTGCCTCTGGAAGGCACTGGGCTGAGGAGCGGGGTGGGCCTTGTACAGAGGTCTGTTCAGCTGAGTCTGGTTTTGGGGCCTGACCCCCAAGAACAGAGCAGACTGGAACTACCTACCCCTCAGGGCTGTGGGGTCGAGTTTGTTCATAGCGGCTCTTTAAGACCTGGGAGAAGCCGAGGGCTGCTGTGATGGGAAATGAAGGGATTGTATTAGAAAGGCTGCCTGTTCCCAGAGGAAAGAAAGGAAGGCCGAAGCGCGCACAAGTCAGTCCCACTTACGACTTCAGTAGCCCGTTGCTTTGGGAACTGTGAGAGCTGTGGTGGTGCCCGCCTGGTAACCCACCACAGTCTCCCGAGGCTGATGGCTGCAAACGATGATGATGACGGTGAGGGCCAGCGTCGCTAATGAGCATACAAAGAAGATGCTGAGACAGGAAAGCTCTTTTACTGACGTCTGGAGCAGGTTGAAATCAGGATCCCCGGGAAGGGGAGCTGTGTTTTTGTACATGGCAGTCTGCCTTGTTTTGTTCAGCTTACTTAGGCAGGAACAGTTTGGGTAGGAAAAGCATCTTCCTGCATGTTGGGAAAGCACTGCTGACTAGGCACAGCCCTCAGTCCCTGATAACTTGTCTTTCTCTCTCTCGAGGATGCAGCCAGCTCCCTGCTCTGGTTCAAGCTATTTTTTGAGGAGTTTGTATAATGGTTAAAGACGGCCCTTTCTGACGGGGAAGCTAAAGGGAGGAAGTCATGAGGTTTAACTCATTTCTGCTATTTAAATATATAATCAATGACACATGGTGATACTGAATACAGAAGGAAAGTCGTTGTATAAATCAAGCTTTTGCACACAGTCAAATGCAAATGATTGTAGCAAACAACGTCGCAGATCCCCCTCCGCTAGGTTCTGCTGGATGGAAAATAACAGCCCGTGTTTCTAAACAAGTTAGGCGTGCAATTGCACGCACATTTTCGCCTGGGTAGCTGTATGTCTGACTTGCCCCAAATGCCAGCAGTTTTGGAGAAGTGCGGGGGGGGGGAAGAAAGAAGAAAGAAAACAAGTGGAGGGAGGGGGAAGACGGGTACTTTCCCGCGCTGCAGAAAGTACAGAAGGGACACCCAGGCTACTAATTTATGGGGCTTTCCTGCTCCGTCTCTCCGGGCGGCGAGCTGCACCCAGCAAACATCCGCGCCCGCCGGGGTTGCACGTGGGTGTGCTGGTCTGCCAGCCTGGAGGCGCTCGCAGGCTGGGGCCAGCAAAGCTGTAGATGCGACGTGAATGTCCGTCTCCGAACTTGCTGTCATCGGGCCGCACTTCCCCACTCGGCTCCTAGCCGAGGGAAGAAAACAATGACAATGAAAGGCCGACCCGAGCGTACCATGTAAAATGCATCTGATTCATATTAAGCAGCTGGTAAATCGCGTTCCTGGATAGTTCATGGAGTTCCAGACAGATTTCCCAAATTCTTCACTTCCCTCTTTGAACATGACACTATAAAGGGCTTCACCTCACCACGTTGGTCTCGGCCTCTCCCCCTTGCTTCCAGCTAGAGCTGGGCAGGAATTTTCTGCTAAAATCCCCCCTGCCCCAACACAAATGACAGTTTCTGCTGAACTTCAACTTCCTACAGAACTTAATTTTATTTCTTTCTGCATTTTTATTTTTTTTATTTTCTTCCTGGAAAATGCAAACGATCTTTGGCTCCGGGTCAGCTCAGCATTACTCTGTGTCCCCCTTGCTGGGTTTTTTTATTTTCTTCCTAGAAAATGAAAATGAAGTATTTGGCTCTAGATTAATTTGACATGAGTCCTTTTTCCCTGAGCTGTTGCGGTGCCTCTCAGACTCTTGTAGTCCAAGTGCCGCGGGCCGTCTTCTCTGGGGCTGCGCTTTCTGGCTCGGTTTGTTTCTCCCAGAATGCACTGGGGCTCTGCCTTCTGCCACGATGCACGGTATTGGCCCAGCCAGACATGATACTGGGGGCATCTGGAGAGAAGCCAGAGCAATGCTGAGAAAAATGTCTCAACACTTCCAAACGAGCATTTATTCTAACTTTTTGTCCTGGGAGAAGTTAGGAGATTTTTTTTTTTTTCAGCCCAATTGTGGATGAAAGCACATTTGAAACGTTGGAATTTTTTTTTTTCCAGGATAGAAATTCCTATTTTCATCTAGCTTTCCTGAGCCTCCTGGAAGTCACAGAATAACAGAAAACAAGGCTGCATGGGACCTCGAGAAATCGTCTGGTCTGTGCTCCTGCCCAGGACAGATCACTTGTATTTAAATGATTCTTTATGGGTCCATCTCACCTGCTCTTAAAAACCTCCAGTGAGGAAGGTCTGAAGGCTTTTTATTCCAGTGCTTAACTATCTTTATAGTTTGAAAGATTATTCTTCCCTAAAGTCTAACTGAAATTTCACTTGCTGCAATTTAAGTCCGTCATTTCCTGCCCTATCCCCAGTGGGCAATGAAAAACAGTCTTCCTTCTTTCAGCAACCTCTTGCATAGTTAAAGACCACTGTCATGACTCCCCTCCTGCCTCTCCTCTTCCCTTGCAGTTGTCCCACACTGGTCCTGCTTTCGATGCTTCTGATCATTTCTGTTGCCATCCGCTGGATTTCCTCCATTTGCTCCACATCTTTCTTGAATTGTGGTGCCCAGAGCTCAGTGCACTTTTCTAGCTGAGGCCTCACTAGTGCCAAGTCGAGTGGAAGGATTACTTCACATGTCTTGCATATGACATTCCTGCTAATGTCCCTGTGTTGGGTCTCTTTCGCAACAGCACGATGCTCTTGACTCGCATTCAGCTCGTGATCCGCTGGCACCCCCAGGTCCTTCTGCAGGACTGCCGGCTAGCCAGCCGTGCTCCACTGTGTACTTGCGCAGGTGATTTATTGCTGCCCAGGTCCTCTCCCTCTGGTTCCTTTTTCTTCTCTTCTTCATCCTTGTCCTTATCCTGGATGACTCCAATGTCTGGATGGATCGTGTCTAATGTGCTGCCACTCCTGGGGTCTGAGTCACGGTCTGCACTTCTCTGTGCATCCTTTGGTCGCTCTAGCGACTTTGTCTTCTCCAAACTTTGCTCGGGCTTGCTGGCCTGCAATCACCTTGATGTTGCTGGTTAGCAACTGTACCCCAGCAGTGCTCAGAGGTTGCGTTACGCCCAGTAAGAACCATATTTAAAATATGAAGTGAGCTAGGACTTCTGGCTGCTTGGTGCTTCAGCCCAGCAATGATTCTGACTTTTTCATTTACTTTTTGCCATTATCAGTCGACTCCGACTCCCGCGTGGTCTCTATGTGCAGCTCCACCCTCGCTGCCATGCTTGACTTGCATGCTCTTCTATCCTAGCACTTCATCTGTCCTCCCACTGCCCCTCTCTAGTCCACCGCTCACATCCACTTCCTTCAGTTTTGCTGATGGAATGCAGAACATCTCTGCAGAAAACGCAGACCGCATGCGCTTCCTCCCCTGCAAACGCCTTCCCTCCTCCTTCAGCTCTGCCACTTTCCTGGCTAAATTCTCCGATGGCAGAACGGATAGATCCCTGCCTTCGTTTTCAGGTCTTTTAAAGCTTTGATATTCCTGTCTCCATTTCTCCCTAAGGAAAATAAAGATAATTCTGCCTCACAGGCCTGGCAGGGAGTTGAGACATAGCGTCTGACCTTGGCAATAGAAATGTAAGCATTGCTGTTGCACTCTTCCTATATACACTTTTGACTACAGGAAATCTGCCACTTAATTTGTTTCCATCCAAGATGCAAAGAATAAAAACCGTTTAAGTCCATGATTACTATGCCTTGGCCTTCCGATCAGTGTAGAAGAGGTTTGTAAGCCAAGAGAGCATTCCCTAGCAGAGGACATTAAGGCTCGTTTGATGACTGTAATAGGCACTTCCTACATAGAAAGAGCAAAAGCCTCAATGGAAGGAATCTGCTGTGCTGTTACATGGTCTGATAACCACATCTTTACCACTTTCTATGCACTCCGCTTGCTCTCTGCCTCAGAAGTTGATTTGGGAAGATAAGTTACTCAGACTGCAGTAAAGGGCTTGCAAGGAAATGAATAAATAGAAAATCTGTTTGGAAAAAGCGTGCATGGGTAGTGTTTTCTCCTTTATTCTTACATACTGAATCTTCACCTTGCTTGTCTGCTGCTGCCTCTATTCCTAGGCCATCCATCACAGCTCACATTTGCTGGGTAGGCTTTTACCCACAAAGAAATTACCAAGGCAGACCTTGGAAAACATTCCTCTGTCCCTACACCTTACAGACCTATGGATGTGACCTCCACTAGCTATTTTCCTGGCCTCCATCTTAGTGATAGATGTTGAACCCCCACCCCCACGTTAGCTATCTGGGGGTCGCTGCATTGGAGATGCTTGAGATGGAAAGAGGTCTTCTCACCTCTTTAGTCCTGTTCTGGTTAATGAAGGCTTGTTCCTTACAACACCGTATCTAGTCCTAATAATACTAATAATACAACTCCGCTCTAGAGAGTGCTTCACAATACATCTCTGTGCAGAGGACTCTCTGGTTTGAAGCATCTCAGCTGATTGAGGCTTCCCCACGTCCTCTTGGGAGACGATTCACAGCCTGAACATCGCACTGTTCATGTCTCTGTATCAGCAGGGCCAAAATCCTCAGCAGGCATGTCACAGGATAAGCCCTGTGCCCTTCCCAAGTACAACTCTGAGCCCCTTTCCCTACTCAGTCCCTCCCCAGTCTGCTGTGCCCCACAGAGGCTTTCTGTGCCACCGGTTGAGCAACCCTGCCCTAGACATTGAGCCTGAAATTGCCTTTATGCCTACTTCGTTGTAACCTCCTCACTTGGAGCACTCTAGGGAGCTGCTCCTTGTGTTTCTGTCTTTCAGAGACAACTTACCTTTGCTACCATGAGTCTGTCGCTCCACGGGGTGTTTTTACGGAGGTGCAGAGGAATCGAAGGAACCGCTAGTAACAGTTAGGTACGTCTGCAACAGTCTGCCGGATCCAGGCTTACGTTTACTGATGTCGTGATTTGAAATGTATATTAGTCACATGGTGTCAGACACTTTAAAAATACACCCACACACAGATGAGTCCCTGCCCCAAAGGTGTGGGGGGGGGGGGAGGAAAGCAGGTGAGAGGATGTGGAACTAGCTTTTAGGGAGCGAGAGGATTGTTGTTTGTTTGGAGATGCTGGGAAAATGCTTAATGTGTTTTTGGACAAACTCTTCAGGCATCCTCCTCCTCCTCCTCTGCTGTCCTCCCCCACTCCCCTTTCTCCATGGCTGCCATGGAGATTAAAAACAGCAAGTACAGCGTAAAGGGAAAATGGAGAAATTTATTTACAAATCTAACAAAGCCTTGGACTAAATGTTTACAGGCATAAAGAGTAAAAATGAGCCAGGTTTTCAAAAGTAATTATCATAATATAAGAAAGAAACAACACTTTTACCAGGACGGAGGAGAGGGGCCCAGGATTTCAGCTGGTGCAAACCGTTGCAGCCGCTGGTTCAGCTCTGGCCAGGAAAAGCAGAACAGCAGCAAAGGGCTGCTCCTCTCCTAACCGCGCCTGTGCCCAGGGAGAGCTCGTCCCGCGTCTTGTTTTAGGACTCGGCACGTGGCACGTTCTGGGTGAAGACGTGCAGCCTGCGGACCTCTCTCTCTCCCCTGATCCCAGGATGCATCTGGAGGAGCTGCTGAAATCAGTGGGTAAAGCAAGTACAAGAGATGCGTATCAGGCAGTTTCTTCTCTGGTGAAGCATCTAGATCCCCTCAGGACTTCAGCTTCCTCCACCCATGTGTTTCCACCCAGTTCTCCTGGTCCCACAAACTAGCTTCCCAGCTGGGATCCTGGCTGGTGTCTTCCTTGTTGCTGTATGCGGCTGGCTCCGCCGGTGACCGCAGCCTCCCGGTGCATCTGTGCGGGCTGGCCTGGAAGGGAAGGACTGGCTGAGGAGAGCGTGACGAAGGAAGCGACAGAGGGAGAAGCGTTGTTTTCACTCAGCCTGCCCAGAGCGCCAATATTTCACCTTAAAACATCATTTGGCTTTAGGGGAGATGCGCAGACGGCTGTCTGCAGCCACAGCACTCGGCCATCAGCTGCCACTGGCATGAAGGTGACTGAGGAACCCAAATCCCATTGAAAAAAGTGACTTAGGCACTTGGGAGACTTAGAAAAGAGCTTAGAGAAGAGATGCTGGAGGGGGGACATGATAAAGGTTTCCAAAATATTTAAATGGTGCAGATCAAGTCAGTAGGGATTTATTACTCGCTGTGTCACAAAACACAAACCTGCTACTTAATAGTCTCATTTTAAAACTTAGAGAAGGAGAGAGTTTTTTCTCCCATCTTTCTTTTTTCCACGTAGTGAGTATTTAACTTGTAGAAGCTGGAGGCTTAGCCCAGTTGAAAAGGAAATTGGACCCGTTCTTGGAGGCAGGTCCATCAGTGGGTATTGAGCATGGAGACGGAGGAAGCCTCTGAACTGGACCTGGCTAAAGCTCTGGCTGCTGGAAGCTTCAATGGGAGAGGAGCAGGGGTGGAAAATTATAGATGTGCCCTGTTCACCCTCCCCAAAGCATCTGCTCCACCAGCGAGAGGCAGGAGCCGGACCTAGACGGCTGCAGCCGAGGCAGCGAGCATCCGTTCTTATGAGAAGTCACCTTTGAAAGTGGATTTAGGCTCCTAAGTCACTTGTGCCTGGTGGGAAATGTTACCAGAAGACTGGCTTTCTCTCTCCTAGAACCCGGTGGAGGGGACCGGTCCCCTCCCTGCCTCATGAAGCCAGGTGTCCGTGCCCCCAAAAGGCATCTGCTTTCTTCCCTGATGTCTGTCTGATCCAGACTGCCGTTGAGCGCCCATCACGGAGGCATTGCAGTCCGGTGTCCTCGCAGCCCTGTGGACCGTCAGGTGCCACCCCGCGCCCATGAGACACTTCTAGTCATGGCTTTCCATACACCAGTGGAGCTTGTTCCATGATGAAGCCTGTTTTTCAGGATTTCCTGCTCATATTTAGTAGAGTCAGATGTCTTTCTTCTTTTCCTCTCTAACTACACTGTGCTGTCCCTAAATCTGTTGTTGTCCCCGCAAAGCCTTGGTTTTGAGAGCCTGATTTGAAAGCTGTTCCCTGCCCCCCCCCCCCAGTACTCTCCGAGTCCCATTTTCCTAGTACTCTCCCTGGTGGAGAAAAACGTTGGCAGAGCAAGTGGCTCCCCGGGCTGTGGCAGCAAGAGCGCACCGGGAGGGGCCTGGACCTCTCGGTGCTGGGCTCTCCTCCAGGAGTGGCGCACACGGGGTGGTAAAGACGGAGCTGGCGGCCACAGAAACGTGTTGTTGTCAGGTCAGGAATGTCACTTAAAAGCCGCTTCCTTTGTTCTCCTGTGGCGTTGGTGCTCTGTGAGCCGAGCGATCAGGTTCTGCTCGGGGAGATTTCCTCCAGTACACACTGCTGCAATTAATTTTAACGTGGCTGTGCTGAAGGAGCCCCGTGGAAAGCTGGGCTGCATGTGATGTGAGAGATCCTGTATCCTTTGGAGCCGTGTCCCCAGCCCCGCTTCGCCTGGTTTCTCCCTGCCTGGCTTTTATAGAAGTGAGGAGAGAAATAAGGGGAGACACGTTTTGCCCGGATTCTCCATCTATCTGAAGCACGCCAAATGGCTTCATCAGCGTGCTGGAAACAGTATCTGAGGCGGCGCCGGGACAGGAGAGCAGCCCTATCAAAGGGAAAGCTGCGCTGGGCTCCAGACTTGTGGGGCCAAAGTCCATGTGCCTCTAATGGTTATTTTATACTGTGCAGGATTCACTTACATCATCTGCTTTGTGTAAACCTTCATCTCCCCACAAGCCAGCGCTCCGCCGTCTCCCTGAGCCGACAGGCCCCGAAGGCTGCAGTCCTGGGTTGCTATTATCTGCCCTTTGATGGCGGACCGCGCTGGTCCCGGGCAGCGGGCCCGCGTGCCGTTCTTGCGTTCGGATTGCCCTGGGCCCCTGGCGATGGAGACAGGCTCCCGCCTACCTGGCCAGCAGCTTCTCCGGGGCTATTTGTGCAACAAAGGGGCCGTGCACGCAGCGAAGCCAGCGGGGCTTTCCTGCGGCGGCTCAGCAGGAGAGCGTTACAGCAAGGGAAACTTGGGGTCTGAGGAAAGCCCACTCGAGTCGGGGAAAAGGCTCGCGTGTCTTGTACGAAGCAGGCCACGCAGCTTTAAAGAGCAGGGTGGGAGGCGTGGAGGGTGGCTCTCATGGTCAGACTGTTTGCTAATGTCTCGAGTCTGACGGGCTTGGGAGCGATTTCCATGAATTGTTATCTTTACAGGGCAGCTGCCAGGGCCCTGGAGCCCAAACAGGCCCCGGCGCAGTGCGGCGCTGCAGAGCCCAGCGCCAGAGAGAAAGAAACCTTTCCCGCGGTCTCCCCGTGCCGGTGCAGAACCTGCCCGCCACGGGCTGCGGCGCCTGCAGGGAGTCCGAGCCGGCCGGAGATGCAAGCCTCGGGTCCCGGCGCGGCGGGCGGCTCAGCGAGCCGGCCAGGGAGGCAGGCCCGGATGCGAGGCGCC
>NW_017728951.1:26548964-26567314 GCF_001723895.1 Crocodylus porosus | reverse complement strand
CCTGCCCCGGGCTCGCCCGGCGGGGCCGGGGCCGGGCGCGCGGGTGTCCGCGTGATGAGGATTATCGCTGCCTCCCCCCTTCCTCCGAGCCCCCGCCGCCCCGGGGTGCCGCTCCGTGCCGCGCCTCACCTGCGCCCGGCCTCGCCGCCCGCGCGGACACGCTGCTCCCGTCGCGCAGAGCTGTCCGATCCTGCTGTAAAGCATGTCAGCATCTCGGATGTTTTCCTGGCTACTGGCGTCGCCGCCTCCGTTCGTGCTGCTGTCTCTCTCTTCTGCGGAGAACTTTTCCAAGTGCCACTTTTCCCGGGACACTTTCTGCCAGCAATAATCAACACAAAGAAACTTCAGGCCCTATCTCTGCCCTCCAGCTAAGTAAAGCAGCAGCAGCAGCAGCAGCAGCCGATAAGTACCAATAGAAAAGTAGCAATATTTTTGTTTCACGCTTGTTTATTTTTTAAAATACTTTTTTGTAGCTCTGCAACTTAAAAGAGCCATTAGCTGAAGATTTTCCATAAGTAATTATTTAGGGAGCCAATTAATACCAGACAGATCCCAGTGGGCAGGTCTGTAGAAAAGAGGAAGTTTGCAGAGATCTCCTCAAAGAGGGAAGCACCGAATGGAAAAAGCAGGCACATTGGCCAGTTTTCTGATCCTTTTCTTGCTTCTCTCCAAACTTAGATTGGATCTTGCTCCCTGGCACCTTGGTATCTTGCTGCTCCCCTGCAGGTGGGACTTGTCACGCCATTTTTTTTCGGTCTCTCCGTATCTTGTTTTCTTGTTTCACGGTGGTGGGGGGGGGGGTGTTGCTACCTGTGTCCAGGCCACCCTACCATCTCCAGGGAAGATTTTGTCTTGAAGCTGTATCTGGACAGACAGTTTAAGAGCCAAAGCCAACTGTGGTCTGGCATCTCGAGGAAGAATAGAGCTGCGGACAGTGTTTATGCAAAACATTTGTAGAAACGAATGCTGCTGCTTTAACCCACAGGTCAGCATTTCAACAACCGGCGGCAGAGAACTTACACTTACTAAATGTCTTCACAAGGGCTTTTCAGGTTGGGGAATGACTGAAAGCTTTTGTTCCTTCAGTTTTCCTCATGGCAATAAAGTTGAAATGTAGCAGCCCTTCAAAATGAAGTTTCTCATAGAAGTTGTAACCACAGGTCTTAACTTTTCATCACTTAAATGTGGAACAGAACCATTGCGAATGCGGGTCAAGGCAGGAGGGGACACATGTGGTGCGTATCAGGGATCAGTGTAAATCAGAAAGGTGTAGTAAAGGGGATTTCCTGCCTGGAAGCCAAGGTTTCTTATTTGTTCCTAAGATCTCTATGCGAGCCCCACGGCCGGTAGCTCTCATTTAATCAGAGAGGATCTTTTGTGCTGTGCTGCACCAAGGGCTTCGCCGGAGGGATCCAGCTCTCCGAAACGAAATCCTGATGCCACCTCGCCGTGCCCTGGCAGCCACGTTATCTTGGAGGGCTCGGTGGGCGTCCCGGGGGGCCTTGCGGCAGGGGTACCCGAGGAGGCCCCCTGGAACGAAGGCTCCGTGGTGTTGGGCACTGAACCGCACGCTGCAGGGAGGGCCTCTGCTCCGCGGTCTACCCCAGCCTCGTGGCTGAAGGGGGAGTCCGGCAGGCAGTGTGGGGGTGGGACGGGGCTGCAAAAGTCACCTTACTGACCCCTTTTCGCCCCCTGTTAGGTGGGGTTTTCTGCTTTTTTTTGTCTAAGCTCAGACACAATGGGTTTGTCTGGGCTGGTTTGCACAGGGCTGATCCTGCCTCAAGCAGGGCTGGGACTAAATGTGAGCTGTGGAGCTCCCTTCCAGCCCCACGTCTCCGATTCTGGGGATCTGTGATTTTTGAGAGGCCGGTGTCTGGCATTTTAACATGGGTTACTGAGGCTGAGGTGGGATGATGGGGGAAAAGCAGGAGAAGACGTTGGAAGGGGTTGGGGTGCTACCGCAGGGAAGGCAGCGTGGGACTCTGCAGTGCAGCCCTTGTGAAGGGTTGTACATCTATGTATAAGAATATATATGCACAAATATAAGAATTTACATCTGTGCCTAAGGCATCCCAAGAGGCCACCCAGGACTCATCTCTGGGACCCATCTAGGTGGAGGCCGCCTGGCAGGTGGGTGTTTATGGCGCTGTGGCAAGCGCCGGCCCAGCCATGGTGTTAGTCTTCGTTTTCCGGAGGGAGGGCATGTGGACTTGTCTGCGATGCATTGGCCAGGTTTTCCATTGAACCCTGTGGCGAGTATTTTGGGTTCAGGATTTCAGATCCCGTAGTAACAGGACTCAACAAAAAATGGGATGAGTCCCTCGCTGTGGAGCGGAGTGTGTGTGGAAGTGGGAGTTCTGGCTTTGAGTATAGGGCAGGAGCGGGGCTGAACGGACGTGGCTCGATCCCCCCAGCGGCACAGACTGTCGTTTCACTGTGTGCGTGGAATCGCGGCGTTCTCACGCGGGATGGGCCCTCGGGCATTTGGTGGAAGGAATAAACAGATGATCTTCACTTGCCTGTGTGGAGCCAGCCTTGCCCCGGGGAGCTGCAATCAGTGGCCAGGTGGGGACGTGGCAGTACCCAGGCAGGGAGAACGAGGTCGTGAGGCCTGGAGGGCCACTCATTCAGGCACATGCATGTCTGCGGGTCCAGAGGCTTGCATGTTGCTTTATTTCAAGGCACTCCCGTTTGTAGGCAAGGCTGCCGGAGGGCTTTGAGGAGTGACAGGGACAAGGTGCAGGCTTATCAGGCAGAAATATCTGTGAGGAAGTGGTTAATGAAACGGTGGGAGAAAGGGATGAAATGTCCATCAGGGCCGCATCGCTGGAGGAATGGGCTTGGAGGGGCTGAAAGAGCAGTGCTTTGGATTCATGGACCTCAGGCCTCTTCTGCGTCTGCCCTCCCGGTCTGGGATGCGGGGCTCTGGGGCCTGGCTCCCAAACACCCCTCGTTGTGGGCTGAGGCGGCTGGAACAGACTGGCTTCGCCACCTCAGCTGGAAGGGACGGGCTGATAAGAGTCCTTGCAAAATTGTTTTGTAGCATTGCCGGTGAGGACACAGCTGCAGTAGCATAACCTATAATAGCAACTAAACAGCACTTTGTAGACTTTTCTCCTCTTCCTGGCACCTGTATGTTCACATTTCTATCTGTGCCAGTCTCTCTCTGAATCCTGCATAGAAATGTCCATTGTGCAGCCTGCAGCAGTCTTTGCTGTTGCTGGTACAACTCTTTTCTAGACTGTCCGTGCTAAGCATTGGTGAACCACAGAGGACAGAAGCCACCTCTGCCTGCCCTAAAATCATTTGGGAGCAGGGGTGCTTCCCCGTCTCTAGGGCTCAGCTCTAAAAAGTTGCTGTGTGCTGAAGTGCAGCTTCAAAGTCTCAGTCTGGCGGCATATTTCTTTTAAATTTGAAAAAAAGGTGCAATTTCTGGATTAATAGACCCAGGCACTGACTGTGAGGGCTAACACAACCGAGAAAGTCTTTAAATGTGTAGCCCATTAAACTTTACTGTGGACTAGTTGGTGCTTATTTATAAAACAATGAGCAAAGGAGCCCAGGCAGCGAAGGAGGTGAGTCATGGAAAGGAGGAGCCTCAGCCCCCTCGTTCCCTGGGGTGGATGCAGGCCAGCTTGCTGCCACTTTGCCTTTTTTCAATTAAATTAACAAAGCCTGGATTTATTATTCCTGAAACATCCTGAACTGGCTGGAGCCCTCTCTGCTCAGAACAGGGGCGACCCGTAGAGAGGCCCTGGACTCGCAAGGCTGCCCTGCTTCAAAGGATTCCCGCTGGAAGTGAGGAGTCCTGTCCTCATGGTCGTCCGCTCTTTGGCACCTTGTCCAGGGCCATGAAATGCTTGGGTGTGTTTTGTGACACAGACACCTGTTTTTTGGGAAGTGGAGCCCCATATAATTGTCAGATGGCGGTGCCAGGGTGGATTTGAGCTAGCAAACATAGTGGCTGGAAAATGCAGAGGGGAAACAAACTTCAGACAAAAGCCAGAAGCCAGTTCTGGGAAATTTTCACAGCTTTTGCCTTCCTCCATTTTCCCAGTGTGGAGAGGAAGGGCCACGTATCTCTGTGCCAAGTTCCACGCGTAGCTCATCCAGGCGGATTCCTCTAGCAGACAGAGCTCGGATGGAGAGAGACCCTTTGAGGCCTGAATCGGAGGTTCATTGCTGTATCCTAGTCTGAGCGCGGTGTGTTGAGGTATAGGCGCTTGCCCACCATGATGAGGGAGAGTCTGAACACCTAAGACACGGCAGGCGAGTAGACTATTTGTGTGTGAACCATGTCCACGAGCCTGAGGAGGGCATTGCACTGGCTTGTGCAGATGTTAAGTGCTTCGCAGCCTTTCCCTTAAGATGCCTGCCTGTACTTCTGAACCATGACCAGAAACAGCACCAGCTCTCTCGGTCTTGGACCTCTCCTGACTAGAAAGTGCTAATTGCAAGGAGTTGTGCAGTGGGCGAGAACAAAGCTGCTGCTCATTCTTTTGCACTTGCAAGTTGATGAGTTCCCAGGTGCACCCCACAGCAGAAGGTGTGGGGTGTGGTGGCACGGGCCTGCTCTGGCCCTGGGGAGGTGCCCAGACTTGGAGAAGACGGTGGCCGAACCCATCCCAGTGCAAGCTGTGACCACCAGCAGCAGCAGGGAGAGCAGAGCCTGAGCTCCGGTTCCCAAGTGAAATTTATGCGAGCGTCCTCGGCTCAGCCTCGAGATGTCTGTGTTTCACAGTCGTCTCCAGGATGCTGTGCTTTTGTTGTGTACGGGGCCCTTAGACGCCGAGTCGGAGAAATAGCAAATGTCCAGAGGCATGTGGCTGGTTGTGTGCTTGGGGTTAGAAGTGACATTTTCTGTCCTTGTTAATTGTCTGTCTGCCACCCCAGGGTCTCGCTCCCTTCTCCGATTTCACAGCCCTACCCGCTGTTTTTAATCATTGCCGTGCCTGCTTCTTCCCTCCGACCTGGTGAAGAATGCCTTGTGTTTGAACACTCGTCTAACTTCATCCCAGCCGGGCAGCTGGTGCAATAAAAGATATCGCCCCAAAGACCCTTGCCCTGTGCACGGTCTGACCTTTACCCTCCAGGCCAGTCTGGACACCCTCACTTCACAAGTTGTTTTCAGAGGGGTACTGCCTGAGAAACCTAGTCTCCAAGTTGTCCTTTAGCCATGTATAAATATAATGCACCACTTCCTTTAACTGGCAAGTCTGTTTCTTGCATTTGGTGAGCTGGGACATCGTGGTCGCTGCCCCTCTGGCTCTTGGACTCGAGCACCTCCCTGCAAGGTGCTGAAATAGCCATCTTTCTCCTCAGCCCACGGGAAAACTAAGTTGGTGAGTTTTTTCCTAGCTGCCACGGTGAAATTCGTACAGGAGATGGCACGAGTGGGGTTAAATCAGGGGAAATAATATTCCTGAATGCTCTGCTGGTCCTAGGAGGGAGTCACCGTCCTTGGGCTGCTCCGTAACCTGGTGTAACGGGCAGCAAGCCTCAGCCACTGTTTCCTTGTTGCAGTTGCAGTGACCAGCCCCTGCCCCGCTGCCCGGCTCCTCGTGCAGGGAGTCCGGCGTCCTGCTGCTGCAAGCGCCACTCACAGCCCCGTGTATAAACACTGCTTGTGGGAGGCACTTCCAGACCCTCACTTCGCTCGTGCTTGCAGACCTTTTAATTTCCAGCCTACATCTATCAGCAGCCAGCTTGTTCCCCCTGGTTCTCATGCCAGTGTTGTCCTTGAGCTGACGTGGTTCTCGTCTTCCCTTGGTGCTTAGCCCGGGTGTATCTGTAAAGCATGCTGCTTTCCCTCTCAGCCTTCGTTCTGCTGGGATAAATGCACCTTGTCTCTCACTCTCTCCTGTGTTTTGTCTGAGTAAAGATCTGGCATCTGCAGCCGCTCCCGGAAAGGGAATGAACCCAAGCTCAGCTGTAAGGGTGCCTCCGTCTTGAGTTTTGCAGGACAGCCCAAAGTATCATCATCCCATTGTATAGATAATATCATTTCTAGCACAATTGAATGTAAAGCCCAGATCCATAATGTAGCAAATAACATCTAGCATCAGCTACTCTGCCTTTCGGAGAGTGCGTGCCTATTGTGTGTGCTTGCTGGTCCCTGTGTACTTCTGCTCGGACTTTAGATCAGTGGTTCTCAACCTCCCTAAACCCCGGGCCCCGCTTGGAAAGTGCCAGCTTTTCCTTCTCTCTTCCTTTCTGATTACAGAAAAATACTGGAGTAATTCTTCCTCTTGCAAAGAACTCAAAGACCACAGCGGAGCAGAACGGTTTTGGCACTGGATTTCTCTTTGAAATCTCTGGGTGTATCCTGTGACTCTTGTGTGCACACCTAACAGTGCTGACATTGCGCGGTGCCCCGCGGCACCCTTGAAAGGCTCTCGAGGCAGCCCCGGGGCTGTGGCACCAGGGTGAGAACCGCTGCTCTAGGCTGTGCTCCTTTCTCTGAGCCAAGACCAGAGCTCAGGAGAACTCACCCAGCATGTCACGCTGTCCAGCAAATACCTGGGGAACCTGCTTGCAAAAGGTGTGACTTTTGCCTGTCCTTGCCTGCTCTGCCTGTGAGAGAGCACCGTTTCCCAGTGCCCGTTACGACCGTAGCTTGAATGGAGGCAGCGAGTGCTGCAGTCCTCGTGTCGGAGGCTGCTGCTGATCGGCTCAAGGAGAACAATATGTGGCAGTATGATTAAATGCTGTAAGGTCATGCATCCCCTCGGGAATTAAGGTTGAAATGGCAATTATGGTTCTGAAATGTTCTGATCAGCACCTTTATCAGCACCAAAATCGTAGCTGATTTACTGCATTTTTTTAGAGGAGATGTGGTTGCATGAAACTAATTTGAGAATATGCAAACTAGCTGATTTGAATAATGCGTCCCTGCAACAGCAAGTATCTAGTCTTGTTTGTTGAGAGAGGCAGTCTCTCCAGTCCTGACCCCCCAACATCATGAGACGGGCTCCAAAATTAATACTTTTAAAAAATGGTAAACTTTCTTCTCCTTAGTTTCTGAGCCTGTCAGATGTCCTGCCTTTGTATCTTGAAGTATTCCAGCCCACTTCTGGGGGCTAAGAGCATTTTTAAAAATAAAAGTCTGGGTGGAACTTTAAGAAAAACACAAACTATTTGCCTTTCTGGGTAGGAGAGATTTGGCAATGGGAAGAGCTCCCCATGCGTATGAATGTGGGCCATGGTGATCAGAGAGGGGAAAGACCCATTGGTGTGTTGGGTGCTGCTGGGGCAGGGAAGACCCCCCTTTGCATCCACCTGATTTGATTTGTTGTCCAGTGAAATGAAGCATCCCCAGGTACCTGGCTGGTTAGTGCGTTTTATTTCACTGCCCTTCTTCCTGCAAACGTCGCCGTCTGCCTCCCGGGAGGAGGGGGGGCACTGCTGATGCAGAGGGAGCTGCTTGGGCAGGAAAAGCCCATTGCTACTTTCTTGTCTCTGCTTTATAAAATAGCAAACTGTCCAGCTGCAGGTGTCCACAGGCATCGCTCTCTGACCATGGGCAATGGTGCAGTCGAGCGCCTGGATCCCGACAGGTTAGCTACGTCCGGTGGGGGAATGAGGCCACGAAGACTGGCAGCTTGTTACCCGCTGTTTCTGGTTCACGTCCAAAATTCTCTTAGAAAATTTTCCTTTTGTGTGTTGCTTCTTTCTAGGCAGCAGAGCCTCATCCCCTCCCTGGAGATGCAGTTCGTCATGCCAGCGCGCACACAGCAAGCTCCCCCCCCCGAGTAGCAGCTGCTCGACCCTGGCAGCTAGGCTTGGCCCCTGGTCAACCTGCTTACAGCCCTGGTTGCACCACAGTCAATGGGCACGTTGTAAACCTCGGGACAGATGCGTTTGAAACATCGTTAAACTGGTGCTAATGTCACCAACCTTTGTTTTTACCAGCATGTTTGACAAGCATTACGATTTGCCGTGAACTGGCCTGTGTGTCTGGGTCTGATCTCTGCTGGGAGCGGCACTGCGCAAAACCGCCTTGCTCGTTTCCAGAAATGGAAAAGCTCATTCAGTCACTGCTTAAATTGATCTTTTCACTTCTTTTGCTAAGACTAAAAAGTCTAAACAGCCTGCGGGCCTGTATGCTGTGGAGGATGGCTAAGGTAGCCACTTGTTGCTGTGGATGCTCGAGTCCAGTGGGCCCAGACCCCAGGAGGAGAGCAGCTCAAACGAGGAGGTTGTACAAGGGGGTCTTGAAAACCCCTGCATGCCCCCTTGTCCTGGGTGCCTGTGCCCTGGCCCAGGCCCCGGGGGCAGGCAGCAGAGCATGAAGGGCTTTCTGATTTCCGCTGCAGCAGCAGGGAGGAGGGCCAGGCGCTGGGAGGGTGGAGACGCCCCCGCTGCAGGGGGGTGGTGACAGAGAAGTCCCCAGGGCTGGGCCTCTGCCCTCAGGCAGTTTTAGGACAGCTTACAGCAGCTCTGACTGAGGAGCTGGCTCGGCATGCGGGTTTCTGTTGCAGCAGAAAGGGCGGCTGCTCTCTGCTCTCGCCCATCACTTAGAGGTACCAGCTACTGGTTTTGTGGGCAGCCAGTTGTCCTGTTAGCCCACCGTGCTTGGTGTCTGCAGAGTAGATGCTGGCACGGGGGGGTACGCAAGTTCTCTGAAGCTCCTGGAAGCAAAACCTTCCTGAGAAATAGCTCCCGGCACCATGGAGGGGGCAGAGGCACTGTCCAGGAGTGAGGCGGGAGTGCACAGGGTCTCCTGTTTCCCTCCAGGCGGGAGGTGTTGTGGTACCCAGGTGTATGGGGAAATGATGGAGCACGAGTTACCTTGTCCTGCAGCCAGCAGCCTGGCGGGGGACTCTGGGCACTGCGAGCCCTCTGCATTTTTCCCTGCACGTTGAAACCTGGTCCCCAGGACGTTCTTGTCCTGCAGTCAGCCGCAGCTCACCTGACCTGCCACATGGGTGTGCTCCCTTCATACTGCATTAGGGATGCGGCTGCACCATCAATTCTGCTGTGCAGCTGTACACAACGCGCTGCGTTAGCAGCGAGAGCGCGCGCAGCCGGTGCCTGCCAGCCCCCGGCCTGGGGAGCCCCCCGGCTGCAGGTGACAGAGCCAGCTTTGCAGGGGTGTTGCCTTCCTCCTCCGAGGGAGCTCTGCACAGGGCGCGATGCGTTGTGCGCAGGATGGACTGCCGGTCCAGGGCTGCAGGGTGACATTCCCCAGGAGCTGTCGCAAGCCTCGCCACCTTCCCTTCAAAGGGCATTTCTTTGTGCTGCTGTGTGTAAGGTACGGAGGGCAACGTGTGTATCCAAGAAAGCACCCCCTGGCAGGGAGACACTCCAGTGCACACCCGTCTGCCCCCAGGAGAGGACAAGCAAACAAACAACATGTGGTAGACGTTAGTCACATTGCATAACGCACGACTGGAAGGCGCTCGGGTACTGCGGCAGCGAGCGCGGAGGAAAACCGATGGGGAGCCCAGCAGATTAAGATACTTGAAACGCCCTGCGGAGCTGACACTGCCTGGCTGCCCAGCAGAGCTCGCCGGCATCCCCAGCTCCCGTTGTCCCTTCCCGATGGCCCTGCGCTCTGCAGTCTTTGTTCCGCTTTGCTTTAAAGCAATTTAAATGCAGCTCTGAGAGGTCCCATGGGTTGTCGGGAGGGGGCAAGAACTGTAACAGGTCCATATTTCTTGGGAGCTGATGCACTGGAGAGCTTAACAACTGCTGCTCAGTCTTCCTGCCTGTATCTGCTTGTGGAGGTGCTTGGAGCTGGAGGGTGGCCACGGTGCCCACCTGAGTTTGTGCGGCCCCGGGCGCTCAGGGGGCAAACCCTGGCTGGTTTCCCAAGGTGTTGCTGTCATGGAAATAACAAATAACTCCTCCTGGTAGACGTGTACCAGCGGGGCCGCGTGGGGGTGAGCCTGGTGCCCCGAGGATTGCCGCTCTGTGTTGCCTGGCTCCACTCCAGCTTGGGAGTTAGCCACTCCTTGGCTCCTGGCAGGTGCCTTCCCTGCAAACCTCCCCACAGCTCTGGGGAGACAAAAACCATCCCCTTCTCTCCCCAGAAGACAGGTGTGGACAGAGCAGTAGTGCCCCACCACCCTGCTCGCCAGGACACTGCGCCAGTTTCCTGGGACGGCCTGGTTGTCACGTGGCCTCTGCCGCTCTCCAGGCCGTGTCCCACAGGAAGGAGGCCGTGTCCGAGGGTGCAGCACTGGCTCCTGCCCAGAGCGAGAGCTGCTGGGCAGGCCCTCATCTCGCTCCTGCTGTGCAGTGCACTCTTCGCTGGAGCCAGGAACATCGCGCCCGGGCCGGGAATGAGATGCCCCCCCCGCCTGGCAGACCCCTGGCGTGCCGGGCTGAGCCCATGGGCCGGCACAAACAGCAGTCGGTGGTGGATCTGCGGCTGTTCTTGCTCCTGACTGTGCGTGATGGGTTTGGGCATCACAGGAGCAGAGGGCTGGGGCCCAAGAAGGAGGGGGGTTGGGGCCTGGGAGGGAGCCTGCGTGAAGGAGGCAGCTCGAGAGGGGCCGTGTTCCCTGAATGGCTCCCACTCCTCCCTGGATTCAGAAACGCTCGAGAGCTCCTGGGTTTGCACATGCCACAGCTGAGGGCTCGGCACTGACTTGGAGTTGAGACTGACCCTGAATGAAGAACCAGCATCACTTGCCCAGCACCCGGGTGCTCCCTGCAGCTTTCCGTGCCCCCACAAACCTGGCCCAGCCCTGCCGGCGTTGGGGTCGTGGGGCTAGAGAGCAAAGCGGGAGTGGGGCAGGCCGAGGCTGGAGGAGGTCCCGGCTCGCATTACTTCCCAACAGCGTGAGCGGTCTACGGGGCAGGATGCTGGGTTGCACGGCAGCATGGAAAGCAGGTCAGGTTATTGCTTCCAGACGGGATGGGGATGGGGAGGGGATGGTGGATGCCAGTACAGCTGGGGTAAGAAGTAAAACCCATGAGGCTCCTGCGCTGTGTGACTGGGGCAGGGTTTGCATATCTGAGACGAGAGCACGTGTCTGAGCTAAGACTGGGCAGGTCCCCAGATTATCAAACACCCGCTGCTTTGTGTCCCCATCAATCCTTGATGTAGGAGTGGGCACCTTAGCTTCAGGGTTGCTTTCCCAGGAGCCCTTGGAAGACTGGTCCAGGCTAGGTGCGATGGGGTTGCAAAGGCAGCCGCTTCCCCTGCCCCAACCTTTCTGCAGCTGACAGGAAAGATCTGTGCAGCTCTGTGTGGCACCGGGGGGGCCAGTGTCAGCAGGAAGGGTATGCTAGGGTGCGTGAATTGCTCTGCCAGCCTTCAGGGCCATGTGTGACAGACCAGGATGTTCATAGGTAGGCCACGTCAGCATGCAAGGACCTCGCCAGAAACCACCCCCGGGGCATTGCACATCGCGTGTGGCTGAGCAGCGAGGGCGAGGCTGGAGGGGAACGCCTTCTGCTCTGGCTGCCGGCGTATTTCCAGCGTGCATCTCTGCAGCTGTCCTGGGACTGGAGGGCACCTGGGGAGCAGGGCTGGCACCTGTCCTGGGGCATGGAGGTGCCAGCTGGAAGAGAGCAGGCACCTGCTCAGATTTAGCTCAGCTCAGCGAGTGGCCTCTGCAGACTTTTTTTCTCCTCTCCGGAGCAGGCAGGGTGGCCACCCCTTGCTTCTCTCTCTGTTCTTTCCCTTCGCTCTCCTGTGGCCCAGTCAGGGGAGTAATTTTGTGTGGGGATGTCACGGGACAGCTGTGCCACAAGCTATGGCATGACCTGTGAAACACCGACAGAAGGCAGGGTGGAGCTGCACCTTGCACACTAACTGAGTCGGAGCGGCAGAAGCATTTGCAGAGCTCACTTCAGTTGCTGTGGAAGATGTGATGAAGTGAGCGCTTACTCATCAAAGCTTATACTTATGCATCTCTGATCCAGTTAGCCTAGAAGGCACATCTCTACCCTGGCTTCAGACTCACACTGCTACCTACTTCTCTCTGCCCAAGAAATACTGATCTGCTTTCTTTGACGGAGGGCGGGGGTGGAGGTTGCAGAAGAAGCCGTTCCCAGGGCCACAGACGTGACCATCCAGGCTTCAGAAGTGGCCAGGGGGATTAAACGGTGCTGGAGCAGCAGCTGTCAGTTAAACCCGGGGCCGGTGCGGGCACAGAAGAGGAAGGCAAGGAAGTGATGCCGGGGAGGGTTTATCTCACTTCGAGCAGTGCCTAGCAAAGAAGTGAGAAGACTCGGTATATGCACCGCGGGACTTCCCAGCAAGGGAAAGGCAGTCATGGGGGGGATAAGCTGCCAGGGGTCAGCGCCTCGGGGCAGTGGGGGTGTTTCAGGTGGTGACTCAGGATTCAGGGGAAGATGTGAGGTCTGGTGAACGCAGGACTTGAGTGGATGCGGTGCGTGGGGCCGAAGCGCCTGCAGGTGCTGACCCTTGGCTGGTACAGTTTGTCTGGCTGGAGCGTTGGCTGGGACTGGTTCAAGCATCTGGCCCCTTCAGGTGGAACTGAAAGCTGAGGTTTGGCTCTTCCCCTTTTTTCTCTCTCTTTCCTTCTTCCTCTAGACATTGTGCGCAGCGACATTGCCCTGGATAAGCAGAAAGGCTGTAAGATCGCCCAGCACCCAGACATTATGCTGGAACTGCAGAGGGAGAAGGCAGCCCAGATGCACTTGGTTTTGTTAAAGGAGCAGTTCTCAAACACGTACAGCAACCTCACGCTAACAGGTAAGGTGGCAAGGCCGGCCCCAGGGCCCGGGGCTGCGGCTCGCCCTTAGCTCGCTAGCCGAGAGCCGGCTGACACTCGAGCACCCGCGCGCACCCGGCTGCTGCTGCCTTCCAACCAGGCGTCTGGGCTGGCTGGGATCCGCTGGACGCGGTGGAGTGGCCCCAGCATCTCCTGCGGGCCACGTCTCCACAGCGCCTGGCGCTGGGGACATGTTTTCCAAACACCCCATGCAAGCGGACCGCAGTGGAGAGCAGCGCTGCAGAGATGCCCCCGCTAGCCATTCCCGCAGGGGAGCTGCCGCAATTGCTAAATTTGGAGTCTTTCGAGCTGCAGCTCTCTTTTTTTTTTTTTTTTTTCCAGACCATGCACTTTACATGAACCCAGTAAATATTAAAGAGCAAATGCAAAGAGATAATGGTGCAGGCGGGGCTGAGATGAGACTGTATCCTGGCCATGTTTGTGTTATCCACAGACCAGAACCTGGAGGGAGGATGGGGGCTGCCACATTCTGGGCACGCGTTAAGGGCGCCCGTCTCCAGGCAGCGAGGGGTGGAGGAGGGCTGGGCTGCCAGCCCCCGCCAATGCCCCTTGATAACTGTTCTGTACCACCCACAGCCCCGTGAACCACACTTACATAAACGGAGGAGCAAAGAGGCTCATAAATCAAGCTGAGGCCCTGGCTCCCCGCAGGGTGGCTATTGCAGGGGTGGGGGAGTCCATGCAGCTGCTGCAGAGATGGATGCCCCTCTGCGGGGCCCGGGGATGGTACCTGGCTTGGGGCGTGCAGACCCTGCGAACAGTGTGGTGAGCTCCAGCCGAGCGGGAGGGAGAAGGGAGCCGAGCCTGGCACCGCCTCTGCCCCCGCGCCTTCCCAGCCTGATCCCGGCACGTTGTCCAAAGGCTCGGCCCCTCGTGTCCCTTCTCTGCACCGGGAGCTCAGCTGCAGGGGTGCGGGCTCCCCGCGGATCCTCCCGGAGGGGCCGTGTGGGGGTCTCCGGAGCGTGGCCGGGGTGCAGGGCCGGCGTGGAGCGTGGCCGACACCGAGAACGTGAGCGGGGTCCTCGGAGCCGTTTCTCAGTAACATAATCTGCTTGGCTGTTTATTCCCGGCACAACTGCTGGAATCAACACTGTCAGCTTCTCCCCTGACAACTTGCTTACTTTCCACTAAACAAACTTCCCGGGAGAGACGGGGCCGTTCCCTCCCGAGCGCCTTACCAGGCCGCCCCCGAGCCCTTGCAGGCACTGCCGACGTCTTCCACGGGCCCTGCAGAGCAGAGGCGCTACCTGCGGACCAGGTCGGCTCCTCGCCCTTCCTGGGCGTTTGCAGGAGCACGAGGACGCCTGGGAAGCAGAGTCGCTTCGTTTTAATACCGCACCGGTAATGCACTCCAACTCCCTGCGACTGCGAGCGGTTTAGCTTCGTAATTGTTATGAAGTTCAGGCTTTGATTTCATAGACTGGCCTGGGAACACAGACTCTAGACAGCTAAGCATAATATTTAACTGGAGCTAGACTAACTTGTGTAAATATTTCCCCTCTTGGTGATGGATTCGGTCTTTTTGGGGTGGACGGAGGGGGTTGGACGTCTGCTGTAGAGGGACCTGCCTTGCCTGCAAAGTCAAAGCACCTGGCAGGCGCTCGAGGAGGTTCCCACCTGCACCACGCTCGGCGCGGGGGGTGGGCAGGGGCTCCTGGGGGGGCCGGAGAGGTGGTACGAGGAATGGCTATCTGCACATGTGCTGGGTTCGGGTCCCAGGGATGGGCTTTGTCTGTCATCTCTCCACAGCACCAGTCCCTTGCCATACCCATCAATGACCCCCAGGTCCTCTTTGCTATGAGCGGACTTTAACCCCAAAGCCCTTTTCCTAACGGGTCCCCCTGCCGCCGCTGGTTTGAAGCCACCTTCTGCTTGCTTCTGGTTGCTCCCGGCTGGCGGTGGCAGCCTGTTCAGCCTGGCTGCACGGACACCTACAACGTCCTCCCTTGCACGATGCCATCGAGTGTCTGAGGTCTCGACCAGACCCGGGATTTCTCTCGTGGTGTGCAGATTCCTTAATTCTGTGTGGCTGGGGAATTGCTTCTGCCCTCCCCCGGCCCCTCCACAACCGCAGGGCAGGATGCCTCCGAACTAGAAATGTTTGTTGAGGTAATGGCGTGGCCGCGGCTCCTTCTGGCCCCGCAGGCTGCCCAGCCCAAAACCTCCATCTCCTCCCGGGCCCGTAGTCGACTTCAGCCGTTTGCAGCCCTGGCTCCAGCTGACACACCGTTCTCTGGGCACCTGGCTCGCTAGGCCACGCTCTGTCTGCAAGCTGGAGCCTTTTTCGACTCCCAAACTCCTGTAGCTTGGGAAGAGGCTTTGGAAACCCTGAACGCTTGCTTGTGGGGAAAGCCACAGAGAAAGAAGTAGGTGCAGGCAGGTCCCAGGAGGAGAGGGAGGTGATAGAAAACCATTGCTGGCTGCAACAGAGCGGTGAGCAAATATCGCAGTCATGAAAGGAAAGACCCCAAGGCCCCGGCTGGCCTAGGCCTTGTCAATGGCAGCATTAAAATGGCGTGCCCTGCCCCTGGTTTGGTACGGTAAGAGCAGTGGGCACATCCTCTTTGGAGCAGCAATCCCTGCATGGACATGGACAATGAGGGTGGAAGGGACCGCAGGAGTCGCATCTAGTCCAACCCCTGCTCAAAGCAGGACCAGCCCCAGCTACATCATCCCAGCCAAGGCTTTGTCGAGGCACCTTTATACCGTACAAAGGTATCTCCTGGTAGAAAGAGTTTAAGGAAAAGTCGCTCTGCGGCTTTCGCTGCCTGGAGCACCCTCTGCTTTGCCAGCGCCAGGCAAGGCGGGTCTCGCTGCAGGGCTCATTTCCTTTCCTGCTCTCTCCAGGCTACGGCGTCCGGGCAGACGGCTCATGCTGGAGCTGTCTGCAGAAGGAAGCTGCCCAGAGCAGTTTGGCTTTGCCCCAAGGCCAAGGGCACAGGAGTGAGACTCGCCCTCCATCTCTGGGGAAGCTCCCTGCCCCTTCCTGCTGCCCTCCGGCCTCACGAGGGACGGCAGTGACGGCAGGCAAGGCCGTTGTGTTGCCAAGACCTAACAAAGCCTGGCATGTTGCACGACAAGGCTCTGTTTTTCATTGCTCAGAACTTTGCCAAACTTGAATAATTTGGCCCGAAATTTCTGGTGTGGGATGTCTGCCTTGGGCTGACCCCACCCGTTTCATTGAGAAAGCTCAAAAGCCTCCAGGCTTTGGCGCTGCGTCTTCAAATCTGGCAAGGGGGGCGCCCTGATGTGAAATTTGGCTGAGTTTCAAGCCCTGGAGAATGCGCTTGCCCTCACTAAGAGTTTGGCTGCGGTTCCATCCAGACTGAGCCTGCTCCAGCCCCTCACGGCTCCCGGTGCGTGCAAGAGCCCAACTGGGGCAAAGCAGGCCTTCCCTGGGGTTTGCTCCTCCTGGCTGTGCAGGCCAGGCTCCAGGGCCCGGGGCCATCGGCTTTCTCTCCTCTCGCCGCCTCCTTGGGCCCTGGCTGCAAAGAGAACGAGCAGGAAAGAGTGGGGCAGGAGCAGAGAAAGCCCAGGAGGGTATAGGTCTAGGAGCGTGGGGCCAAGAAAAAATGGCATGTGCTAAGGCGTGTATGGCTGTGCACAGTCATGGGGCTTCCCAGCACTGTCCAGGGGACTTCTCAGTGCTGTGGTCCAGTCTCGGGCACAAAGGAGAGGCTGGAGCAGCAGCAGTGGGTGGGCAGCAGGGAGAAGAAAGTTGCTTGCAGTTGCCACGATGGTCCAGGAAATACGGGAGAGCCAGAGGAGATTTGCTGGTATCATTTATTGGACTAAGTGCATGGTTGGGACATGCTGGATAAGCTCTGGGCACAAAGCTCTCACCTGCGCGGGGTGAATCCATCACCTTTTTGGAATTCTTCCTTCTCTTTTGATTCATTAGCTCCTCAAAAATGAAAATAAAGCCTTCTTGTTCACCGTGAAGGTCAAGTCGGTGGAGCCCATGGATCCCAAGATGCCATTGCAGATGCTGCCTCTGCCAGGAGTTTCTGACTTGAAAGGACATTGCCCAGCTTAGGAACTTATTAGTGGCAGTGAGATGCACGGGACTCGTGAGGATCCTGCCCCTGAGGGTCTTCTTTCATTGCAGTCGAGTAGCCCATGGTACTTCCCTGCTGTTCAAGGTGACAATGTGTGATGTGGGAATCCTCACCCAAGTCGCCCACAACCCAGGTGAAAGACCAGAGCGCCTGCAATGCGATGGGAGGAGGGGATGACCAGGGACTCTTAGAAATAGGGGCATGACTTGCTTCTTGTGGGCACTGCATCAGAGAGACCTGCCCATGTCAGGAGCTCTCTGCTCTTCCTGGCCTAGGATGTGAGGATTGCCCCGTGGGGTTTCCACGCAGCCCGTATCACTGCAGTGCTAAGCAGAGAAACAGCGATCGCAGACCCCAGCCTTCTGGAGAAATGGCTCGAGCCATTTCTGGGGTGTTTCCCCCCGGTGGGTGACTGCTGGTGGAGTGTGCGTGTGCTGGGCTGGGCGGTCCTCCTGGATGGCTGTGTGTGTGCATTGGGGTCATGGTGTGGTGCGTGCAAGGGTCTGTGTGGGCAGGGTGGCAGGTCGGGGACTAGTCGCGTAGAGGTTTCATGTGTGTAGACTAGTTGTGCGTTGCTGGGAATACTGGTGTGTCGTGGTCAGAGGTAGAGTCCTCCAGGGGAGCAGCACGGGCCGTACCGGTGTGCGAGGGCTGGAGGGTGCATGTAGAAGCAGCGGTGCGTAGCTGGGGGTTAGGGGCGGGGGTGCAGAGCTGCCGGGGTCGTGTGGGGAGGGGCAGGAGTGTGTGGAGGGGGGTGTTCGGCACGTGTGAATGAAGAACATTTTCAGGGAAAAGCCAAGGTGCAGAACTTTTGCATCTGTTTTCTAGCTCCGAGGGCAGGGAGGCCCCATCGTTCTTGTTGCTTGGCGGGGAGTCTAGGGCTAGGCCCCATCTCCGGCATGCGTGAGCCTCCCCCCACGACCGGGAGCTTTACGGGTCTGGTGCAATGCAGTTCTCGTGGGACAGCATCTGTCTGGTGCCCCAGAGCCTGCCGGGGAGGCCTTTGCTGTTAGAGCAGAGACCTTGACTTGGCCAGTGTTTGTGAGGGAGCGGAGCAGAGGGCAGGCCGTGGGGCTGTGCTGCTGAGCGCCGTGGCTGCTGCGTTGTGTCTCCCGCTGCACGGCTCCATGCTGTGCTATAACGAGCTGGCAGGGAGGCTGCGGGATGGGAGCCGGGCGCGATCTCCGGCCGGCTGCACGTGTCGGCGGGCGTCGTTGTCACGGCTCTTTGAACCCCGACAGCTGGGGCGGCGCGCTCTGCCTGGCAGAGTTCATCACTTCGCTGCAGCCGCAGGCCTTTCCTTTTGTTCCTTCTCCTTGCAGGTGCCTGTTTTCTTCCACTGTCCCCAGGAGGGAGCTTCTGGGTTAAGTTCAAGGCTAAAGGGATTGTTAGATCATCCGGTTTCACCTCCCGTGCAGCCCGGGGCATTACGTGGTACCCAGTTACATCTGTCCTGAGCCTGGCAACTTGTATGTCATAGTTTCATAGTAGTTTCATAGTAGCTAGAGTCGGAAGGGACCTAGGTAGATCATCTAGTCCGACCCCCTGCCTGAGCAGGAAAGAGCACCGGGGTCAGATG
>NW_017728951.1:26488075-26548953 GCF_001723895.1 Crocodylus porosus | reverse complement strand
TCTACTTTCAATCAACTTATGACCATTATTCCTAGTTACTCCTGGTAGTGCTTGGGGGGAACATGGACTCTCTCGTTCCCCACTAGTTCCCCCTGGTAAGTTTTTAGACAGCCACCAAATCTCTGCTCATCCTTCTATTGTGGAGGCTGAACAGGTTCAGGTCCCATAGCCTCTCTTCAAAGGGCTCTGCTGCCCTGACCATGCAAGTGACCAGTGCCGCATAGAGGGGGAGGATCACCTCCCTGGACCTGCTCGAGATGCATCTGTGGATGCATGACAGGGTACGGTTGGCCTTCTTGTCGCTCAGACGTGGTTTCTAGAAAGGCAGCCAGGCAGGGCTTGCAGACAGCAAGGGAGGGGTACTGCTCCACTTCCCGTGGCACTTCAATCCAGGGGTTAATCACTGTCACCATTAGAAACCTGCGTCTGATTTTCACATTGTCCAGCTTCAGCATCCCCGGGCTGGTTCTCATTCTGCAGGATTAAAGATCCCTTCAGTACGTGGTGTTTCCTCCCATGAGGATAATTATAAATTGTAATTAAATCACTCCTCAGTCTCCCTTCTGATGAGTTGAATGGGCCAAGCTCTGTAAGTCTTTCACTGTCAGACATATTCTCCAACCCATGAATCATACTATGGTTTTCTTCTTCGTCCTGTCCGGTTTTCCAGCACCCTTTTAACAATGTGGATGCTGCACTATGTGCAGCTTTCCAGTATTGGTTGGTGAAAGAGTGCACCCCCCTTTAGGGGACAGGCAGATGCCTACAGCTAAAGCAGCTGGGGTGCAGCGAAGGGAGGTTTGTGGGGCAAAACAGCAAAGCTCTTGGGTCTTGTCCTGTCGGGCAGGCTCTGCTTCCCAGCAGTCCCAGTGCCCTCAGTACCTGCTCTTCACGGTCACCCTTCCTGACCCAGAGGACCAGTCTGCATGCAGCATTGCAGCTGAGGGCTCAGCAGCGCTTTGTACAATCAGACTACTATTTCTACTGAAAGCAGGGCAGGGTGCACCTTAGAGACTAACTCGTTCAGAGAAGCACAAGCTTTCGTCGCGACAGCCTCACTGACTCCAGCAGAGGCTTTAGCCTGCAGAAGCTTGCGCTGGTCTGAACCGGTTAGCCCCCGTGGTGCCGCCCCGCCCTGGCGACTGCCTGACTCTGGACCAAAGTGACGGACTGTTCCCTCTTTCTACTGCAAATGTCTCTCCTGATGCAGCCAGAGATTGCGGCTGCCTTTTTCATGGCCAAGTTGCACGCCTGGCTTCTTGTCAGTCTGCGAGCCACTGCAAATCGAGGTTTTCCTCCTCTTCTCTCTTGTCCAGCTGAAGAGCCCAGGTTGCAGCAGAAATGCTTGCTGCTAGTCCCCAAGTGCATCTACTTGGGCTTTATACCATTGCACTTCATCCCGTTGCTATTAGGCCAGACCTCAAGGTCATCCAGTTCTTCCTCTCTCTACCTCCAGCGCCTCTAGACCAATAAAGGTGGCTGGCAGGGACTGGGAGGCTAACGGATAGGGGATGGGTCGCTCTCGATCTGTCCGGTTTGGCGCTCTCCCTCTAGCATCTGCCTGAGCCACGGTCGGAGCCAGGGTACCGGGCTTGCCGGACCGTTGGTCTGACCTAGCGGGCACTGCTTCTGTTCTGCACGATATTCAGATCCTCTTGTGTGTTGATAACACCTCCCGACTTCGCCTTGTCAGTAACTGTCATCGGTGTACTTCTAGCAAAGCTATTACCTTCCTCGGGAAGATGTTCTGATGTTTAATTATCCCAGCTGCTAAGAGACTGTATCTTATTTCAAGGTTGAATTTGCCTAACTTTAATTTCCAGTTACCGATCTTGTGTCTTTTTCTGCTTGGAACTGGCATATATTTTTCTGTATATTAATACAGTCACCAAGCCACCTGTCTGCCTGCTCCTCCAGAGACAGATGGATCGAGCTTCTCACCCTTATGTCGTAAGGCTTGTTCTCAAGTGTCCAGTTCATTGTCGTGGCTCTCCTTTGAATTCTCCTCATCATTTTTTGCACATCACCTTTGAAGTGTGGACGCCCGAAGCGGGTGGGAATCCTAGCAGTGTTTGTACGAGTGCTGTGTGCAAGGGCAAGACCCTTCCCTGTTTCATGTGATATTCATCCTTACGATACAGCCAAGAATCACACTAGTCCTTTTTCCACACAGCGCCGCCTGAGCGCTCATGATACGATGAATATGTGAGATAACGCCGGGTCCTTTGCAGAGCTGCCCCTTTCCCAGACAGCATCTCTGGGCAGAGGTGACGATAGGCCATGGTAAAGGCGGGGTAGATTTCCCTCCTCGAAGCACTCATCGGCTGAACCCATGAATGAAACAGATTTAAAGTTACAGCGGTTTAGCTCCACTTACACTGTGGTATAGGTGTTGACACGTGAAATCACTACCTGACACATGTTGAACAGTTATAATTTAAAACCAGCATAATTGTTTCATCTGTCCACACCCAGATTTTCCCATCCTGAGGTATAACCTTTTATTCTTTTTTCCCAGCTGTATTACCTTACAGTGGGCTAAATTAAGACGCTTGTTGGGTTGTGAGCATTTAACCAGATGAGTCCTAACAGTCTTAACAGGAACCTATCCTACTCATCAGCATATGATCATCCAACTTCTTTCCAAGTCCATTGAACTCTTTTGCCATTTTTGCCTCAACGTTAACAATGGACCTGTACCACTGATAGGATTTATTCTGCTCCCTAGATGTTTGATTTCACTCTGATATTCCTATCCCTGCTATGAATCCCTATGGATTTTTTCTGATGCCTTCAGCTTCCCTTATGCATTTCTGCACTTCATAATTTCTAATTTATATTGCTTGCTATTTATTTTTGCTTTTCATTGGACGTATGTACAGATATGCAACACATACACGTATGCATAGACCTCTGGTTATATACACATGGATACGCATAGGACCATAGGAAAGTAGGACTGGAAGGGACCTCACTACATCATCTAGTCCGGGCCCCTGTTCAAGGCAGACTCATGTCTGCCCAAACCGCCCATGCGGGCACGAATGCATGTATATTGACCGTTGTTCTAACTGTTCGCTTCCCATCATCACTGGACACTAAGTTGGGCTTTTTGCCAGTTGCACTTGTTCTTGTTTGTGGAGCTGTGGCTTTATAGCTTCTCTAATCAACTCTTCTTAAAGATTGTTCAATTTTGCTTCACATTTTTTCCTGCTTAAATTTGTTCTCCCAATCAATTTTTCTCAAAAATATCCTCTGCTTTGGCAGACACTCTTTTAAAGCTCTTTGGTATTGATTAGGACTGCGCTCCGTTTGCCTGTATTGACTGTACTTGGGTCATGATCACGGGTCCCTAAGCAACCTCCAGGCTCCAATGATTAGTGCACGTTGCCTGTCACAGAGAGGTCCACAAAACTCAGGAAGTGGCAAAGCAACTTTCTGTATTTTTTAGAAACTCTACTGGTGTTTCAGTCCTGGCTGCCTGAGTTCTCGTCCAGCCAAAAGACCCTCATAACCATGCAACTTTTTCCCCTGTAGAGTACAGATGGGCATCCTAGGGGAACTTGACTTAACTTATCCTCCTGCACAGGTCCATTCACTGGTCTCCATCAGGCCTCCGCCAGCGTCCCTCCCCTGGCTTGGCTAGTGCTGGCTCTCCGCCTGCTGCCCGCGGAGAGAGGCGGCTTCTGTTACGTGCAGCCATCCTCCTGCCCAAAACGAGCCCAGCGCTTCCTGCTTCTCAGACCCTTGCTGGACTTCCTGTAAGAGGCTGGTGCTGGTCCTTGTGCCCCTCCAGGTTGCGGAGGAGATGAGCTGCTGTATCTGGAGCTGGGAGGTGGCAGTGGTGCAGCTGTACTCCTCCTGGATTCCTGCTCCACCCAAACTTTTAAAACTAACTGCCTGGGAGAAGCAGTGAGAGAGACCTTTACTTAATGCCTCATTATGAAAATAATGATTCCTGCTAATCTCTCTTGCCTTGCAGGTGTTAAAGGCCCTCTCTCCTTTTTACTGGTCTTGATGTTCCACTATTCGAACTACCCTTTCTTCTGCCATGTTGCTGTCTGTTACCCATTCCTGGTGATGTCTCTTCTGTCTCATGGCCCTGTAGCCTGCTTTTAGCTTTAGCTAGCAACCTTAACTCGGTGATGGTCATATTAACTCACGTGTAGAAGTGACTGACAGTGAAGTATTGAAGGCACAGTCAAGATGCTCAAGAAGACTAGAGTTTGTTCTATGAATCTGAATAAGAGATGTACATTTAACTCTAATGGTGACAGGGCTAATAAAACCATGCCTTTTGACTATTTTTTGCCTAGCGTCTGTTTTTTAAACTTTATATGTCATCTAAGAAATTAGTGCACCTTCCAATAAAATTAGATTGGCTTTTGCTTTGGTTTTAAATTGAATAATGTAGTGCTAGGTGCCTAGCATATTAGCAAAGCTTCTAGTTTCACCTGAACTGAAGAAAAACGTATGTTGTGTTATCTGCAGTGATGTGCCACACCATCCGCACCGCTCTCTTCAGAGTCCAGGTCTGCCCACGTCCGTCCTTCACTGACCTTTCACGGGGGTCACTGGTGGAGGTGGTGGTTACCGCACTCAAAGCTGCTTTGGGCTCCGTCGTCACTTGCTAGACTCTAAGTTATTGCTAGGACGTGGTTTAAGTCCTGTGAACTCGCACTGCACATGTGGGATGATGTGGACCCTCCACAGGACTTTCACAGCTGCTGGGGGGTGGGCCACCCCTAAGGATTCCTTTGGACTTGAAAAGAAGAGAAGCCTTCTCCAGTCTTGCAGCCAGGTAGCAATTTCTCCCAGATACTGCTAACACCTTCATACCTGCTCAAAGGAAATCCACTCCCTGCTTGGGTTTCCATAAACGTTCGGGGGGGAAATGCCACATCACTTACACAGCAAACAAAGCATCAGCCTGGAGAGCCAGCTGGGGCTGCTCATACCTAGCTCACTGCCGGTAGCGTTCACAGACATGTTTGTAAGAGCTGCACTGTACAGTGTTGCTAATATAAATGCGTTTTCTTTCTTCTGCTCAGATCTCGACTACTGCTTGGGTTGGTACATGTAGTTATCTTTGACCAAGACAGCCTAGAATAGCAGGGCCTCGCACGTTCGTAACTAATGGCTGTTGAGCCAAAGGGTTGGAGATATTTCCTCTGGCAGCTCTAAACCAATAAATAGCGGATGCCAGGAGGGTATTGACTAGGGGATGGATCGCTGTAGAGATATCCAGTTCAGTGATCTCCCTCTGTGGTATCCACTTCTGCCACTGTTGAAACAAGGCTCTTGGGCTAGATGGGCCTGGTCTGGCACTGCTGGTGTTCGTATGCATTGCTAGCCCTGCATACAACCTTGGACAGCTGTTGGCTCCAACCTTGTGCCTGTATGTACAATCCCGAAAGTGCTTTTCTTGTAGTGGGAGTTAGGATTAAGCTTTGTCTTTCTAACAGGGGTTATATAAGCTGATCTTGGCACATGGAATATGGGATATACCCAAGGCACACAGGCAAATCCACAAGGTACTGACGTTGCAGGGGGTTGCTCTATGTTGGGACCCCTTCTGGAAAGCTGAGTGCCCTGTTTCAGGGATGCTCTGAGGCTGCCGTGTCTGGACCTTATGCTGTGTTTGCAGAGTTTGCCCCGTGCCCAGACTGGGACTCCAGATGCTTGTGCTGGGCTTGCAGAGCGCACTTTTCTTCTGGCCTTCAGAGACATCGATGGCTGCTCCAAGCCTGGCGATTGCCCAGCCCTTACAAAGCTTGCAGGCCTCGTCGCAAGCATGGTGTTGGTTACCCTAAGCCCACGTTCTGGTATGCACAAACGTGGCTACTTCCCCATGGGGAATAACCAAAAGAGTATTTACAGGTTGCTTGAAACTTCTTGGGGAGTCCTGGCTAACTGAGCTCATTCTCTCCTGCGTGGCCTGAGGGGCGTGTGTCGGGATGGGGCCACGCTTTGTGACTAGACTTGTTGCATGGAAAAAACAGAGAGGAGGAGGAAGGCACACCCGTTGGTAAGTGTGATTGGGCAGGGAGCGATCTGGCTGACGTTTCTATCTGGACGTTGGGGCTGCTCTGCGGGGCGCTGCCTGCCGCTGGGAACGCAGTTGGGTTCCAAAGAGTTTTTTTCTCCTTCTCCTGACTCTAAACCATTTCCCATCTGTCTGCGTATCCATTATTTACAGCTTCCCATTGCTTCTCTCTTCATTAAGTGGATTCTGATTCTACTACTTTGGAAAGAGCAATGATCTCTGTGGTAATTGCAGAGCCATGATGGCCACCTTTGCACTGCTGCTTAGAGCAATGTTCTCTGCCTCGAGAACAACAATATCGTGTGTAACAAGACTAATTAGCCTGGGAAGTTCTAAAGAGCTTCATCAAGGATCATAGTCCAGGAAATTAGACTCCTTATCGAAGCTCTGCACATTTCTTAAACTGTCTTGTAGAAGCTCTTAGCGTTTGCATGCTGTTCCCAGTCTGTCTCAGTGCTGATACCTAGACAAATGCAGAATTGTTTCCATTGTGGTGCACGGGGTGAGACGCAGGCAAATAGACATGAGCACATGCCTGAAAATGGTGCTGGGAAGAGTGAAGCTGAGTGACATTCAAAGGGAAGTTGGCATTGAATGTGGAGCTATTTCTGACTTGTCGGCAGTGTGTCCTGTCACCGTGCTAGGAGAGACGATCCCTGGATTGCTTGAAGCCAACAAAAAAACGTAAGGAATTGAATTGAAATCTATAACTTTCTGTTGAAAAGGCAGCAAGAGCAGTGGTTTCAGGGGAGAAACTGAAACCCATTCAAGGAAGATTCTATTAACTAATTAGGGACTATTGGAAATAGGGCCGGGACTCACAATCCCTTCTTTTCTTCTCTCTGCCGGGGCACTTGGAGCATCGGATCACCTGGGGAAAGCGTGTTTAAGAAATACCAGATGGTCTCTGCACGGTGCTCCAGCTGTGGACAATCACTCCCCGCCAGGCAATCCGCCGTTCTGCCGGAGCCCTCTCACACTGTGCTGCCCATTTGTCATGCTTCTCCAATTGCAGCGCTCTGGATAGCTTCTTTTTGCCTTGTCTGGCTCTTCCTCTCCAGTTTTTATCATCCACCCCCTCCATGAGCTAATGTAGTAACATCCCTTCATTGGCTATAAATCCATTGAAGAGCCATATATAAAATACGACTTTGTTAAGGAAGATTGGGAAACATCTGTTTTTTACCCCTAAGATTCAGTATTCACTTGTCTCAGAT
This sequence comes from Crocodylus porosus, assembly GCF_001723895.1. NCBI lineage: Eukaryota > Metazoa > Chordata > Crocodylia > Crocodylidae > Crocodylus > Crocodylus porosus. The sequence goes on along the minus strand of NW_017728951.1, from coordinate 26,541,690 downwards.
GACAATGTGACTATTTATGCATTTGTAAAGTAGATGAAAAGAGAGAAAGATGAGAATCCTAGGAACACTTTGACTAGACTTTCTAGCTATAGGAAACAAATTGTGCTCTGGGATGGACCCTAATAAGCTGCGGAGGTGCCTGGCAGAGAGAACAGCCATGCCATCTGCAGTGGAAACTTTTTACTGTCCTGTAGCTGATGCTGGATGGCCCATCTCCTCCACACACCTCCTCCTGGGTGGGCTGAGTTGATAACCATATATTGCAAGGGAGCAGCTGGGATGCATGGAGAGCTCAAGCTCATGGGACACAACAAATCCAGACCTGTCCATGCAACTGGGCAGCAAAAACAAGTGCTTCTGGGCCGCGTGCCTGGCAGCCGGGCCGCGGCACAGAGCTGTGCACAGTTCAGGGCATCTCATTGCCGGAGCTGCTCACCGGGGCAGCCCTTCGCTCTGGCTCTCGCTCCTGCCCCTCCTTGGTGCGAAGCCTCCTGAACACGTCGGCTGTGGGGCCTGTTGCAAAGCCTGCCTGTTTGCTCAGCTTTTAAGGAAGGCTGAGGGCGTGGAAGGCCTGGTTTGAATTGCAGTTACTAGCCAGCGTGTTCTTTTGTCTGTAGGTGATTTTTGGCTAAGGCGCTGGGTGGCTATTTTTTTTTTCCAAGGCTGGATTGTTTTAAGCACCTGTCAGGACACCTGGGACACAAATGCCTTTCCCACACGCAAAAGGTTCAAAACTCCCCCTCCTTGGGATTTGACTTAATTAACAGCAAAATCAAGCATGAGATAACGACCTTCAGTTCCAGACTCCCGAGGCTGGGCTGCCCTGGGGGCTCCTCCCTCCGGAGCGCGCAGCCCCAAGCCCGGGTCTCCTTCAGTGGAGAGCTGCTCCCATCTCCTGGCTATCCAGGTGGGAAAATAAGTCAGCTTTGCCAGTGGGTCCCAGCTCCTCTAACCCCTCAGCACCTTGTTCAGTGCTCACCAACAGGGTGGGACGTTCCAGGCAGATGCTGCCCGTCTGCTTTTGTATTTACGTGGAAATAAATATGTGAAAAGAATTTAGAGCAATGGAAATGATGGAAACGGCTGAAGTCAGATTCAAAGAGCTAAATATGGCTTGGCTGAACAAATCCTGGGGCAGGGACGTGACATCCAGTGCAAACACCTCCGCGGGTTCCCATCAGTGCCTTCCTCAGGCTGTGGGAGCGCAGCACGTGATGTGGGACGCCCCCGAGTACTCATTCATGCTGAAAGGAGATCTGCCCACGTGGACACCAGCAGACGAAGAGCTTCTTAATCTTTCTTGGCCAAAGCAGCTGGTGCTTATTCTTCGGTGAATGTCCAGGCTGCTGGGGAGATGCAGTGGTGGGAGAAGAGAGATGCTCCTCCGTGCTGCAGCCGTGGCAATAGGACTTGCAAATGTCTCTGCACCAGCTTCTCCCAGCAATGCTTCAACTGCATCCCGAATGGTTTGGTTGCTGTGGGTTATTGGCTAACTGGTGGCCTTGGAGGGTGACAGGCAAGAGGAGGATACTTGGGAAGCACTGTATTGATATCCAGGAGGCCTTCCTCCACCCTAGCGGCACCTCTCATTAGCTTCTGTAGCTCTGCCCTGACAGTCCTTCTGCCTTTGCGGTCCTTATTTCTATATCCTCCTCGATGGACATGCCTTTGTGTCTCCTCCTGTGCCCAGGCCCCTGCTCTCAGCACCGTGCCAGGGTAAGTATGTATGTGGGGAGGATTCGGCTTTCCCATTCTAGGGACAGGACACATGGATCAACCCCTTTGCTCCGGTCTCAAGCCTCCCACCTGGCCTTGCATATCTGGCAGCTCAGACTCAAGCTGGCTAAAAATGAACTCCTCACTTCTCCTCCCAAGCAGCTTCACTTCTGCCACCCTCTGTTGTAGTTCCTCCCCAAAATGTTCCTGTCTCCTGGCTCTTGTTACCTCTCATCCTACAGAAAATCAACAACCTTCCCCTTTTGTGGGTTCCCTTGTTTTCGTTCATGTCTCTCTTCTTCAGTCTGAAAGTCAATCTGCTAGGATCACCCGTGCCCAGTTAGACCTTCTCAGCCCCATCTTCACTCCCTCCTGACCCCCTACGCCCTCGGAATCAAGGTTGTGCCCATTGCCCATCGTTTCCTGCACACTTCCACACCAGCCTGCATCTGGACCCTTGCTTTGTACCGATTTCCATTGCACATTTGTTTCCTGGCACTAGAGACGCCAGCATCACTACTTACTTTTAATCCCCCTACTCCTCCTTTGACACATCGCTTGTGCCTGGCATGGAAAGGCTTCTCAGCCCGAGTCTGCCAGACTTCACCTTATCTTTGCTCGTAAACTTCCACAGAGTTACGGCCTTGCGCTGGCTCAGTGGTAGCTCCATTCGTCTCCAAAACTGGCACATCATTGCTTGGCAAGGTGGGTTCATTTGAACAATGTGCATTTTAATGCAGCCAAGTGCAAGGTCCAAACTCTAGCAAAGAGTGTAGGTCACACTTGTAAGATGGGAGGACAACACCCTGCCAGTAGTGACTGTGGGGGTTGCGGTGGAGATGATTAAACCAATTCTATTTACTTGATCCAAGAGAAGGTTAAGAACTGGTGTGAGCTCAGCCCATGAGCACCTCCATGGGCAAGGGATTTCTGATAGCAGGTCCGTCCTTACTGCAGCCCAAAAAGCACAATGAGATCCAATGGCTGGAAGCTTATGTCAGGCAAATTCCAACTAAGGGTAAGACACAGATTTTTAATGATGAGAGGAAGCACGGGAACCATTTCCCTAGAGCTGGAGCTGGTTCTTCATCAGTGCAGAGTTTAAATCCTGGCCCAAGCAGGAGTTGTGATCGAAGGTACAGTTCCCTGGCCCGTGCTGTGCAGGAGACCAGACTGGATCATCGCAGCGGTCTCTTCTGCCCCTGAACTTTGAATCTTTGCAAAAGAATAGCAGCGATACTGGAAGTGCCTGTGAGGCTGGCAGTAGGCAGGGCCTTCAGCACATCTCCAAAACCAAGCTGAGTGTGTTGGCCTCGACTGGTCTTCCCCACCACTACAAGCATCAATGAGCTTGGAGTTTGGACGCTGAGACTGTCTTGACCAGGAAAGTGCATGCTGTTTGGGGCAGAACTCAACGGGTGCAAAGTGTTCATCTGCATCTATGCTAAGTCCAAGGTCAAGTTTAGCTTGGGCTGCGCTAGTGTGTATTAGCTAAACCCAGCCTAGGCTCAGCCACTTGTGCCAGCTAGGAGAAGCCAGAGGAGACTTCATCTGACCACAGTGCAGGTGTCGTCTTTGCTCTCTGCCACCAAAATGCTTCCTGAAACAAAATCCCGAGACTCCAGCTGGCATCTCGGATGCTCCCTTGGACAAGCCTGGGGCCAAGAAGATGGCCTTATTTTAAAGTTTGTTCATTCTCTCAAAGATTTAACAGATATTTTGCGGCATGAATGCCATTATTGCCCTTTTGATATTGGTGTCCAAAAATTCATTTCTGATCTTACTGTATGTGAATTCCCAGATCTAAGGGTTTGATGCAGAAATAGTCTTCATTTGATAGAACGCAATGAATTCAGGTTTTAGAAATTAGCCTCTTGAGCCATCTTTGAGGGGTCTGGCAACAAGACAAGTCATTAGTCAATCCTGAAATAGTCATCAAGCAGAGAAACAGCTTATTTTATATACTGTTTCTTAGAGAGTTAAATATTTCCACATATTCCAGCGCTGATTGGAGTCTTGAATCTTTTCCAAATGTTCAACCTGTAAAGATATTTGAGAACCCCAGGACTTCGACTCTTTCCAAAAAATGATAGATTTCACTTGAATTTTCACAAATGGAAAACCACAACTCCCCATAGCTGCAAGAAGCAGCTGTCATACCAGGTACGGAGTATGAGAAAACACTTTCTAAAAGCTTCAGGGACGTCTCATTATCTGGAAGTTTTTAGTGCTCTTAAAATTTGTGAAGAAAATAAAGTTTTTCAGGCACAGAATTGTCTCAGATAATCGGCTGCACCTGTTTGGAAGCAGCGCTTCACGTTTTTCCCTTGCACAGATTGTTGCACATGTTTTTGTTAATTTTTCCTAGAAACCAGAGTGTCACGAAACAAGAAACTTGCCTTGCAGTTGTGTGCAAGAGAACTCCTTGCTATGGGTTTGAGGCACGTCTGTCCTGTTGCAACCAACTAAACCTATTGTGGGATCTCAGATCTGGCTTTGAAAGCACAAGAAAAAGGTGCTGCCATAGCCCCTGGCTCCTAACCCGTGGCTGTCCAATGGTAGGTGATGGTTCATGGTGCGGAAATAGGGGTTGGACTTTGGGGATGAAAACTGCCTGACTGCAGAGAGGTTTGTTTTCAGTCCGATACAGCACAGCCCTGGGAGACCAGAGTTTAGGAGAGGAGGGGTTAAATTCTGGTATAATGTCATTTGCTGTGCTGTACTTAAAATATTAGTAATAAGATAATCCTCCTGTTGGACGGCCTGCTTTTATTAGCCGATACGTTGCCAAAATATGCGTGTGTTGTTGTGAATTGGTAAAAGGTTCCTATTTTAGGAGAGGAGCTTTCTGATAGCCTGAGTTCAGTATGTTCTGAAATCTCAGACCCTGTTTCTGATCTGTGTTTAATAGCATGTGACATAAAAGACAGGAACCTTCTGAACCACGAGTGGCCTGGGAACGCTTCGAGTTTAACCCTGCCGAAGTGGGGATTCGGGGGTGGGTGCAGTCACTAATTGCAATGCACACCGTGGTCTCCTGAACCTTTGGGACCTACCTCTTCTTTTGCAAGCTTTGTCCTTCCTCCTCTCATCTCCGTGCGGGCTGCTCTCAGCCTATCCCAGCTCTGCTAAAAGGGCCTGCCTCCCTTGCTCGTACTGATCCAAATGGAAGAAAGTTTCCCACATGCATAATTCACTGTATGCTATTTTAATGCACCCTGGGAATCCCAGAATGCTTTCCAGAATTGGATAGTGCCGTTGCAAACATTAATAATGTTTGGTATAAGAAAGAAATTAACAGCTGGGGGCATGAGAGAAAATGTTATGTTTTCATCAGATATGTAATGAAAGAGAGAAGTCCCTGGAGACTGCTCCCGACGGCAGGGGCTGCGGAGGCGCGGGCCTGCGAGGTGGACCAAAGGAGGTCTGCTCTGCTCTGCTCTGCGCTGGGGAGGGGAGCACAGGCGGTGTCCATGAGGCCCACTGAAGCACGGGTAGCCTCGTTATCACGGATCCTGGTTTCCTCTGATTAAAAAAAAATCCTCGATTTTCAGCTTAAAAAAGTAACCCAAAATCCACGTTTTCCCATCAAAATGAAACGCCACGAAAATGTGTGCGCCTGCATATTTGTGGTGTTTCATTTTGATCATGGAAAAAGCTTGACTTTAATCTGAAAACTGGGCAGGGGGTGTTAACAGAGAAAATCAGGACCCCTGTTCATTAAAGATACCTTGTGGTCCTGCCTGTATTTCACATCGGGGTCTCCGAACATGGCAGATGTCCATCTATCCTCACCGCTCCCTTGAGAGAGGGGGAGAGGGCTAGGTAAGGTGGATGTTTAAGTGAGTTGTTCATGTTTATGTGATTAGCCGGTGGCAGAAAGACTAGCACTCGGGGTTCCCGGCTTTGATTTCTGCCGCTGCACATCATATTCCTCTTCTCCTGTCCTTAAGTCTGGACCTGGAAGTGACTGAAGCTGGGGAGCACGTCTGAGTGCACGTGCGAAATACGGGCATGACTCGTCCTGGGATGGTTGCGCACGGTGGAGCAGGGAAGAGCGGGAGCTTGGGGAGGTCCCAGTGTGGGGCGGGTAACAATGAAGGTGAGGACAAGTGCCACCTTGAAAGGTGACGTCGGTAGAGGTGGAGTTTAGGTATCAGCAGATGTGAGCTGCATTGGAAAGGTGCAGATAGCTGGAGAGTTTGTAGTTTAGGGTGGTGCAAAATTGCGGGCAGTGGTAATAAAGAGAGAGCCTGGGTGAGTCTGAAGTCATTCTTGTCATCCAAGAAAAGTGCTTCTGTTTTGGAGGCCTTTAGCTGAAGAAGGTCAGACAAAACCAAGCCAGGCGGAGAGGGCAGACGGGACCTCGTTACACCTGTCCAGGGAGGCATGTAATCATGCGTGCTGTGGAGACGAGGTTCAGTGCCTGGCCTGAGATGACCAGACAGGGGAAGGCCGATGGAAAATAGGCTTTGGCAAGGTATTTGTCTTTGTATCCTATCATGTTCAGATGAAAATGTTAGCACTCTCCTGTGAGGGAATGGATGACAAGCTGGCTAATGGGCAGGCCTGAAAAATGACTTTTGGGGGGATTATCACCAGGGTGGGAGTTTCTGGCAGCGTTCACAGGGTTAGGCACTAGCCTGATGTTGCTTAACACTTGTGTCGGTGCTCGTGGAGTAAATGTATGGCTGCTGCTGATAAAATTTGTGATGGCACATTTCGGCAGCTTGGGAAATAATGTGGCAGGGCAGAGCAGTCATTCAGGGTGACCTTGGTCACTTGGTAAGCAGGGGCCTGTTGAAGAAATGTGCCTACATCCATGCCCTTTCACTAAAACACAAGCAGTGCAGGCCAGCCCTGCAAGATGGGGATTGGAGCCATCGTGGAGAAGCAACTCAACGCCACCTCAATGCTAGACCCCAAAAGGCCACCCGGATCTCTGGAGCAGGAGGAGAAGGAGTTCACAAGAGCTTCCTACCCTGGCATAGGGTATCGGTGAGGCCAAGACTGGATTACTGTGTCCACTTCCGGTGTCCGCGTTTTAAAAAGGCAAGGTTCTTTGGGTAGATGCGAGATGTTTTATTAGACTGACTAAATAATTGGAAAAAGTTCTTCACAAGATTTCGGGCACAAACCAGCAATGCCCATTTTAAAAAAGACATTGAAATATGGGAGAAGGTATAAAAATGCTCCAAGGGTTGGGGAAGATGCAAGCTACTGGGACTCAAAGAGCTCAGCGAGGTCTGTTCAGCATCTCAGAAAGATGCTGCAAAGGGAGCTGGCTGCAAGGTGAACACAGCCTCGTGGAGAGAGAAATCCAGGTACAAAAGGGTCGGTCATTTAGTGGGGTAGAGCAGAGCAGGAGCCAATGGCTGGCAGCTGAAGCCAGGCCAACTGGAAAGTAGGAACAATCCTTCTAACAGTGAGAATACCCATTGGATCAAACGTTTAAGTGAAGTTGAGGGTCCGTCGTTTCCGGCTGCCTTCACAAAAGGCTTTAAAAAAAACGACTGGGGGGCCACGGGATTGGAGGGCAAGTTCCTTCATGGATCAGGAACAGGCTACAAGATAGGAACCAAGGGTAGGGCTAGATGGTCACTCTTTGGGATGGAGGAAGGTCAAGAATGGGGGACCTGCGGAGGCCCAGTTTTGTTGAACGTTTTCATCCATGACCTAGAGATGGGCACAGTGAAATCTCCATGTGTGCAGAGGATGCTAAGTTGTCCCAAGTCCGATCCCAAGCCAATGGAGAGGAGTGTGCAGAAAACAGCAGATGAACTTCAGTGTTGACAAGCGCAAGATAATGGATCTGGGGAGAAATAACCTCAACTGTGCGTACACCGGGCTGGGTCCTGGACTAGCTCTTACGGCTCGAGAAGGAGACCTTGGAGTCGCTGCAGATTGTTTTCTAAAAACACCAGCTTGGTGCGCAGCAGCGACCAAAAAAGCCACAAGCGTGGCAGGCATCATGCCGGGAACAGAAAACAACACGGCAAACGCCACTGTGACATGATACAAGACCACGAGGTCCCATATCCCGAACGCTACGTGCCGGTCTGGTCTCTGTGTCTCAGAAAGGATGTGGAAGAACTAGAATAGGTCTAGAGAGCAGAACAAACAATATGGTTTGGTGAAATATAAACAGGCACAAAGTACAAAATGACAAGAAAATACAGGGCCTTGGTACCTGGAGGGGGAGAACACAATGGCCCCTTTCCACTACTTGTTAGCTCACTCACCCCAAGTCACTTCTGCTGGGACTTGAACCCAGATATCCCACATGGTAGGCAGGAACAGTGTCACATAGTCACCACTGGTGACACTGCTCCAGCCTACTAGAGACCTTGACCTTCCCAGAGCTCGGCCTCACGTCGAGCTGCCTGGCCTCCGATCGGAGGAGCTGGACGCAGAGCTGGGAACCCCTCGGGTCACTGCTCAGATCCTCGCTGTAGCGGGGGAGCCTCTCCTGCCGGCCACACGCCGTGCTGCGGAGGGTCCCACTGCTGCCTGCAGGCCCTGCTCTTTCAGGCTCTTCTGGGGCACCACTCCTGCCCCACTGGCTCAGCTCTTGCCAGCTCTGTGAAGCTCCTTCCTTGTTGCCCCTTGCTGGTCTCTGCCTTGAGTCAGCCCACCCTGCCCCTTTATCCCCCTCCAGGTGGCCCAAGGCGCCAGTCAGGGGACATGGGGGGTGAGTCTCTGGGGCCTGATTGGTGCGGAAAGGGAATCCCAAGTCCTCCAATCATCTTTTGCCCCTTCAAAACCCCTGGGCCAGGTCACTGCCAGCTGGCCCGTCACACTTGCAACCGAAGTGAAACCACTTCCCTGCACAGCCTGTTGATAGATGCTCGTAGCCAGCAGCAGGCTCCTCGCCTCTCTCCTGAGAGCCGGTCCGTCGCACTGCTGGGAGCTCCTCTCCTGCCTTCGCTGCTTCCTCCTGGAGCCAGAGCAGCTTGGCCGCCCCGGTGCATTGCTCGTGTTCGCGAAGGCTAATTCCTTTTTCCCCCGAGCTCCTGGGATATTCCCTTTTCTTCTTCTGGAAAATGCATTTGTCTCTGGCATTAGTCCCCATCCGCATGCTCCCCTAGGGAATTGAATTGCAAGGTGAAGGAAACCATGTAGGGTGCTTGTCGTGTCACAGCCCTGTCTGCAAGCAGGGCCCCGGTGTTGCAGCCGCTGCCTTAAGTCTCTCGTTCGTCTCTCTCTTATTTAACTTCTCCTGCATTTTTTCTGCATTCTGCAAATTCTCCTGCATTCCACGTGTCTTGTAGGCTCATGCCTCCTTTTATCTCTCTATCCATCTCCCCCAGTATAGACAGGAGAAATGCGAAGGCCATATAATCTGGAGAAAGCATGGACTGGGTTGTTAGACATTTTCCAAACATTACACTTCATGGAAATATTTTCTGTACGATGTAGAAAAGAAACAGCTGTCTCCCAGTCCCTCCTGCGCAGGCTCTCGGCCCTGCTCTCCACACTTGCAGCCCGATCCATTGGGCAAGTGACCAATGGCCACCTTCAGCCAGCTGTATTTATAATGTGCCAGGCAGTGGGGAAGTCGGTGGTGTTTATACGCGAGTCAGATCTATGTGGTGTGAGAAACGCAGCGTTACAAGCGTACGGCCGGGAATGTTTCCAGTCGGGAGCAGGCTCGTCCCTTGGAAATTCACTGCCCATCGCAGGCCGCTCCTTTTTGTCAAACTTGGGAGGTTTCCCACCTTCTTCAGTGAGCCGGGTGCGACTCATTTGCTCTCCCTCTTCTGTCTCGGGGCCGGGCTTTGAGAGGCCTGCCCATCCCGACTGGCTGGGACGGTCTCATCAGGGGCAATCCTGGCCTTGTGGCGAAGATCAGGTGTAGTCTGGGATGGAGGACGCTTGCTACAGCATCAGGGGCATCTGAACCCCAAGACCGCTGGGTGTGAGCCTGCACATCGGATGCCTGCCAGTGGATGCGCGAATATCTGAAGTCCCAGGGCGATGGGTCTGAGATGGAGGATGCTCGCCGGTTGAAGCACCACACGTGTTGTTCGGAGCGATTGAGTTCTGCCTGCTCAGCCAACGTGGCTTTCAGGACAACCGAGTTCTGCTCAATTGATAGGATTTGGAATTGATTTGGCTAATTTGACCTGGACTACAAAATATATAAATAATTTTAAAAAAAATCCTGCAGGGGGCTGGGCTAGATGTGACCTGCTGGAGGCCCCGTTTTCCTGTGATCCCACGTTGTCCCTGTAGCCCAACTGGGAGAGATCAGACCCCTCGGCACTAGATGCGATGGCCATATGTGCAAACCCCGGTGCGTTTGGAGCTAAACATCCACGGCCAGCTGCGCATAGAGGGAGGCAGTGACCTGCGCTAGTCTGAAATGAGGGCCAAGGCAGGGCAGGTGCGGACTGACTCTTGGTTTGAGTGGCTGAGGCTTGGGCACTGTATTGTAGGAGTGGGGATCCGGCCCCCTGAGGCACGTCCCAGCTGCATAACATCCATGGCGTGGCCGCAGGGCAGTGGGACACATGCACAAGTGACCATGAGTGTTGTGCTGATGGTCTCTCTGTTGTGGCTTCAGCGCTCGGGTGCTGTGCGTGGGAACGTTCCCTTTAAGGATGGAGGCGGCAGATGCCACATGTGTTTGAGCCAGAGGGCAGTGCGTGAGAGAGTCCCTGCGTGAGCCCCAGCCCGTGCGAGCCTCCAAAGGTCAGACTTGATGCAATAACCTGATCTTTCCAGGCAGCTGCCCCATTTTCCAAGTGGTGAGGTCAGCACTCGCGGGGACCGACTGCCTTGGGGTGTTGCTAATGAGTCGCAGAGGGCTCAGCCTCCACCTGCCGGGCGCCGGCATGCGTCCCCGCTCCCTTCTCGAGGGAGCAGCTGTTCCCTCTCACGCGGCCGCCCCAGAGGCAACGGCTCCAGGGGGTCCGGCTCCAGCCCCCTTGGCACAGCCTCCCTGCAAGCGGCTTGGCCTGGGCTGGCTCCTGCTGGGGCTGGCTTGGGGTCTCGGGGCAGGGAATGGGGACTGTCTCTCTCCTTGAGGAGCCCCAGCTTTTCCAGTCCTAACTGAGCCACGGACGTCAAGCAAGAGCCGTAGCTGGTCTCGGGCGGGGGGCGAGACTCCTGGGCTGCCTGCGAACGTCGCTCCTGTCCCACTGCGCCGCGCCAGTGCAGGGCGTTGCGACGAATGCCCGTTGCTGGGCCTTCGTCTGCAGGGGCGCTCGGGGCAGCCGCGGAGCTGGCTTTCCTCCTGCCTCGGTGCCACGGCTGGGTGCGGCTGGCACCGGCAGAAGAGGCGAGGGAAGAGGGCACGGCGGGGCAGGACGGTGTGGTGGAGGGAGGATGGCCACACGGCACCGGGCAGAGAGCCTCTCCCCGGTGGACCCACTCTGGCCACTGCCCTCTTGGCTTCGGCCTCCATTCGCCTTTTCCCTGCAGAGGTCTCTCGAAGGCTGAATGCCTGGGGCAGAGAGGGCACCGCATGGGTCCTTGGCTCCCGGAGGGACACGGCTCCCTTGCAGCGTGCTGGGCAAGAGGAGTGGGCCCCGTTTTACCCCCGCTGCTTCCACACCCGCCGGCCTTGGGCTTTTCCAGCTCCGACTCACGAGTGGGGTCCCCAGGCGTGAGACTGGCTTATGCCAGGAGATTAAAAAAAAATAACCAGTCAGGTCCTTTTTATGTGCCCAGAACAGGCCGAGCCTTTCCATCACCCTTGTTACACGGTTTCAAGCTTTTGTAGCAGCGCTACACGCTGACAACTTCTTTTTATTAAGCAGGTCCCCCCGAGGTGCTCGGGCAGCCTGGTGCCTGCAGTCGGGGAGACGCCAGAATGGCAAACTCGTGGTGAAATAGTGTTCGCGTGCTCAGCTGAGCTCTGATCTGCTCGCTCGCCTCCCGCCCGGCTGGGCCGTTGCACCGTGCGTCTCGCTGCAGCGTCCACCTCTGTCCTGCAAAGCTCCGGTGCGTTATTGACTCCCTGCTGCAGCTGCAAAACCCAGCGTCAGAAAATCCCGCAACCAACGGCCCTTTTGGCACCTTGTAGTGAATACGACTCTTCTCGAGTGGGCGTGAATCAGTTCATCTGCATGTTAGCTCTGAGGCAGGAAGCCTGCTCCTGTCCGCGTCCTCCTCTGAGGATTTATCATTCGCATTGCAGCGTGATTCTGGCGTTGGCTGCAGTTGTGTGCTGGATGGCATTGCTGGTACAAATGCTGTGACGAGTTTTGTATCAGGGTAAGGAAATGAAAGTTTGGTTTGATCTGAACTTCTTATTTCCCAGCTTGTCTGCCTCTGAGAGGTGTGTTATTGAAAGTGAACCAAATGGTCTGAACTGCCGCTGAAGAAAGATTGTGCATGAACTTCCTCCGCCTTTACAGACATTGTGGCAATTGGAGATGAAAAATGAAAGGCAAATAACACAAAGAAATGTACTATTGATTTAAACCAAGTATTATCACATTTATAATGGTGAAATAAAATAAATTGGAAAGTTTTCTCTTCATACATGACCCTCACCCCCAAAGTAATATATATATTAATTCTCTTTTGTATTCATTGCATGTTGGGTAATGCTATTAGGAAATAGGGTTTTCATCTTATCGCACAGAAAAGAATTAGTTTAATAAAAGGTCCATCCTTTCTGTCTTAACACTGAACTCAGAGATCGTTCTGTGGTCATCGTACTGTGAGTGCATCCTCCAGCGCGCTCCAGACATCTTTGTACGTCTCTGCAGTTATTAATCTTTGTCATATTGTTGGAGAGATGGTTTCTGAGAGCAAATGTTGACCAAATGCAGCAATGGCTACAGTGACTCACCCTCAAAGTCATTGCCTAGTAGAGATCGGCAACAGGACTAAATAGAGAGGCTGCAGCAAGCATCCCTCAACATTATAGGATGCCTTCAGTAAACCAAGTCCAGCAGCCTCCGCTGGCACAGACACCTGCTGCGTCGAGAGCTTCCAAGGGCACAAAGCAAACGTAGCATTGGAACGCACTGTGCCCGCAGTGCCGGCATGGGAAGTTTGCTCTCATTGTCCTTTTCCCCTTTCACAGATTCATAGGTTGCAAGGCTGGAAGGGACCCCAGAAGATCATCAGTCCAGCCCCCTGTGCCTTTGTTCAAAAGGGTTTACAAAAACCATGCAACATTGGCGACCCCTGTTAAAAATGCACACATTTTTTAATGCACAGCTCCTCAGTGCCTTCTAAATGCATGAGAAAATTAACCCTCTTCTAAAGAGTTTCCTTATTTTCTGCTTCCTGTGTCAATCGACCATTCCTTACTTTTCTCGTGTTAACCTGCAGCCGGCCGTGCAACCCACTTTCATCAAAGCTAGCAGCAGCTCTCAAAGTCCCGTTGTTTCGGACTTCTGATCAGATTGGGAGCTGGCACAACACCCGAGTTGTCTGAGAAATGCTGAAACTGTAGAGCCCGGCACAGAGTGCAGTGACAGACGTTTTCAGAGATGTTGGAGATCTTGGCAGGAAATCTCCCCCTGCCCCCTCCCATGACCCAGGGCTGCAGGTCCCGGTGCCAACAGGGTGCGGGGCCTCCTGGAATAAATGAGAAATTGTGAGATGAAGATGTCTCGTCCGGGGGAGGAGATGCCCTTTCAGCACATGGGGAGCTGCTAGCGATGGATGTGCTGGGCTGAGGCAGGGACGTCTCGGGGAAGGTGGACTCAGGAAGCTGTTGTCAGGGCTGGCAGCTGCCGCCTTTTTTTGAGAGGGAGCAGGGCCGGGATTTGGGGGTGCACGGAGGAAGGGAGAGTGTTTTGCTGCTATTGATGCCCTCTCTTCTCCATGAGCAGCATCACTTTCCCGTCCCAGCCAGCACCATGCCTCCAGCCCTCCTTCACCGACGGAGCATGCCTCTGGCCTGGTCACCATCTCCCCTCCCTCCATCAGTTTTAGGGCACCCCGTCTCTTTCTAACCCTTTCAGCATCCACTGCTCCACTGCAGGCCTCTAGCTCACCTGGAAGAAAATTGCCTCTCCGGAAGGATCCCATGAAGAAAAGCATTGCAGCCCCCCCGAATTTTAAATTTAATAGGTCTACCAGCCCTGCTTCACTGCTGGGTCTGAAACTTCCCAAACCTGTCCAAGTCTGCGCTTTCGTTACAAATTAATCTTGCGAACTCCGAGTGTGGCCAAAGAGCGTGACCGTTCTCTGATGTTCATAAATCTAATGAAATCTCAGTTCAGAAGCAGCTACAACCTGGCTGAGATTATTCCCTACAGAACGGCACTGCAGGAAAGTGTTCAGATGTCAGGAAATGACAAAGCTGAGGTAGCTTGTGCAACCTTCAGTCTGACCTCTTGTGCATCTGCAATCCAACAGCCTTTATATGGGCACTGGCTGTATTTCTCTTGGACTCCAGTCTCCTCCTGCTGTGCACACCTCCATGCATCCTGAGGAAGGTGTCGAGATTCGTGCAGGGCCCGGCTTCCTTTCTGACATAGCTTTGTGGATCAGCGTCTGCAATCATCTACCTCTTACACCTGGAATTCTGCTCTGCTTTAAGCACATTTGGGCACATGCAGTGTAGTCCCAAGTCACCTGTTCCAGGGAAATTTCTGATCATCCACGTATGCATGCGTGTACCCTGCAGAAGGCATGCTGGGAGACCATAAGTTTGACTGTTTCATGGAACCTGGGGTGCAGGCTGCAGGTACAGCGAGAGACTGGACCTGATTTTTTTTTTTTTTTTAAATAGTAGTTAAAGGGCACGTCTACACGTGTGCATTTACCACAAGTAACCAAAGTTACTGCACAGTACAGGCACACATCTACATGTGCACACCCATACTATGCAGCAAATATAGCGACTTTCACTGACTTGAGTGTAAATTTGATACCTGAGTCATGCAGGTATCAAATTTACACCCATGTGCAGTAACACATGGAAACGCCTTACTGTGCAGTAACACTGTGTATGGACTGACTTGGCACTGACTTTAGTCCCAAGTCAGGCCACACACAGTGTTAATGCACCTTAATGCCTCCACATGTAGATGCTGGCCTATTCCCTCTTACTGCACAGTAAATTTAAGCCAGCGTGAATGCATGTGTAGACACATCCAAAGTGTTCTCCTGTCAGAAGAGTAATCAATTGGACCTTCTGGCAGCACAGATCCCTTAGGCACCGACCAGAGGATTTAGGCATATAACTTCAGCCTCACATTTTAGTATCTTGGCCAGTCTTCAGTAAGCTGCCTCAGCGCACATAGCGATTCACAGGTACACAGGCCCTGCCTCTGCTGACCTTGCCGTCTGTTGGATCCCCTCTTCCTTTCCCTTGAAGAATCCACCTGAAAGTCATTCTGAAACGGCTGTAGTTTGGGTGTGATCCTGTAACTGTCTGTGCCTCACTTGAGATTCAGAAAACCTGGCTGGGTCGTTAATCAAACATTAGGGCCAAGCACCTTGGGCCCTTTACTAGGGCTCCTAGGTAGTATGCAAAACAGCAGCTCTGCTGGAAGCAGGCTTTCCTCGCCAATAAATCCAAGTTCACCAGCTCCCCTGTTCACTTACCAACAATCTTCAGTTACGTGCTCTGCAATTTATAGCAAGGGAGACCTGGAAACCTTGCAACACGGGAGTTTTATCGCATTGCAATTCATGCACTGTTTCATAAAATGGGCTCTCCTGTGGGGAGAGAGCTAGAGGGAGCAGACCCACAGTTTCTTTGTTGAGCCCAGTTTTGAAAATCTTCAGTCCTTTCATTACTGGAATACGTAGGGACTTGTACCTGTTTATGTACCAGTAACTTTTGCAAGATCATGGATGACAGGTGAGGTGCTGGAGGACTGCAGACGGGTGAATCTAGTGCCTACCTTTAGAAGAGGGAGGAAGGAGGAGCCAGAGAATTTAGGCAATATGGATTTGTTAAGAACCAGTCATGCCAAGAGGAAGAAATCAGAGTAGCTAATTCAGCGCATGAGGGGAACGCATTGGATACGATACTCTTGGATTTAGTAAGGTTTTATGAGAGTGTCATGTAGAGCTGCAAGAAAAGTCACCTGGAGCAATGTGAGCGAGAGAGAGTTACTGTAGGACGGACAGCAGGAGGTTTCGAGTGGGCTCCACGGGGGTCTGTTCTGTGCTGTTTTACCATATGTATTAATGGCTCCGGCAGAAATGGAGAGCTTCCTGCTCAGGGCCGCAGATGACACAACCCTGGGAAGGGAGGCAGACCCGTTGGAGGACAGAACTAGAACTGAAACCAGTCTTGAGAGTCAGAGACTTCGACCAGGGATGAGCACAGATGAGCACAAGTCATCACGGGTGCAGGCGCCCAAGGTGGTCCATGTAGAGCACGAGCCCAAGTGCGCCCGGCGGCAGCCCGGCTGAGAGGGGCTCGGGGATTATGGTGGCTCGTGAGCTCAGCGTGAGCCGGTCATCTGATGTGGGCACGGGAGCAGCCGGGGCAGTTTGGGGCTGTATCCGCAGATGTCTCATGTACAAGGCGGGAGAGGTGATCGTGCCACTGGGCTTCCACGGGGGTGCTCAGCGAGCATACGGCTCCGGGCTCTGCGTTTGCAGAGGGATGTAGAGAAGCAGGAATGCAGCCACGTGAGAGGCCATGAACACGAGGCAGGTTTGAGCTAGAGACCAGGTGATTAAGGGGCGGGGGGGGGTGATAATTGTCAACTGTTTGGAAAGCTGCTATAGAGAAGGGGAGAGCAGCTGTACTCCTTTGCCACAGAGGGAAGGACACAAAGCGGTGGGTTTTAACTGTAACAAAGCAGATTTAGATTAAACCTCAGGAAAAGCTTCCTAAGCTGAAAGACCAGGAGGGCAATGGAGCGAGCTGCCCAGGGAGATTGTGGACCGTCCCTCCCTCCAGACGCTGGACAGGCATCTGTCCCGGCTGGGGCGGGAGTAGTACAGCTTGCATGCATGCCGGGGCTGGACAAGATGACGTTTCTCCTCCTGCGATGCCGGGGTTCACAGGGTGTGCATTGGAGAGGCTGGGTGGCTGCGCCCTCATGTATGGTGGCTTTTGAGTCATTACCATGAAAATGGGAGACCTGCAGCCGTCCTGCCGAGCAGCGAAGCCCGTGCCAGGTCTGAGCTAGAGACTGACCTCCTCATCCTGGGACCTTTGCCTAAAACTGTCTGAAGCTCAGGGGCATTGGGATAACTTCTTCTTCCATTGGTCCCAGATGGGACCAAAAGAATTGGTGGCAAAGTACTGCAAGGCCACCCGTGACTCCAGTCTGCGTGGCCGTGGCATTGGCTGCTCCACCCTATTCACGAGCCATCAGCCCACCGGCGCAGACTCCTGGGGTGCCGGTAGCCAGAGAAGCATCTAAAGCTTCGAGAGCTTCTCTGAGTCGAACCACCAAAGCTTTGGAAATTCAGTTCCTCACAACCCAGACCGCTGAAATACCCCTTAAAATATGGTTTGAGGAGAGGCAAAAGATGACTCCACTAAGTCGGGGCTCAGCGGGTTTCCAGCAGCAGGCTCTGCCAGATAAGTAGGTGCAACACCTGGGAATTGCCCTGGGGGCAATGGTGTCCCGCACTACCCAGGTACCTGCCAGCGCTCAGCTCCGTGGTTGGGATCTCAGCCTTGGCAGCATCAGGCGTTTTCTTCTGGTTGCCTCTATAATGGCATATTGGTTTCTGGAACAGGGGCTTCCAGCTCATTTGGAGCAGAGCGAGCCTCTGCTGTTTGACGTGCTCGGAGTAACGAGTGGACTCGGTTTAGGGGCGGTAAAGTGAGAGTTACTAAGCACGGCGCCCGTCTTGTGCTCTGCTGCTGGCCAAGGCCAGGTTGCGGTTGCTGCCGACAGCTACGCTGTGTGGAGATCAGCATCCCCTTGTTTGGAAAGGGAAGTAATACAGCAAGCGCAGAAGACAACGGATGGGGAAGGGAGTGCATGCTGTGCGGAGCTAGCGAGCCGTTTCTGACAGCTGGACTTCCTGACCTCAGGCCGCTCATTCCCACCGGGGTAGTGCTCCTCCAAGGGAAACGCAAATGCAGAAGAAACTTTTTTATCATCTCAGAAACCAGCAGATTTCAGCCCTTCCAACGAGACCAAGGACTGCTGAGCCGAACGGCTTCGTGACAGGTAACGTCCCCAGTGAAGAACGCAATTGCTACCCTATGTAAGGAAGAAGCCAGTGTGGGGACCAGGGCTGGGACCTTTCTGGATGATGTGTGAGTTCATCCCCATCTCAGCAACCTTGCGTTGCTGGCAGGTAATACGTGCTGTGTGCATGGAGGAAACAGCTGCCATCGTGCGAACGTTTGTCATCGCGGCGTGCGCCTTTGTCACAGCGTCCCTCCCGGCTGCCCGCTTCCGTTTTCTCCCCCTTTAAAGGATAGCACGGCGGAAAGGGAGCAGAGTCCTGTCTGCGCCTGTACAGACAGGCCATTTCTAGTCAAGCTGCTAGAGAAGTCGAATAGCTGGAGCAGGCTCCTGTCCGAGATGCTCACGTGGTGAGACGCATCTTGAAGTGATACGTGGCTCTTGATGACAGTCCTTGGCGCTCAGTAGATTTGACCCCTTCTTTCATGTGTCGTTATAGTGGATCACTTGCCCTCACAAGTGGGTCCAAATCTCACATGGTTGGGCAAGGAGCATGTGCTCCCTCCAATGTGCTGGGGTATTTCCAGGGTTTAGCCCAGGTTCCTATTGCTTTGGGGCGGAGAGGTTTGCAAGGGAATCTTGCTCCCTTGTGCTCCCGGCGGGCTGCCATCGCAGCGTTTCAAAATCGTCGTGCGTGCCGTGCGGTGCGGGTGTCATGCAGCTCCAGGAGGCACCTCCTTTCAATATTATTAATACCCTTGTATTCTCCAAGACTCCCATCAGCACTGGCAAAGGCTAGCTTGATTAACCACAAACTTCTTCCTCTGCTAACTGGGTCCCTCTACATTAGTCTCGTGTCCAGCCCCTTGGGCTACGACTTGTTCCTTGGTGATAAATTTAAGGTTAGAAATTCCACAATGAAATCAATTTCCTTCAGCAAATTCAAACAACTCCTTCTTAGTGTTTTGATGTCATTATTTGCCGTACATTTTCCTTGTCATGTTGAGTGTTCCCAGACCATCATTTCAAGGAAACTAGTTACTTGGCCCTTCATGTTGCTGCCCGTAGTCATTTCAGGCCAATGTGCTGAATTCTGCGGCTTTGCTTCATTGCAACTCAGGGGGCTCTTTGAGGATCTAAATGTCACCATTAATGACAAATTGGCTTCTTTTCTGAATAAATGCTATTTATTGCATTTTTTTTTTATTCTCATTACAGAAGGATTGCCCAACAGCCATAGGGAATTAATTTCCGAAGAGGTCCAAAGGCAGGGTTTAAAATCCCTTCCCCATAACGAGCTTTATGAGGAGGAGGGTTTTGGGTAATGGAGCAGTCTGCAGGTTGCAGAGGGCTAGAGCTTTTGATGCGAGGCCTTCAGAGTGATTATTGTGTTATCACTTCCACAGCCTGTCTGTAGAGACCACGATCCCCACGATAGCCCCCTTTCACTACCTTCACTGGAAACGAGGCCTCTTGGCTTTGAGCAGTCAACTAATGCCTCTAGAGAGATGTTTCCTTCAGACCCCGTCCTTCTGGGGCATTATTTACTTTATCATTTATGAGTTTCCGCGTCTGGAATCGTGCCCAGTGATCTCTGCTGAATTCCCTTCTCCGCGTCGCTGACCCCTTGCCTCACTAAGGTCAACGGCCAAGTCAGGGTTTGTTTGCTTGTACTGTTTTTACAGAGTAGGTAAAGGCAGTGGGGGACTGAGAGGTGGGAAGGGTGAGGGCAAAGAGGAGGGGTGGTTCAGGTCACTCCTCTTTTCAGTGCAAAGTAAGTGTGATTGCTTAAACCAGAGCGTGACGGCAGTAGGTGCACACGCTAATCACAAGGCTCACGTGGGAAACCTCTTGGTGGTCATTAGGGTGCTGCTTGTCTCTCCTTATTGACTGGCGTTTCCAGAAGCATCCCGCAGGGATCAAGTCTAGGCTGCTTGCAGCAAGGACCAGAAAGAAGAAAACCACATTTGCCAAGTCCTGCAGAGGACGGGCAGACGGAGAGCGTGATGAATAATAAATCGTGGATGGGAGCAATTTCGGTTGTTCAATGAGCTGAAGGCTGTAGGCCTCACTGGAGTCTGAATTCATATGACCATTGATCAGCGCATACACAAGTCACACAGAGGCCCTGCTAATAGTGTGGACCGAAGTTGGCCTCTCTGGTATACGGCTTCCGCTGAAGAGCTGGAAAAGTAGCTTGTTAGTTTTAGAGGAGCCTCCAAGGCCAACAGATAGAGAGCTAATTGATAAGAGTAGTGCAGACCCCCAAACAATGAGTGGGGTGACTCTGGTGGGAAGGGTGCCTAATTGGTGAGAACCGGGGTGTGGGTGATGGCCCCGAGAGATGTTTTAGCAATTAGTGCGAACCAGGATGTGTCTGCTCAAAACAGGAAGTGGTTTTGGTTGTGCGTGGTTCTTAGTGTCTAGGCTTGTTTGCAGACAGTAAACTTGGCTGCCGTTTTGTTACTGAGAACCAAAACCTGTGCTCTTTTTCTTGCAATAATGAGCTCATTAGGGGGACAGCATTGTCACAGGTGGTATCCTGCCAGTGCCTGCACAGACTGTCCAGGCTGAGGGAGCCAGACATGATCAGTAGGAGCCTAAGCCCTAAGCAGCATGGAGGGAGCCAGGCAGCAGTGCTGGCGGGGCCCCACAGGCACTCGTGAAAACTGTGCATTTCACACACAAAGCCCAGCGACTGGAGCCAGAGACTTCGGGACATTCGTCCAGGGTGGGGGCTCTGAACTGCAAGGCCTGAGGATGACGGGGGGGGTCTCGGTGGGCAACCCATGACCTGAGCTCCCAAGGGAGCAGGAGCAGGGAAGCTCTCTGGTCTCCATCGTTGGTACTAGTACAACTGCTGTAAAAATACTGTGTCCACAATTCAGTTGGAGAGGGCTCAGAGAAGATCTGTCCTTCTACCATTGTCGTGAAAAAATGCACCTTAGAGTGAGAGGCCCTAAGGTTACTCAACCTATTTCCTTATCCGAGAGAAAGTAAAATGGTGGCTCTTAATCTGTGGGCATGTCTACATGAGACACTCAATGTTCAGTAGCATAATAACACTGCACAATAGCGTGTCATGGCACAAACCGTGCAGCGCCGTAGCATCACTAAAAAGGGGTTTGCCAGCACTACTGCACAATAACTCTAGTTACTGCACATTTATTTAGTACATCATTATACAAGTACTAAATTAAATGCGCAGTAACTACTGCGCATTAATGAACATATAGCCTTGCCCAGTTAGTATATATATGGTAAGTGGGAATTTAATAATAGGGGGCCCTTAAATCAAGAAGAACAAAACTGTAACATGATCCAGTGGCTGAAAATGGAAGAAAGGCTCTTGTGGACTATAATTAAGGCAGAGAGATGTAGTTAGCTTTATTAGTCTCAAAGTCAGCAGGAGGCAGGGTGGATTTGCACCTTACAGATGAACTAAAAGGGAGACAAATGATTGGGCAAAAAAATGGCAGAAAAGCTTTAGTGTTGACGAGTGCAAGGTGTAATGCACCTGGGGAAAATAACTGCAACTCTGCGTGTACAGTGCTGGGCTCTGAACTAGCTGTCACGGCTCAGGAAAAGACCTTGGAGTCGTCCTTGCTTACTTGCAGTGTCGATAGTTGTCTAAAAACTTCAGCTCACTGTGCAGCAGGCACAACAAAAGCCAATAACTTGTTGGGCATTGAAAACAAAATGGAGCATGCCGTCATGCCGTTATCCAAGATGCACTTGCAGTTCTGGGCCCTCCACCTCTGGAAGGATGTAGGAGAATTAGAAAAGGTACAGAGACACTTAATGTGCAGTAGCATAATAACACTACACAATAGTGTGCTCAGGGGCGCTGAGCAGTTGCCATACCAGGGAAGACTAAAAAAGCTAGGACTCTTCAGTTTGGAAAGGAGAAGGCTGAATGGGAGGAGATACGATAGAGGTCTGTAAGGTCATGAAGGAGATGGACAAAGAGAATGGGGAACTCTTTGAATGGGGAACACCAGCCATTGACCTTAGCAGGTGACAGGCTTAAACCTAACAAGAAGAAGTACTTTTTTAATGCAATGCATAATTAACTGGTGGGATTTGCCCCACAGGAGGTGATGGAGGCGGAAAGCACAACCAGGGTCAACAAGGGCCTGGATAAATTCATGGAGGATCGGTCTGTTAATGGCTGTTGAACAGAACAGCTGGAGCTGTTTCTTCCTGCATCTCTCGAGCAACACGTGGTGGGTGGCAGGGAGGATATCAAATATGGGATAGGTCATGACAAAGACAATCCCGTTCAGTGCTCTCCCCTGTGTCTGTGGCTCCAGTTGTGCCGCTGTCGGAGACACACTGCTGGGCTAGATGGACCCAGTCTGGCACTGCTGATGATTTGGGGGTCTTCGGGCACTTGTGCACATGACGGGGGTCAGTCCTCAGGGTTGCATTCTGTGCCCCTAGATTGAAATGGTGGGGGTTTATTTTTCTGTCACGTTATAGAGAGGGCCTGATCCCCCACCTTTCTTTTTTTTCCAGCAGAGCCTACCTGTGGCTGGGAGTGCGAGCTGCTGGCGGGCTGAGCAACCCCTGAATTGCAGGCAGCCCCAGTTCTTCCCTCTGCAGCAGTGGCGTCCCCCAGAGCCACCCGGGTGGGCTGGTAGCGGGCTGGGTGCTGCCCCAGCTCAAAGGCAGCACCGGGCCCGATCCAATTCTTCCCCGACCCTGAGCTGGGGTAGTACCCAGCCTACTAGCAGCCTGCCCAGGCAGCCCCGGGGGACACTGCTGCTGCAGAGGGAGGGACCGGGGTCCCCACAGTTCAGGGGCTGCTCAACCTGCCCACAGCTTGTCCCCCCCCCAGCCACGAGAGAGGCGGGATGGCTCAGCCAAAAAAAAAGGATCGGGCCCCTTGCCACTTCTGGGTTCAGCCTGCCCGCCTCTCCCATGGCCAGGAGGTGGGTGAGGTGACTAAAAACTTCAATGCCTCATTGCAAACTAAACTACAGTGGGATGTAGTTTGGTTTGCAACAACGCAAACTCATTTAACCCCCCCCAAACTCTTGCATGTGTACAGTGTGACACCATTAAACCACACACAGTGACATTTTCATCACGGGTACGTAGTAATGGCATCGCGTGTACAAGCGCCCTTATTGGAGATGTACAGCATAAGCTTTTGTCAGCCTGAGCTCACTCTATCAGATGCTGTGGAAGGACATGCCAACTTTTAACAGTTGGAACAGTTTTCCAAGGGATTCCCCACCTCTGGAAATGTTTACATCAGGATAGGAAGATTTTCTAAAAGATGCTCTTGTTTAAGCAGGAAATAATCCTTAGTGGCCGTGTGATACAGGAGGGTGGAGTAGATGACCACGGTTTTCTCTTCCATCCTGAAAAGATCCATGAGTCTTGTGTCAAAGGCTGCTGTGCTGCGGGGAGGCGGGAATTGCCTTTAGGTGAGGTGTGAAATTGAGGTCCTGCACACCTCCTCGACACCAGAGACCTCCCAGAGCTTGTTGTCAGAGTGCAGGTAGTGACTTACCTCTGCGTGCTAGCCAGAGCTTGGTTTGAGTGCCAACATTTGCCCTTGTGCGCGCAAGAACACATCATACACTTTAAAGTCGCACTTTGCAAATCCTCCGTAGAGCTGGCTGGCAGGCTTGCCATTACCCGCTCTGTGTGTGCCACTTGCCACGAGCATGTCCCCGCTGTGGCCGGGATGCCAAGCACAACCTGTCTGCCTGCTCCGTCTCCTACCTGATAGACCTGGAGCGAAGCTCTGAATGGGGCTTGCTTCTGCTACCACCCTCCCAGCATGCCTTGCCTAGGAGGAGATGGTGATGGCTGCAAGCAGGCAAACACGGCTAGCTACCTCCCCCTGCCCAGGGTGGACAAGGGGAGCCAGCTCTTGCACTGCGTGGTCCCAGCCTGCCTGCTCGTCCGCGCTGCCCTTGAGAAGGAGCGTGCCTAAGCCACGTCCGTGTTAGTGCTGAGACGAAACCGCGGACCCCCAGTGCCCGCCTTCCTGGGCTCCCTAGCACTGGCTGCCCGAGTGCGTGTCAGGTACTCCTGGGATGGTTGCTCCACCTGAGATTTAGCTGCCTCTTGCCATGAGCCATCACTTGCAAGGTCTGGCGTGGAGCGAGAGGTCCTGGCTCATGCTCCCCATGTTGTGAGTGCTCACTAATTAATACCTGCTCTATTTTTGTCAGTTTTCTTTGCAGGAAAAGCAATGCTAAAAAACAGCAAACAGACACGGTGTGTAGTGGTGAAGTCAGGCCACGCCAGGGTCCTGGGAAGCTTCCCTCCAGCCCTGTTGCGTGCATGCATTACAAGAGCACGTGGTCCTGCAATTAAAGAGTTGTGGCTGGGCAGGACCCTGCCCAGCTCCTTGCATAACGCGAGAGCCTGGGGTGCAGGAGAAAGTCTGTTTGCTTGTAAGGCGCTGGTGGGGGATCCAGGAGAGCTGGGCTCCAGCCCCGGCTGCAGCCCAGACTTGCTGCGTGGCGCTAGGCAGGGCCATGCTGCTGCGTGGGGGGAGAAGGGCGTTGCGTTAAGTGCGCGCAGGAACCGTCGCTCCGGCTGTTCCTCACTCAGTGTTGGACTTTGCGGCCTAACGATTCTTTCAAGTAGCTTACTTGCGTTTCATGTGCAAATGCACGCTCGCTCGCACATGGGCACGCACGGTGTGAGGAGAGGGTAAAAGCCTCCTGTCCGGGGCTCTGCCCTAGATTGGTTCCTTGTGTCTCCGTCACAGAGCCCGTGGATGAGGCGGCCGTTTTACGGCAGAACATTCTAGCTTTCGGGGCTCTCTGTGTCCAATTAAACAGTAGCGTATCTCTGGAATATTAACACATTAAAAGCAATATCCTTCCAGCGAGGAAATCTGATCCTAATTGGCCCTGGAAGATTTTGTTTTCTGAACTGAACTGTGAGCCGGCCGGTTGCTTTTTTCCAGGCTAAAGCAAACACGACGCTCTCGGGCCAAGCGACAGGGGAGGATTGACTTTTGGAGCTTACCTGTCAATCTTCTGCTCTCCAGTCTTTTGCCCAGAAACAAGCGCAGGAACTAATTGACTTCTATCCCTTTCTGTCTCGCTCGCTCTCTTTTTTTTGTTCCTTAACATGGTGACTCAAATTAAAGCAAAGATAAAATTCCAGGGGAAGCTGGCATTAATCAAGGTTTGGATTAAATTAAATTAAGTGCTTTTTATTGAACTCAGCAGTATTAGTTATTAAAACCAGAAGGCCTTTCCCAACCAGTGTAAAAAAAGCAAACAATGACTCATACTGTGGCATAGATTTTATTGGGAAATTAAAATGCTCATTTTCTCTTATCCTGCTTTTTTTTAAAAAACTTCAGACAAACACATGTAAACAAGAGCTGAGGAGGGAAAGCCCTGGAGAGCCCACGTTTCTCGGGCCCATGTCCGACGGCGCAGGGTGTCCTTCTCGGTGGAAGGTGGCCGAACGGCGCTGTTTATACAGACCTGGGGTTTCTGTGGGGGTTTCTTGCTCTCTTGAGATCAAAGTACAAATTTGCAATTCATCTGAGCCTGATCCTGGGAGGTGTCGAGCTCACATCAGGGGTGTGGAGGGTGCTGCACACCTTTCAGGGCTGAACCGAGTATCATTGCTCGCTTGCAAGCGGGACACCTGTCACCGTTGCAAGACGGCGAGAGCACAGGCAGGGGTGAGGCAGAGCTTGTTTCTTGCCCTTATCCCACAGCTTTCCAACCTCCCTCCTGCCCCGTGGCAGCCCTGCTCCCTTCCTCCTGCCGGGCTTCTTGCCTTGCCCCTCCTGCTTCCAGCTCCCAACGTGCCCGTGGACCTCTTCCCTCAAGGACCCAGGGGCCAGGTGATTTACTAGGCCAACTCCTGAGATCTCCCCCCCGACAGCTTCCTTGTGGCAGGGGAAAGTTTTCGCCTGCCTAACATGTAGGCTCCAGCTCAGTCTCTGAGATTTAACAGGTGCCTTGGTGGCTCTAGTGGACGCTTTCGGCCTTCTGCACAATGGCAAATTGGACCTAAAAAAAATCCATCCCTGACCATGTTATATAACACTGTAGCCTGTTCCCCATGGTCCATGGGGCAGCCCCCTGCCCTCATCCCCGAGGACAGAGCTGACAGAGGAGACTGCAGTGGACCTCGCTGGGCAATGGGGAGGGGTGGAGAGCGCTGGCGTAGCCTTGGTCTCATCTTTTACTAGTCTGGGACAGACTCTCGTCCGTAACTGGGACCTGCGGTGCTCCGGCTGCGCACTGAAAACTGAGGTCCGACCTGCGCTCGGCAGGCAGGCACAGGTCAAAATAGGAAAACAGCAGGTGAAAGGATATTTAGATGCATTCGGGTGGGCCACGCCTGGTGAAATTTGCCCACGATACATAAGGAATTGGCCAAAGCAATCACTGAGTAGTTGTTTTTGAGATCCCAGGTAGAACGGGTGCCAAGCCAGATGTCCAGAGAAGGAGCAACGTAGTCTCTACCTTTTGTCAAGAGAGGGAAAGTAGGATCCCCTGCAGGGATCACAGACTGGCCATCTGAACGAGATACCCAGAAGGACCCAGAACAAACTACTGATCAATCATCCGTAAGCACAGAGCGGAGGCTCAGGCGATAAGAAGCAGCCAGCATGGATATTTCAAGAACAAAGTACGTCAAACCTACCTAGGTTCCTTGTTTGACCAGGTAACCACCCCCTTTGGTGTGGGGGGGGGGGAGCAGCAGAAGTAGGATTTCTTGGCTTTAGTAAAGCTTTTAGACAGGTCGCACAGGGCAGCTGCATGGGCAGATGGGGAAGTATGGCATTTCTCCACCTGTGGGTCACAAGCATATATGAAAGGCTTGCGAACAAACCTTAAAAATGGATTCTCCTTTTAAAGGAGAAAAACATGGGAAATAGGGGCTTTTCCTTTGCAGGCTGGCAGAGTCCAAGCCTGCAAGGGGCCGTGTGGGGCCCCACACACCCATCCTGCCCCACACAATGGGGGCCTGGGGTGAGGGGCACTGGGTT
Organism: Crocodylus porosus; assembly: GCF_001723895.1. Classification (NCBI taxonomy): domain Eukaryota; kingdom Metazoa; phylum Chordata; order Crocodylia; family Crocodylidae; genus Crocodylus; species Crocodylus porosus. The sequence continues at coordinate 26,514,954 of NW_017728951.1, read as the reverse complement.
CAGGACTGGCCATTGATGTTTACAAATGCATCCTCAGCACAAAAAAGGTTGAGAGCCACTGGCCTAGACGAAGTGCCAGTAGGTCAGAGGCACCTCGCTGAGTGCACAGTACCACTGGTTGAAAATCTGTGCTCAGAGGTAGTTATCATCTCAGTAGTCTGCTGTCAGAGCAGGAGGGGTCCCACAAGAGTCTGTCCTGTGTCTGGTCTTGCTCCACGTAGTCGTCATGATGGAAAATTGAGTAAGCTTTAAACCTGCCACTGACACTGAGCTGTGAGGAGTTGCAAGCCCTTTGGAGACCAGGACTGAACTCGGAGTGATCTTAATTAAATTGGGGAAGGCATATATCCACACAGGGGAATTCTCGAGAGACAAGTGAAAAAACACTGAAGTTGGAAGAAGAAACCAGATCTTCATACATCATGGGGAATCGCTGCCCAGGCAGCGGGACTGCTGCAAAGGATGTGGAGGCTCCAGTGGACCGCAGCAACATGGCGTTGCAAAAAGGCACATTTTGTTCAGGGATTCATTAGCAGGAGCGCTCCGTGTCAGCCAAGGAGAAAGCTGTTCCCCTCTGGCACTGGAGATGCTTCTTCTGGGACACTGGGCCCAGTTTGGGGAACCACCTTCAAGTAAGATGTAGACAAGCAGGGGAGAGGCCAGAGAAGGCTACATGGAGGGCAGGGGGTTTCTGAAGCCTGAGCAATGAGGAACGGGCCCTGTTTAGTTTAGAAAGGAGATGGTTAAGGAGGGGTGTTAGTTGTAGCCAGCTTGGTGTAAGGACACAGGCAGACAAGGTTCTTTGGGGAAATCTGATCTCTTTTATTAGACCAACACAAATAGTTGCAAAAATTGTTCTTTGCAAGCTGAAGGTTGAGGAGGGACACATAAGGGTACAGAGGTTTCTAAATGCTTTCCATGCCCAGCAAAGAAGAAATTGGCTTATTGGCCCAAAGGGAGAATGAAGGTAGATGAGTGATTCGGCGCCCGGGTGCTGTGGGATCCTTGTTGGGGTGCCACGCAGTGTGAGCGCCGTTAGGTGCACTGGACAACTCGCAAACTGCACGCAGAGATTTTGGAGAGGAAGCTGTAGCGCCAAAAATATTCTGGCTGGTTGTGGGCTTGCCAACTTCAGAAGAATTGCTCTATGGTATTTTTGTAGTAAAAAATGGAGTGAGAGCAAAGAGCTGGCATTTTCCAAGGGTGCCTTGGGTCTACAAGGATGAGAATCGCTGGGTTAAATGTTAGGAAAAACTTTCTAGCAAGAAGGATGGTGACAGGTGGAAGAGGTGATCAGCCAGGATTACAGAGTCTCCTTGAAAGGTTTTGCAGAACAGGTTAAATGCATCTGTCGGGAAGGAACTAGCTCTGCTCTAGCAGGGAGAGTGGGTTAGGGAATGTTTTGAGGTCCCTTAAATGTCTGAGATTTTGCACCTTTTCATGTGGAGAGAGGCAGGCCAGGTGCCCGGGCGCTGCTCTCCTCGGGCAGGGCCACAGGCCTGGCTCGGCACCTGTCTGACTTTATTGCTTCTCTTCAGATGAATGTAGTGAAGCTCCCTAAAAGCGCATTTTCTGCGCTGATTCTTGCAGGTAGGTGCATAAAGATTTATTCCTTAGAGTGAAGTGAAAGGGGAAGAGAAGAGATTTACAGCTGAGCGTGTAAAAGCCTATTTGTCGAGCCACGGGACCGCTGTTGTAGGAGACGTTTGCAGCAGTGACCTGCTTTGTTCTTTCTGCCTGCCCCGGTGGAGCCCTCAGGACAGGAAGGTGAAGGATTGCTGCTTGGAAGTCAGTCCAGATCACTATACAGATTGTGCGAAAGCCTCCAGGTTTGGGACGGAGGCAGGCAGGGAATGGCTGGGTACGGTGGGCTTAGATCCAGTCCTCCCCCGCGGTATAGGGTAGCCTGGTGCTGGCAGCAAGGTGCAACAGGTCACCCTGCCAAACCAATCCAGGTATAGAGCCGTTGCAAGAAAACTGTGGTGCCCCCCTTCCCGCGGCTGCCGCAGAAGCACAGCTGGGAGGATGGAGCAGGGCCAGGGCTCCCATGTGCTGTGGCAAGGCCCAGCTGCAATGGTAATTTGGGGCTCTTGATAGCCAGTTGCAATGAGAACAGCTCTCAGCTCCCCAGCAGCAAAGCCAACCCAGCCAGGCCAAGGCAGAGCCAAGTGCACAGGCCTGAAAACCATGTTTGTACGTGCACCTTCCCCACAACAGACCAGGTGCTCGCGGGGCCCGAGTGTGTCAGCGGGACCGAGGAAATGCTTAGCATCGTAAGAAAATGGGCTGCCTTGCGTCTGCATGTGTCTGCTGTCCCCTGAGAGGTGAGCTGGATGTGCTCCGTGGATGCTCAGCGCCCGGGGAAGGCTGCAACGCAGCTCCCATCTATGGCGGGCCGGCTTGCTCTGGAGCACCGCTTCGCTTTGCCCTTGACTCGCTCCCTCGTTCTGGTTCGGGGAGGATGAGCAGCGTTTCTTCCTGCAGTTATTTGTTCTTGTTACCTAAGGACGTGTGTGCAGCAGAGGGAGCCGCCGTGGGTCTGGCCCAGGAGTGAGGACGAATTGGCCAGCGGGTTGTACTGTCCTCTGGGCTCTTGGAGGGGCCCCAACTTTCTCTTCCTTGCACCAAGGACGAGAAGGAAGATTCATGTGCTGCAGCTATCGGACCAAATCCCCCCCAAATATTTATCAGCAACCCAGGGCTTTACAAACTTCCCAACTTTTACAAACTTCCCAACTCAGAAGATACTTTGTATATTTAACATGCCCAGGTAAGCCTGCTCTGACATATTAGGTAGGTATTGAAGGAATGCCGCAGGTATTCGTTTCAGTACCTTTATAGTTACACAAACATTTACTGAAGAGCTCGATGAAAGTACGAATTTTCAAAACAGCTTTTAGAAATGCCCTTTGACTCCCTTAGTATCAGTTCCTTTAGTGGCAAATCTCTTTGACTATAAAATGTCGACAGCATTCAAGTCCAGAGGGACTCCTATGATCCTCTTGTCCATCCCTGTGTGCACCACTGGTCCAAAGCCCTCTTCCCCAAGAATTTCTGCAGGAAGCCCAGAGCTGCCGGTTTAAGGAGAGCAGGGAAAACCTAGGCTTGGCTGTAGGACTGCAAGTGATGGAAGACTCACCGCATCCTCAGGTGAGCTGTTGCAGTGCTTCATTTACCACATTATGAAGAACGGGCATCTTCTTTCTAGTCCGTATCTGGCTTGTTTCAGCTTCTGTTAGCTTCCACGCGCCTCGCTCTGCCTTTGCTAACTAAGGAGCCCAGGGTATCCCCGGCATGGCTTTCCCCACGTTGAGAGACAGGCCCCAGAGATTGCCAGGAGTGCATTTTTGGAAAAGAGGAACATTTTCCCCATGGTTTGGCAATGGCTGTTTCTAGCCTCGGAAAGCTCCTCTGCACCTGAGGTCTTGGTGAATGCGATCCAGTCACCTCTGGCCCTTCTCTTAGATGAGCTACAAGCCTGAGCTCCCTCCCTCTCTCCCCACATGCAGCATTTCTGAACCTTTTTTGGAGCAAATGTGTTTTCCACCACATCTAGAACCGACCAGAAAATCCCTTGTTTCCTGCCCCCAAGGGACCTTGGTGAACCGGGGAGGAGGGCCGGCGCGTTTTTGTGTTGTCACTGCACGCACGTACAACCTGTGCGGCGCTTGTTCCTTCACTTGCTCGGTAAAATGACCGGAAGCAAGAGACAGCGAGCAAGGTCCTGCTGGGATGTGGCCAGGCGCTGCTGATGTTTCAGCACTGGAGGTTGGAGGGATGGAGGGAAGCTTGCCTCTGCCATAGCCGTTCCCCTGCCGGCCTGCGAAGGGCTGCACTGCGTACTTGAAAATACGCTGCGGCATGTAGACGATGAGAGCAAATGGGCTTGACTTTACCTGCGGCTGCCTCCCAGCGTCGCCAGCCCAGGGTGATGGGTGTCTGCGCTAGTGCTAATGAGGGTGTCTGAGGAGAGCTGCCGCTTCAGTGATTTCTTTCTTTCCGTGGAGGAAAGATGGTCAGGAAGTGAACAGAATGGGGCTCAGAAACGCAGTCCCCGCCTCGCCCCACAGACCGCCCTGGGCCGTCACGTCATCTCTGTGGGTCAGTCCCTCGTCCGTGAAACGGGCCGTCGAGCTTTCCTCCCCCCGTGCACGGTGCCAGGATGAGACGCTTTGCTGGCGGTGAGGCTCGATAGAGAGGGCCAGTAGGGCTGCGCCTTACTGGCTAATAAAAGTAAGTAGATGGAGCACAAGCCTTCGTGGGCTGAAGTTCACGTTGCCGTGTGCTGTGAACAGACGTGCGCAAAGCGGTGTGCAAGGAGAGAGAGATGAGCATGCAGAAGGCAGGAGGGGTCTGGAGGCAGTAGTGCTGGGAGAGGCAAACAAGCAAGCAAAAGACCCATGGGAACAAAGGAGCCGCAAAAGCTCAGCCAGGTAATGGGATAAGCACCCGCGTCCTGGTTTAATCCCGACTTAACACAGCCCCGTCTTGTTCCACAATGTCCTGTCAGTTTCGAAAGGTTTGCTGCCCGGGAACGGCCCCCCTCGGGCTGGCGGTACAGCGCCCGGGAGCTCGAAGCGCTCTGCCGTGGGCCCCCGTGCCTCGTAGGGTTCACCGCAGCGGTCCGGCATAGAGGGCCAAGTAGGTGGTGCGGCTCAGGTCAAGCATCTCGGTGGGGGCATCTGAATCCCAAGGCCTGCACGCAGGACACCTGCCAATGGATCTGGGAGCATCTGAAGTCCTAGGGTGAGAGCCTGGGACCGAGGATGCTCGCCAGTCGTAGCACCATCCACGGTGCCTGGAACGATTGAGTTTGGCCTGCTCAACCCATATGGTTTTGGGAACAATTGAGTTCTGCTCAGTCAATATGATTTGGATCTGATTTGACCTGGAACATGAAATATATTAATAATTTTTTTAAAATCTGTCCAGCGTAGACAGTCGAGGGTCGCTGTGAGCAGGCACTGCTGTACGTGACAGTGGGACGTGGCTCCTCAGAGGTTACACTCTGTTATTCGGTGCAGTCACGATTTAGAGCCGGGAAAGCACCTTACCATGGTTCAAGACAAAATGGAGCTTGGGGTGCTGATAACTATGCCTTTTCTTTTCAAGTTAATTTTTATGGAGGCTAAAGTAATGGAAGCATTTTTCATGCAGGACATCGCCCTGGCCCTGTAGCCAGTTAATCTGTAACACTGGCCAGGGCTGCAGACTCTGCTCCTTCCGGGTGCCAGGACCTCCGCGGTGCGAGCCGTGGCCACTGCCCGGGGCAGCTGTGAGCTCTGGGGTCCCTTTGGGAGCCTGTCGCAACATGCTCCCCATCTGGCCGACAGGCGTTTACCTTGCAAGTCATTTTATGCAGACAGATCATCTCAACAGTGGAGCCCAGCTGGAAGAATCTGCTACCGCTGAGATATGACTCCTTCTTCTTCCCCTTTTATTTCAACTGCTTCAAGCACTGGGTGATACCAGGTTTTTAAAACATAACATGGGTTTTCAAAAGCAGAGCATGTTCTTAGCATCTGTTACAAGCCACTTCCCCAACACAGAAATCCCCTGCCACCACCGCACAACCACTCTCTTACAAAACAGTGCCACTTCTAAGAACGTAGCACTTTACACCTTAATGATGGCATTTGGTTACGGGGCTATAAAAACTGCCTCTTATGACTGCAGTGCTACAGAATAAGTTGACATAAAACAAGACCGAATCTCAGACACGCAGCAGTCATTCATCCGCCTCCTGTGTTGGCGGAGTACTTGCAGTCTTAGTCCTCTTTAATGGACCGTATCTGTATGCAGGTCCAGGCTGTGGCTCGGGAGGAGAAACCTGGGGAAACGTCTGCTGTTGTTTGGGGTCGTCGCTCTCTGTTTTGCTTGGCTCTGTTTTTCCTGGCAGGTCCCTGGAACTTTTCTTTGGGAAAAAATGCCTGTAAACTGCCTTGATTTCAACCCCCGCAATCACTGCTGTACAGCTTTGCACACAGTCTTGGAGGAAACAGCGCCCGCTGGGAGGTGCTTGTTACGAAGAACAGGGTCCTGCGCTGGGGGTCTCGCAGTCGCGGGCCAGCCCATGAGCGTCCCAGAGGGGTTGGGACTTTCAGGCAAAAGCAAAATCTTTTGCTCCACTACTTGTTTTGCGTTCTGTATTTTCAGGAAAGAGTCATGCGATACGCTCAAGTCAGGCCTCGTTGGGTTAAGGCGGCTTCCTCGGTTTCCATGAGATGTTGTAGGACTTCTCACCCGTGGGCCAGTTCCACCGGGGTTAATGCTCTGTTTTCTGAAAGCCTTAATATGCAGGTGGGCGAGGGTCTTTGGGTCGATGGGATTTCTTTTATGAGACCAACTAACTAGTTGGAAAAATTGTTCTTTGTAAGCTTTCAGGCACCAACAACCGCCTTGAGGCATAAGGAGAGTCTGCTGGTGTGCATGCGCTCCTGGGTGGGTGGGTCTTGGACTCGCGGCCCGTTCCACGATTCCCCCCTGCCATTCACTGCGGGATGCTCACCACGTGATGGTCCAGGGCCAGGGCTGCCGTCCAGCCGCCGCTCCATGCTGCGACAGGGTGACATGGCTAAAGGTTTTCTTGTTGAAGTCCCCACCAAGCACAGCCTTCATCTTCGGGAAGCCCAGAGAAGTTCAGGCCACCTTGGTGCCAGGCTGCCGTTGCCCCACGTCCTCCGGAGAGGTTCCCCTCCGCGTAACTCTCCCGCATCCTTGGTGCCATTGTGAGGAGGGGGGAAGCGTCAGAACCGGGGTCCAGACATGGGTCACCATCCCCAGCCCTGAACACGAGGCCCAAGACCTCTCCTGGTTCCTCCTCCCAAGACCCTAATCTTTTGGATATCCCAGCACCAGAGACCTGGCCCGAACGGTCCCCTCCTCTCACAAGGATTGCATGGCCCCTGGCAGCGTACTGGTCCCCTACACCAAAATCCCTGGCATTCGTGGCACTGAGCACTCCCTCTTCAGCATCAGTACAAGGCATCTTGCTGCCAGACATCCCGGCAGGGAGGCCGTGCAGAATAGTGACCCGGCTGCCTGCTGGCCTGGTCTGGGAGTTTCCATTGTGGGGCACCTGGGAGCTGCCATCTCCAAACCCCACCTGATCTGGCAAAGCGACTCCCCCTACTCAGCTGCATCATGTAGTCAGTGCCCTCCCTTCATCCTCTCCGGATCACGTGCGTCCGGCATCCCTGCCCCATTTTCCATCGTAGGTCAGAGTCCAGTGCCGGGAGGAGCACAACAGAGCCAACACGGTGGGGCGCAGCTACCCCCTTTCCCTCCCGTGTGCCCATTTCTCAGCCTCTGTGGTCCGTTGCAGTGTGAGCCCTTACTGCAGGAAGCCTTCACTGGCCCAAGTTTCTCATCTCTGAAGAAGGGATTACACCCCTTCCAGTCTCTCCCTCTTCTCAGCCTCTGTCTTGACAGATCAAGGGGCACTTCAGTGGAGGGAAACCGGGTTGGAATAGGACGGCGGCAAAACGGCACGTCTGAGCAGAGGGGACCAGCACAGACCCTTGAAGAACTGCAGCCACCGTCAGGTCGGTCACTGTTGTTTCTGGAGCCGTGTCCTTGAGATGATCTGTCCAGCCGGAACGGTTATGATGATGATTTACCAAGCGCTGAAACTTGCTACTCCTTTTTCCAAATGAGCCGCAAGATGTCCTCCTTAGTCAGCCAGGTGGAAGAGGTGTGTATTTTTTCCTGATGTTGTCTGAGGGCAATTAACCTTTCGTGAAACCTGCGTGATTTGGGAGAGGGCAGGAGACCAACCATGTGGCGGATGCCAGTCACAATGCTCCGTGTCCGACCGGGAGGCACTTGGCCGTTGCAGCGAGAAGCGCGATGGGGGAGCGGAGCGCTGCGGGCCGCAGCTGGGACGGGGCAGGAGGGCGGCCGTCACGGCAGTGTGAAGAGAAGCGAGGTGCTACGCCTCCGACACAGAGCTGCAGCTGACTGATGGCGTAAACCCTGGAGGGTCCCGCCTGCAGGCATGGGGGCAAGACGAGACCAGCCCGTCTCCAGCCGTGCTCTGGCCTCGCAGCTCCCTCACATCACAAAACAACCCCGGGCTTCTTGTTTGCTGGCAGCGTAGCCCCCTGCCCATGAACGCCGATCCTCCTCCCTCCCTGCAACTGTCCTGCCCAGCGCTGGGGTGAGCTGTGCTGATATGCAGGGATCCTGGTTTTCTCTGATCAATAATCCCCAATTTTTGACCCAAAATCCACATTTTTCTGTGATCAAAATGAAAAGTGTGCCTTGCTATGAGCACCAGCCCTTTATTTTCTAATTATAAGTAAACTTAGGCAAAGAAAGGCTCTTCCTCTTAAAGATACAAGTTTCCCTATTTGTTCGCAGTCCCTTTTCTGGAGAGAGGGTCGTCGTGCACTTTGCCCATGTCTGGCCTGAAGCAGGGCATTTGATTACCCATTTCATGGGCCTTGCTAGCATTGCTGTAAATGTTATTAATGGTCATAAAATTATCCAGCACTATAAAAATATAAATAAATAGAAAATAAAATTCAGCCACAGCATTATCCTCGGTGACCTCGGGAGGTGTGAATTCCTCAAGGGGACTGGCGAGCACGCAGCAATGTGTTCTCCTCCAGGCACTTGTCCTGTTTGCAGCCGTTCCCTTGGAGGGCTTGCACGCCCAGCCTCACGAAATCAAGCTGTTCCTGCTGTGTCGGCGGGAGGGGGCACACTGGCCCTCCTCCCGCTTCCTGTTTACTTGCTCTTCAGGCCTTGTCTGAAATAGCCGTGACTTCGGCGTTCCTGCAAGAAGCTTTTGCTGTCGGTGCTGCGCAGTGACGGTGCTGCTGTGCAGGAGTTCGGTCTCAAGCAGTGCTGCAGCCACGAGCAGATTCAGGATTTTGCAAAGCAGGGTGCAGATGGTGAGGTGCATCATCATGTATAACCCAACACATGTTTTTCTCCAGTTAAAAATAATCTAGAAGCTTTACTAATATGCTGGGGGCCCAGGGCTGTGTTATTCAGCTTCAGATGGAAGCAAAAACCAATACAACTTCATTGCAATGAGTTAAAATCACTCGACAGGGCTGTGAAATAGGAGTTTCATGACCAGGAGCAGACAGCAGCATGGCAGAACAAAGGCTGGCTGGATTGGAGGAACATCAAGACCCTTAAAAAGAAGAGCGGGTTGTTCCCTGGCTGCAGGACTGGGCATCTCCTGGGCAAAGGAACTGACTTCTTAGCCAGCCGGTTGCTCTGGGTTTAGCTGCTGAGCAGTGCGAGCACCGCGTGCAGGCCATTCCACAATGGCAGCTTTGGCATCTCAGCTGGGACTGGACTCCAGTGACCTTCGGGCACCCATCTAGCAGGGATGGAGGGGAAGAGGCACCGTTTGTCCCAGTGGGCTGTGGGACAGCTGCTCGGAGCGAGGGTGCATGCTTGTTCTCCTGGGGCTTAAGGCGCCAGACCTGCACACGGCAGCGTCTGTCTGACTGTTGGCAGCTTTGGTCTCCCCGGCACGTGTGTTTGTAGCTGTTGTCCTACCCTGGAAGTGGACGTGGAAGTGGAGGCGATGGTTTTTCCTGTTGTCCCTGCACCCAAGAGTCTGCCGACCGTAGGTGTGACGATGCATGAGGGTAATAACCAAAGGGAAGGGGAGAGGTGGGACGAAGAGCACCAGGACCAAGACCACCCAGTCTTGTGTTTCTGGCACGTATGGGTCTGAAACTTTCTGGTGGATTATTGCACATCGTTATGCAGGTAGAGGAGGAAAAGGAGTCAGGTCTGGACATTAATTCACTCCTGCGAGGTGACAGGCAGAAGCAAGTTTTGGGGAAGGAGAGAAAATGTTGGTGATTGGGGAATGTCTGTACACAGGGCAAAGCTTGTATGGAAACTCAGAGGCTGGCAGGAGAGGCTAAACCCAAACTTAACAATCCCCAAATTGCAGGAAATTCATGCAAAATAAGCAGTCCCTTTACAGCTGGGAAATCTTGGTAGGGAGAGAGCAGTCAGTGTGCTTTGATGTAGTTCAGCGCAGTACTCCATCTCCCCCGGCCTCTCTGCCCCCAGATGCTCTGGCTGTGAAGTGATCTGGGTCCTTGCTCCGACTAACTCTCTCCCCAGGTAGAAGGCCACGACATGTGTTGCATGCAGACCGTGCTGGTGCACAGCGCAGGGAAAGGGGCTGGCTGCAGATCTTGGGTCTGTGTAAATGCAGCCGTCGAGGCGACGCTTGCACAGGGCAGAGCTGCACAAGGCTGAGCCGCCATCGGCCGGACTGAGGGTCTGCGGGAGGGGGGAAAGTGATGCCTTTGGCCTTGAGCTCAGCCTCGGCCTGGTGCTGGGGGGAGGAAGACTTCATCCTTTCCAAAAGGCAGAATCGTCCCAATCCACGCTCTGGCCCTCAAAATGCACTTACAGGGTTTTACTCCAGGCACCAGTTACTTGACATCCAGTTGCTTGCTGAGCTGAAGTTCAGAAGTGTTGCACTGTGTTCGTCTGAAGTCAGTGAGAGAAGGCAGGGCAGAGAGGCACCTTAGAGACTGACTCGTTCAGAGGGGCAGGAGCTTTTGTATGCCACAGCCTGCTTCATCAGGCACTAACTGAGCCAATTATCCTCTAAGACACCAACTGTTGACCCGCAGATGTAGTCTGGCAACCAGGGAAGGTTTGAAGAGCCAGCCCTGCCAAAATGAAACACTCATAAACATAAACGTAATAACGGTTAATAGCAAATATCATTATGAATGAAATACAGGAATTGTATAAATGACTAAGTATTGAAATAAGACATGCCAAGCAAATGCTTAACATCTTATAGCATGCATGTTCATCTAATTCTAAATGCACAGCATCCTTACTGGTATTTGAAAGCAAATTAATCTTAACATTTCTAAGACCTAAAGTTTTAAAAGCTTCTAAGAGGTGGCCAGCCCGTTGGGAAGAGGACTTCTTACTCAGGTTTCAAATTCAGTAATAAAGAGCTCTTTATCTTCGTTCATCTGCAGATGGGCTGTTCAGCAAGAACTGTAGTTCAAGGCTAAAGAGCAACGATCCCAAGATAACCCAGTTTTATACCCTATGGCTTGGCTAAACCAAAAAAAGTAAAAAGCTTACTAAATAAGGTAAAAATGATAAAGGTATTTCTAATAGGTGTTACTCTAATTAATATTCATATGCCTATTCTTATCTCCCTTATATATGCTCTGTCTTGTCTAAATTTAGCCCTTTCTAGCATCAGATCACTAAATGTGTTTGAGGTGATTTTGCAGCCATTATCCTAGTTTTTTCCCCGTCCATCTTTCTTCAGTTATCTAAAACGGCTCACAGCCTGGGACATCCTCTGGCCTGGCCATTTCTATTGCGTCTTCTCTGACCCAAACTTGGGTCAAGAAATGCAAGTCAATGCTATTCCATACCACCATGAAGCAATGCGCGGCCTGCTATAGTCTCCCTGCCTCCTGCCTCAGTTAAAAACCCCTGCCAGGTTCTGTGGTATTAAAATCCCCTCGTTGTGTCTCATGGGCTTTGCTGGGTCTTTCTAGAAGATGTACGTGGTGGGAGTGGGCCCTTCTTATTGCATGGCCCTAGGGAAGCTCCAGTGCTCTGCCCTGGGGTCGCGGGCTCAGCAACCAGGCCCCTATGGTGGGTTCCTCAGTACAGCCGCACCCCTAGAGACTGACCCTCGGGGTGTCTGAGTGGCACAGGACAGCCGCTGCAAAGGCAGACATGGGTTGCAATCCAGCTGGAACGCAGCGTGGAGGGCTGTTGGATCCCAGCAAAGTCTACTCAGCGGCCTCGCCTGACTCTAGCGGCGCTCGTTAGCAGGGAGCCCCTTGCCCAGAGGGCAGCCTGGCTGCGAAGCCTGGTCCAAAGCAGCCCGGGCTGGGAGAGCAGATTCTGCACCCCACAAGCCCCTCAGCTCTGTCGCAATTTATAGTCGCACGGTTTTCCCCCAGCGCTTTAAAACCAACTGAAAATTGTAGCACAAGAAATCACCAAACCCACCGGCTGGATTGTGTTAAGCATGGTTAAAGAAAACCTACAGACTCTTATCCCATGACCCGAATCAGCCTTTAGGGCTCGAGGCAGCATGGCGGGGAGAAACCCCCTCGCTCTGGTCATGTGGGAGATCAAGCCTCGATGGTCCCTTCCTGACTTCGGATCCATCAACCCCTCTCAACACTTGCTTTCTCTGTTGTCGTGCTGTGCAAGACTCGCACAGACGGGGAAACGCGACCTTGTCCCTGCACAAGCCGCGTAGCTGGGTGTGAGCGCTGGCCACAACACTGGAGTTGTCCCGATGAGCGTTTTGGGGGGAAAGTCCTCAGTCATCAGGCAGTCATGGTTTTCTGGTGGAAAGATCAGAAAAATTACTAGTTTCCCCGTTTGCTAATGTTTTCTGTCTCTTGCCTGTAGGAGAGCAGAAAGCTGGGTTTTCCCCATATCTTTTCCTTTTTTGACCGTTCCTAGCTGGGGGAAAGTCCATGTCAGGTAGTGGTCAGACAGGCAATTTGTCCGTTTACGTTAAAAAAGGACCCTTGACCCGCGGTCCTTAACTCTGCCTTTGTAAGCCAACTTCTTCCTTTTTCAGAGGGCTTGTTTACTTAGCATAGTAGGTCTCTGGCGGAAGTTCATTTTTCACGGAGCAGGAGGGTTCGGGGGCATATTTGATGGGTGTCCTTGTGATGTAAAGCAAACAGCTGTGAAGAGCCACCGGCTAACCTAAGAAGGCAAGCAGTCATCTTCCACTGCCCCAAGGCTTGAGCAAGGACAGCAGGGCAGTGCGCTGTCCCTGCAGCGCAGGCACGCGGCATCTGTGCAAACCGTTGGGTCCTGAAATCCCTTGGCAAGGACCAAAAATGCAGCGAAACCACACTGAGTATTAAAGACTTCAAGGTTAGTGGAAAGTAGCCAAGAAGGAAAGTACCTGCAATCCCTGAGATCCTCCTGGCTGGTCAACTGGTGTGAAGCTGAGGGTTTGGGTTTTGCTGTACGAGAGGAGCCTGTCCAGTGCTGCTTGACCACAGACCTGCCAGAGCATCCAGGAAGGTGTTGGGTGAGCAATGGCCCCTGGCAGCTGTGGGACAGGCTCGGAGGGAGGATCACTTCCTGAAGTAGCCAAGGATGGGAAGAGCCGGTGCTCTTTGTTTCTATACCTGTCAGGGTAGCAAGCAGGAGATTCTCCACGATGGGAGAGATTTGTCCAGAGCTGGCATTATTGAAACCTGCTGGGATGATTCAAATCCCTGGTTGCAACTTGCCCAGGGGGTGTAGAGCGAGTAGGAGAGGTGAGAGGTGGCACATGAGTGTTGCTAAAGATGCCCTTACCTGTTTAAGAGTTACCAATAACTTGGCATCCCAGGAGTGCATAGGGATCGGCATGCTAGCACCATGGCTCTCGGCCTTGTTAGACTCAAGGCACCCCACAGAAAATGCCAGCTCCTCATTTTCACTCCTGAGGCACAGCTCTGAGGAGGGGCGTGAGACTGCAGCAGCAGGGAATGGGAGTTGAAGACCCAGGAATCCCCTCTGTCCTGTGCGCTCAGAGCCTAGATGAGGAGTTATGAAGCACAGAGAGATCCTGAAAGCTAAGTACGTCCAGGCAGAGGGGCTGGAGGTGAGGGCAGCGAGGCGTGTAAGTCTACCGGGTACAAAAGAAACATTAAACCGTAGCGCGGCTCATTACCAGATGGGGACGGTCACATTGTTTATAATGATACAGGAAGGCAGAAGTGTTCGCTAAGTAGGTCTGCTCTGTGTTTGGAAAGACGCAGGATGATGTATGGCAGGAGGGTGACGAATGCGTCCTCAGCCCATTTGTAACTAAGGGGGATGTTAAACAGCCTCTCCTACGAATAAACAGTCTTATCTTAGTGGTTTTATACTGCTGCCCTTTGCCACAGAACTGCCAGAAGCCCCGGGTTCCTTGCACCCATGAGTCCTAGAAGAGCTGGCCAAGGAGATCCTTGGCTCCCTGGTGGTAATTCCTAAGTCCTGCAATACTGGGAAAGACCAGAAGAAAGTGAGTATTGTGCCAGGGTTTCAGAAGGGCTAGTGGAATGACCTTGCCAGATATCGCTAATTAGCCTGACATTGGACATGAGCTTCACAATGGAAGAGCAGTGATGAATTATTAAAAGACTGGCTTATAACTAATGTTAATCTACATGGCTTAATGGAGAACTCATCTTGTTAAACAAGCTTGAGTTTGTTTCTTGATGAGATGACAAGTTTGGTTAATTAAGGTATAATTATCTAGGGCAGATACTTGTCTGATGGTTTAGTCAGAGATAATCCTGCCTTGAGCAGGGGCAGAACTAGATGGCCTTGTTAGGTCCTTTCCAGCTCTGCTTTCCTAGGACTCGCCTTCTCTTTGTGTCTTCCCGTCCAAGCTGGATGCCCCTCTGGGAAAGATGCTTTGGGCAAACCTAAGCTGTTGGGTTCAGCATGACGACATTGCGTGGCTTGCCTTCCACCAGAGGCAGATTGATTAGACGTGTCTAAGCAAGGCCTGACTCTCTTCAGAAGCACAACGGTGAAAGACGGGCAAAAAGATGTTTCCTCAAATCTCAGCTAAGGGAACCTCAGGTGTCTTGTGCTGCGACGGGAAGATAGTTTTCAGGCACGGGTGCGATGTGCGATGAATGGTGTCCGTTTAAATCATTACGAGAACCTGACAGCCTGTCTTTCCCCCCAGATCAGTTCAGTGCTGGGCTGGGGCTTAAGCAAAGCGATGTCCCTGGACTTGGCAATGTTCTGGTGCGGCGAATTTTCCATAGCAGCTCGTTTTAAATTAGAAATAGTGGTCTGAGAATGAAATGAGAAGCCGAGCAATACAGGCACACAATAGCATCTGTGCTTGCCTTTGAAATTAAATTCACTCTGTCTTACCCTTCCGCTGCGTTTTTGGTTTTCAGTGACACTGATTTAATTTTTTTATTGACATCGAACAACCAGGCCATAGACACTGAAGTGTTTAATGCGTGCGGGACAGAGGCGGCCGCTTGGGATCTGGGATCTGCTGGATGTTTTTGCTGAAATAGTCGGTGGTAAAAAATGTTACACTGTTAACAATTCATTCGCCTTGTCTGTGCTATGGTGCATGAAGCCCATTGAAGGAAGCGGGGCTCTTTATCTTCGTAGCTGTGGCTGCAGGCAGCGTGCAGAGGCAGCCAAACACGGCTGCCTCGGTCATACTCTGCTCCTGCTCTCAAGGTTGTGCTTCATCCGCGAGGACAGACGTGTATGTTGTGAAGCAAAAGCAAAAGGTCCGTTGAAAGGAGCGGGTGGCACAGCCCATCCTTCAGCTGCCCAGCGCCAGGCCGTTTGTAATGAGTTTAGCTGCGGCCTTAAATGCCGAGAGCTGCTCGGCCAGCTCGGTCGACGGCGCTCTGCACTGCAGCCGGTGTGAAGCTGGAGCTGTTCGACTTCCAAGAGGCCTGGGGCGAAACACCCCCCGGGGCACACCGGGGCAAGCTCCGGGCCCCTGGGCTGCAGGCGCGCTTCCCCGAGCCCCAGGCCTGGCGCTGCATGGCCCCAGGCTCACCCTCAGCTCCCCGAGCCGTGCCGCACGGCATCGCCCTGCTCCCCGCAGGCATGGGGGTCCTGGCTCCCTGTCGCGCTCTCCAGCCAGGCCAGGGTGCTTTGTCTCTGAGCTCTGGCTGCAGTGTTGGTCTCCCGCAAGCTCCTTCCTGGGGCAGCAGGAGGTTTCACCCTGGGACGGGGCAGTCCGGGGGTCCCTCTCCAGGGCCAGCCCCTTTGTCTGGGACTCCGCACAGACATCTCCCTCCTCACAGCAGCAAGCAACCTCTGAGGGTCCAGGCTTGGTTCATGGCCAGCAGTGCCCACGTCTTCTGCTTGTGCTTTCAATCCGCCGCAGGACGTCGGGGACCTCTGGTGACCAGGGGGCTCTTCGGAGGGAGTGCAATGGGTCTGTCGGACTGAAGCCGCTGCTGACCCCTTTGGGTGCTGCCTGCCAGGCTCCCGCCCAGCGTTTGGGAGGCGAGACTGAGGATGGGCCAGCCTGGCCCAGCCCAGCCCATCAGCCGTCGCAGGCACAGGGAAGCTGCCACGAGCTTCTCCTGCGCACGGTGTCGGGGGTGGGTCTCAGCTCGGCTGAGCTTCCTCTGCTCAAAAGAATAATGCGGGAGCTGAGTTGATGGCTCTTTCTCCACTTCCTCCGGTAAAGGCGAGCCTGGGGTTAGCCCTACGCCGCAGGGAGGGTGGTAGCCCCTCTCGGCACATGGGATTTCAGGGCAAATGTCAGGTTTTTAAACCAACAGAGAACTTCATCAGCTGCTTTCATTTGAGCAAACCTCCAGTCCATCCAAACAAAACACGGTCTCCCAAGTGGTAAAGGGCAGTGAACGCTTGAAGGAGGGGCCGTGGAGAAGGGCCCCGGGCCCTCCTCTTCTGCGATTAAATGAGCACAGCATTAACTCTCTTGCTGGGCAGTTGCAAAACATGGACACACTCGTGTCCAGCGAGACCTGGAGAGGGAGCAAGGGACGGGAGCTCGGTGGGCCGCCAAGGCAGCTTGGGCTGCAGCAGAGTCCCGCGCGCCGGCGAGCCCGGCCAGCACCAGCCAGGCTCCCCTGAAGACTTCTCCTCTGCCAGGGACTCGGAGACGCGGCCCGGGGCTGTCTCCTGCACACGCAGTGTCAGCTGTAAAGCCGGCGCAGAACAAAGGCATCCACCTAGCTTCGGGCCCGTTGATCCCGGGTGCCTGGAACGCGGTGATCTCTTTTCTTGTTTTATTTTAAAGCATCGAGTCAGGGAAGTTTGTTTCTGGAGAATAAATCCCATTGCCCTTTCTCCATCTGGGCAGGAGCTGAGATTGCTGGGATCTCTGGCCATTGTGGGAGCAGATGCCTGCTGGGCTGCAGTGGGTGCATCTACACATTCGTAAATGCTCCGTAGTTACTGGGCATTGCGTTTAGTACTTGGGTAACGAAGTACTAAATCAATGTGCTGTAACTCATGCTACTGCACAGTAGTGGCAGGGCACAGGTTTTTTCTGACGCTAGCTGTGCAGGAGCCCAACACCACGGCACAGCAGGGTGTTAGCATGGGTTTTGCCAGCACGCTACTGCACTGTGTATTAGGCTACCGCGCAGTTAGCGTCTCGTGTAGATGCACCCGTGTGGGGGAGAAGGGCTGCTGGGCCTGTGTCCCCAAAACAGCTCCGCTTGTGCATGCAGAGACCAGGCGGGAGCGCTGCCAGCGGGGTGTGCCGGTGGGTCATCCTGTGCCTGCGGAGCAGCCGGAAGCCGCACGCTGCCCAGCACTTGCTGGCTTCTCTCGGGGGAGCACGCAGCCCATACGGGAGCCCTGGTAGTAACTGCGGCCGGTTGCTGGCCCCCTGCTGCCTGCCCCATCTCAGGGGTTTTAATCCTGCCCCGAGGTGCTGGTGCTGCTGCAGCCGGGGCTGGGGCTGGGGCTGGGGCTGGGCTGCGCCAATGCTCCTGCTGGCACGGACCCCACAGGGTCCCGGCGGAAGGGTCTCGCCCCAGACTCAGGCTCAGCCCAGTGCCACATTTGGGGTCAGGAAGGTATTTACCCCATTGCTTAGATTGGTATGGACTGTGGGGGTTGCCCTCCTCTGTAGTGGGGGTCTCTTGACCGTGTATTAACAACCTTTTATTGAAGCAGGACATTGGCTGCCTGCTCCCCCTGCTTTCCCTGGGGCAGGTTTGGGTGTGAAGCCTTGTGTCGTGTCAGAGCTGACAGTAGTTGTACAAAGAGTTTAGACGATGGCTGGTCAGTGCAGTTGGACAGGGCTGATCCTGCCTTGGGCAGGGGGGTTGGACTGGATGTGACCTGCGCTCCAGGGCCTAGGACTCTGATGCTACGTCCCAGCTAGCTCGGGACACGCTCGGGACACTGCCCTCTGTAACTGCCAAGCCACGTTCCTCGGGGTGTGGGGTGTATCGGGCGGTAGTTCACTGTGTTAGCCTGGGGTCAGGCAGAAGACTGGGTAGGTATGCACCTTATAGACTAACCGAGTAAGATATGTGCAGAAGCTTTAGGGCTCCCTCCATCAGAGGCCGTGCCTTGAAGGTGCGTGTCCACGCTGCCTCCTGTGGAGCGGGCGTCAGCGTCTGTCACGGTCGCAATGCCCCTTGGTGGGCCACGCGCAGGCTCGGACCCGCAGAACCTCAAGCAAGTGTCTTTGCGCTGAGGCCTTTCTCTTGAAGGGAAATGTGGGGAACGTATGAACCGCCCCAGGATAGGAACAGGGAGATGTCTGCTCATCTCTCGAGGCAACCCCGTCCCCATAACAGGGGCACTTGTGAGGGGAGTGGAAAGCAGAGCAGCAGACGGGGATCAGAGTGGCACTCAGGGGGCTGCAGGGCTAATTTGCAGCCTCTCTGCCAAAAAAGGTTGGCCCCCACCGCTTTCACCAGCTCTGTCATTGCACGCGGTGCTGAGATGACAGGGGAGGCTCCGGCCCGTGGTGCAGAGGAGACGAGACTGGACGATCCCGTGTTCCCTTCCAGCTGTAAACTCCACGGGCCTATGAAACATCAGCATGCGAGGAAGGGCGGTCATTAGACATCTGCCCGGGGCTCAACTCCATTAACAGGCTCCACATGTGACACTTGCCCTCTCTGGCCTCCGATCCCAAAGGGGAAATCGTGGGAAGAAACCCATTAATGTCTGTGAAGGGTCCTATTAACGTCTGTTGAAAGTTCGTGTCTCTCTGTCCTCCCCTGGAGCCGAGGGTGCATTTGGGACCTATGTCAGAATATGGCACGTGTTCCCAGGTTTTAATTGATAATAAAATGGGACCACACTTGCCCTGGAGGGCACCTGAATCTTCCCCCGACACCCCCAGAGCTCCCTTTTGGGAGAGGACTGCCCCAGAGGCAAACAAGCTTGAAAGTTTCCGGGATCTTGGCTGAAAACAAGGACTCGTTTAAATAACTGCTTTGGCCATGTTAGCTGTGGGGCCAGCTAGCTGGGAGTGCTCTAGCACTTACATCTTCAAGCTCATTAGTGCAACACCAGAGCACTCTCCTTGGCAGGAGGCTCGTCGACATGCAGCTGTTGCACTGCTTTCCCTCCTGGTGCAGCATCGGCCTGTCCCAGTATAATCTCTGGTCAGTCCCTGTCCAGATGGGAGGTGACGCTGCTTTTGCCGGGCTGCTTCCTCCGGTCCGACTCGGGGCAGGACCGGCGCTGCTTGGAGTAGCCCTGGGGGTGTTGAGGCAGCTTTTCACTGCGGCGTCTGAGCACCACTGTTGGACCCAGCGGAAATCCCGGGCTTGACCTGAGCATCAGCTGCACTGATGGATGCCCTTGCTGGCGTGGATGCAGAGCATGTTCTCACAGCAGCTGGGGAGTCAGGCCTGTTTTAAATGCAAAGTGGAAAATCTTCCTTAGCGGTGAGTAATGCGCAGTGTTTCTGGCCAGCAGCACCGCTCTGCCTGGGACTTTCCCTGGCCACATAGGGCCCAGCTTGTCCCTTTGCTGGGCATCCCGTGATGTATGTGGCTGTAGCCATAGAACAACTGGCTGGTTTTTTGCACGTGCCAAAAGGACCTCGGCCACCTTAGTCCTGTCCATCTCCCCATGCTCTGGTTCTTTGCTTGGTGTGTGTCTGCTCTTCCTGAGTGCCAAAGCTGATGCAAAGAGAAATGCAAAACTCTACAACTCTTGGTTCAGAGAAGATACCCTTTATTAGACCAACTAAGAAATTGCAAACAAATGATCTAGTTGATACAGGCACCTCGGCTGAAAGGAGCTACACACAGATGAAAGGCACTGAACAGGCCTCAGCTGGTCTCTCCCACCCTAAACCTCCCGGCACTCCTGCTGCTAGAGTCTGTGGGGTTGTGAAGCCATTGCTACGCTATGCCACTAACCAGTGAGTTAAAAAATAACTTGCAGACGTGTGGGCAAATCTGGCACAACCACACAGACCTACCCCCGGCCTGAACCTGGCCTGTGCTGTCGTTGTGATAATGGACTTTGCAGTTCAACCATCATATTCTGAAATGAAGAGCCAACCCTTCCTCGTTGATTTTTAATTAACGAGGGTGTATGCAAGCTGGTGAACTCTATCAAAGTACATGCACCTTACAATCCCACCAAAGTCCCAGCACAAGTAATGCACAGGTATTTTACCATGGGGCATGAACAGGATTCCCTTTAACAACAGGATTGGACTGGAAGCCTCCCCCAGCGGGAGCAGCCGCTCGATCCCAGCTGGCACAAAGTTTTTGATTAGCGGGCTGGGCCTTATGGGCTATCTTCAGGTTTGGGGGGGCTTCTGTAATCGCACCCTGTCCGGCCTCTTGCTATCGTGCCAATGCAGATCCAAACCCACATTTGTATTGGCTCTTTAAAAATATCCCATGTGCCCAGTACTTGAATTCTTTGAAATTCAAGGCAAAAGCCAACACTCAGGGGCTGTTTTTTCATGAGCTCTGTTGCTAAACAGTTACGTATGATGAAGCTGGCAGAGCATCAGCAGCCAGCGTCGATCCGCTTGGACTCACGGTCTCGTACCTGTGCGGGCTCCTTCCCCGCACGCCTGTTTTGGGGCAAATGCAGCAGTCCCCTTCGAGTAGTGCTGCGGGTGCCGGGAGAGCATAGGGCAGCTTTACTGGGGGAGACTTGCATCTAAGCAGCCTTTGCTAATACTCAGCAGAGTTAATTATTAGCAGAGGGGGTGGGTAGCGAAGAGGCGTGTGGTAAGAGAAGCGTGATGGACTCGGGGAAGGCTGGCTTTCCAGGCCTGCACTGGGGAGCTTGCTGAAAGGGACGGTGGAGGTTGTGTGCTTGGCTCGCTGGGAGGAGCAGACAGACGAGGGCTGGGAGTTAATGCGCTGTAGGGAGCGAGAACAAAACATGCTGATCTTGTAACGGGTAATTTATGATGTAACCCTTGCGGCAGAACGAGCCCCTCCGCTCTGCAAAGCAGGATGTCCTTCAGAAAACATTTGCACTGAGCGAGTACACGCAGATTCAGGGAAATGCTTTCGGGAGGTTTTGGAGTCTAATAAAATGGGAATGTGTGACCTGGCTCGCGCGATCATTTGCCCGGTTTTCTCCTTTCGTTATTGTTTCCAAATGTGAACTGGTGGAGCTCTTGTTCCTCCGAAGGTCTGCAGGTGAAGCTAGGCCAAGAATAAACAATGGTTTATGCAATTAAAGCAAAATGCCAGTAGTTTTACGACCAGGTTTGTACAGATAGACAGAAGATACGGACTTAGGATCCAAAATAGTGCGTAGTCCAAAACACTTGTGGGAGCGCCGGTTTTCTCAGTGTTCGCCTACTCCCGGCCAGCTGCAGACTCGCCAGACAGCGACACCTGAGAAGAGACGGGACCTTTCCACGTGCTCAGAGACGCCGGCGTGGCCAGAAGAGCGTCGCCTTGGCCCTGGTGCTGTGCACGAGGTGGACTGCGTGGGGTGGGCTGGGGTGTCCCTCTGCCCCAGCGAGAAGGTCTCTGGGGGGGCGACTGCATCCTCTCCTGTGCAGCGCAGAGCACCGTCCGGGCAGCATGGGAAACAAAGAGCCAGAGCTGCGATGGGATCCTGACCTTCGTCCCATGGGTGTGCGCAGCATCATTGGCCAAAAGCACCACGTTTTCGACCGTGACCATGCCTTCTGCCATGAGAGAACGGGATCCCATGTGTGCATGGCAGTTTCTGGTTGTGCAAGTGTGCTCGACAGCTCTGGCTGCTTGTGCGATACCTGGAAAGGGTTGTATGCTGCTCCAGAGCTGGGCCACGCTATGTGCAGTGGCTTTTTTTCTTCTTTTTTTAACATTGGAGCCACGTCTTGTTTTGGGGGACCCCCAGCCTCTTGCAGCAGGGGTGCTCTGGAGAGAGGGCAGCATAGCCATGGGAGCTCTGGCTGCCGCTACGAGGAGCAGTGAGAATGACTGCTAGGACAGTTGTCCCAAATACAAACGCCCTCGCAGCTGACGGCCTCGATCGACGTCGAAGGGGCTCAGACGGCGTGTTGCCTTTTGTGGCTTTGATCCCACCCGTGCAGCCGGTAAGCAGAGCCCATGGGTGTCTGGAGCCATTGACACTCTCCGACGAGCCAGGCCCTACATGAGTGTGATAACGTTTCCCTTGGAAAGCGCTTGATTTTATCCACGTGCTTACCAAACTGTCACAACGAGGCGTAAAACCACAGAGGGCTCACGCATGCTGATGGGAGAAATGGTCCTGGTAGCAGGCGAGGAACGGGAACTTTCCGCTCTCAGTGAAGCGTGGGAAGGAGCGGTCTTCTCCATGCACGCAGCACATGGCTCTCCTGCGCCCTCCTTTCACGCCCTCTGCAGACGAGTCAGCCCTCATTTGTCACGTTGTGCCAGAAGCACCGTTCCCATGCCGGTGTGAAGCATTGCAAATCCTGCCCAAGCACAGCCGTGGCCGGGTCCCCCACCTGGGAGAGGATGGACCCGGGGAGCGGCTCTGGCCTAGCTGGGCTGTTTACTACTGCAGGAGCTGAACTAGTTAAGTTGCATTCGGTCTTCCAACTGGGAGCTAAGAGCCATTGCAAAATATTTTCCCCCTGTTGGCTCTGCGTGTAGATTTAAAATTAAATTGGTTCTGGTTAGCAAACAAGAACAGGACGGCAAAATTGAATTTTCTGAGGAATGTTGTGAATCCCTTGTGAAAAAAAAAAAAAACGTTTTCCCCTCCCACGTTCCCCTCCCTGCTTATGGCTCCATCTCCCCAGCATCACTCTTGCCACCCTGTGCCCCCCACAACCATGCGCCCACCTCGTCAGGTGCTGGTGATGCTCCAGCTGGAGAGGCGGCGGTGCCATCACTGGGAGTCAGGTATGGCCAGTCAGTGGTGAGATTTTTTCTTTCCTCGGGCTCATTCTGCCTTTTGCTCCCCTGCTCGTCTGGCCCCCCCGCCGGGCGCTGTGTGCACTGCTGTCAAGGAGGCACAGGTGACAGGCCCGGAGCATGCAACGCTGCAAGCGCCTGGAAAATCAGGTAGTGGCACTGACCCCAAGAGCTGGCGCAGCAGGTAAGTCACTGCCATGCAGATGACATGGGAAAGGCCCGGGCTGGAGCCCTGTGCTGGCTTTCAACATAGGAGAAACTATGCCTGTTCCAGACAGTCCACCTCTCCCTCTTTTGATGAACGGAAAATTTTTGCAACCAGCTGGCACTGCTTGTATTTTGCTCTTGAAAACTCCTGCCAGTTCCAGGGACCTTCCTCTCCCTTTACCCAGCCCTGCAGGCAGCTGCTAGGCATGTCCGGGGCAGATCTGGGGGGCGCAGTCCCTTGGATCCCTGCTGCACCCAAACTTCAAAACCAGCTGCAGCATTTCTATTCAGGCAGTGCTGAGGGAGTTAAGTGACTTCAGGACTCATTATAATCTACCTGCTTCCTGCTAATCTCTCTTCACTCTGGATATTAATGACCCTCTCTGCTTTTTAATGGGTTTTGGTGCTCCATCCATCAAGCGATCCTTCTGCGGCATTGCTGTCTGCTGGCCCTTCCTGGTAATCTCTCTCCTCCCTTTCGCAGACTGTTGTTAGCTCTTAACTCAGGTGTGGTGGTTTTAACCCAGGTGAGGAAATGAGCACCAGGGAGGCATTGGGTGCACATACAGATCTGCCCAAGCAATGTGCATGGAAGAAACCTTCAGATGACCCGGAGCCCTGTCGGTTGCCCGCAACCTCCCATCGATTCATCCTCATGCTGACTTCATCTTGCTGGAGTCGGGCAGCGAGCTTTTTGGGGCAGGGTCATGCCGGGCTGGGTGTAGCCCACAGTGCGGTGGGCTGTCTGGACATCTCCCAAACGCAAGCCTCATGGTGCTGCCAAAGTGAGAGGCGGGTAGTATCCAGCCCACAAGCTTGAGCCACAGATCAACTGCTTCATCCAGCAGGTAGAGGCTTGCTGGGAGGCAGCGGTGCACAGAAGCCAGGGCAAACCTGCAGAAATCCGGAGCTCTTCATCGACAAAGGCCATGATTTCCTTCCCGGGGGATCGTTTCCTTTTATTACTGCTCTAATTCCCTTTTAATGATGGCACGTGAGAGAGGGCGCACAGTGCATGGGCACGGAGCTGTCTGGAGCAGGGCCGTGGCCCTTGTGGGCAGCTAACGAGCATTCCTCCCTCACAGTTAGACCATCAGAATAAATAAAACAGTTTTACTTCTGCTGGATGAAATCAAGTGGAGCTGGCCCAGGGCCTAAACACGGACAATGGCTCCTCTGGGCCGCTGAGCTGCCAGCAGCCCGCACCTCCTAGCGAGCCTGTCCTTGGGATGCAGCCATCCGATGCTAAGGAATTTTACAGACCCGGCTTTCCAGAGCGGGGAACCATCGCCGATAAGATTTAAGGCACCTTCTGTGCCAAGGAATGAGGTGCGCGGCAAGCGCGGCAACTGGAAGCCATCTCTCGACACAAGCAGCCTCGCTCTGGCCCCAGCCCTCGTTTGGAGAGAGATCAGTGAAATGCTTCTCGCAAGCCACCTTGGTGCAGCACCTGCTTTCCACCCGCATCTTTGGATGCCCTCCCAGTCTTTCGCTGGGGAGCCGAGGTGCGGGTGCCAGGGAAGGCAGGAGGCAGGGCAGCGTGGCATCTCCGACGCAGAGGGCTCAGAGGGGCATAGCTTTCGTGGCAGCACCCTGCCTCGTCGCACGCGCAGAGTGAACTGACGTGGATCAGATGCAGAGCTGGGTTGCGCCTCCCTGAACCTGTTAGTCTCCAAGGTGCTGCCCTGCCCTGCCCTGCCCTGCCTGACTTCAACCTTGCACAGTGACCCGCGTCTAGCTCTGGTGCAGTCAGTGCCAAAGCTCCCAGTGAGTTCACTGGACCAGGACCTCACCGGTGGTGAGGGGTGCTACCCCGTGGTGTTTCAGGACACCCCCAGTGCAGGAGCCTCGGCCAGGCTGAGGGACAGTGCTGGATGCCTCCAGCGCTGGTGAATTTGCGTCGCATGTGCCACCGCAGTACCAGCCTTGTGAAATTGTGATTAACAAGGGCCTGGAGCAAAAGCCTTAAAAGTGTCTCATAAACACCCGCACCTTTTTCTCCTTTCAACCAAGCGCTGAACTGGGACGTGACAGCGGTCTGACTTGTGCGAGCATGGGGCCATGTGGTAATGGTGCGGGAGAACGTGTGCACGTGGCACGGGACAGTAGTGTAACTATCCCAAGCGCTGATGATCTTTGGCAACTTGAGGCCTGCAGAGCAGCGGGCCTGGGCCTGACCTCACTCCATAGGATTGCCACAGCGGCACGGGTGCGTGGCAGGACACCCAAGTTCTCCTTTGCTATCGCCATGCTCTTCCCAGGCCCTCTCCAGTCGCCAACTTCCCTCCAGCAGCTGTTTCTCTGGGCTGTCCCTCTCTCCGGCTCTCCCACTCCGGTGCACTTTGTCGTCCTGCACTCGAGCGAGCGGGGAGCCCGAAGCACTTGTCAGAAGCGTGTAACTCGATGACCGAGCTTCCTTCAGGGCAGGAATTCCTCGTGCTCTCTTTTGGCACAACGAGGGACTTAAGGAGATGGCGAGAAGCTGGAGCACAAATCTGTTGAGTTGCTTTTGAGTGATGTGAGCGTAAATATTTTTTCCTGTTCGAAAGGCCTGACCCCATAACTCAAAGCCAGCTTTGCTCTGCAGCCTCAGGCTGCAAATACCCCTAGCCCTCGCTGAGCAGTGGAGCAAAGATCACTGCTACGTTCGGTGGAAAAGACCTGCTTTTGAAGCGTCTCCTCCAGGGACGAAGCGCAGACTTTCCTTCCAGCTGCTAAACTCTCCCTACCCGCACAGCCGCTCAGCTGCAGAACTGCCCCAGGTCCTCTCCTCGCCTTTCTCTCTGGCTTTGCCCTTTCCCAGCAGGCGCTGGTGGTTCTCCTCCCTTCCCCTGGGCTCACCTCTTCTTGCACTTCCCTCTTCTAATGCTGTCCACATGGTTCACATTTAACAAAGCTGGAAGCCCATGGGTATATCCTGCACGTGGTAACGCGGACGGGATGCTCAGGTGGAATTATTTAATTGGAGATTGCCATGCAATCTTTTGGACATTTGTTTTAATAAGTCATTTTTTAATATTTTCCACATAGTTATTTTTCAGTGTGGGCTCATGCCATATATCCAGGCAGATAAAGGTTTAATTAGTTGTCAGAAATACTCAGTTTAAACCTGCAAAATATGCTTTTGTCGATTGACCTTTATCCCTAAGAACTGTCTCTGAATACCATCTTGCCTGGCTGGGATCAGAGGCTTTTCAGAGTTTAATAATAGCTACCTGTTTCATCTAATAAGGTTTAAAATCTGACAAGAACATTAAAAGCTCACCAATCCCACTCTGGGAAGGCAAGCCAAGGTCAGCAGTAACTCAATCCTGCCCCGCTTACTTGCTGTTCATGTAGCTGAGTGCTTGACCCCACAACACAACTTCTTTCTAGCAGGAGGCTCTGCTTGCATGAGCGTGGTGCCCAGGAGGGACAGCGCTGCCATGTAGCAAGAGGTCAGGACACCCCTGGGTTTTTCAAGAATAATTCAGATGCTTTCACAGGACCATGGAACTTAACCAGCCCAAGACGGGCTTGAGACCCCCAAGTCCCATTTCCATTGTGGCAGGGCTCAGCAGCCTGACTCTTTGCACCAGCAACGTAGTCTCCTCGGTGGGCCGCAGGCACGATCTGCCAACCATGCACTGACTACCGGCCCATCCAGCTCTTGTGCATCATCATGTAAGCTGAGGACTTCAGCCTCCTCCGCACAGGCCATTGCTCACTTCCTTCCCAACTAAGGAGCTGGCCTCGTTCTTCCTCCGGCCTCTAAAGCTTGTAGAGCTTGCTAGAGCTTGCTGCCTGTGACCACCCTGGCTGCTTGCCGCCCATTTTGTGCCACGCTCGCTCTGATTTCTTCCCAAAGTGCTTGTGCTCTTCTTTTCATAGTTT
>NW_017728951.1:26479733-26488064 GCF_001723895.1 Crocodylus porosus | reverse complement strand
TCGTCCGGGCCGGCTGACTTGAATACGTCCAACCCCTCCAGAAGCTCCCTAACTAAATCCTCGCTAACCCGTGGCCCAGGTGTGCCTCCCCCGGGGCCTGAGGGCGGCCCAGCAGGGAGGTGGCTGTTCTGGTCTCTACTTAGGAAGACGGAGCAAAGAAATCGTTAAACATGTTAGCTTTGCCGTCCGGTGTGACAACCAAGTTTCCCAAAGCGTCCTGCAAGGGCTCATCAGTAGTCGCATGTCCTGGTTTTCCACCTTTTGCAGAACTCCCTCATGCTTTTCACCATTGTAAAGAGTTCTGGGGCACGGCCACACGGCTCTCCCGGTTGTCGGGACAGTTTGCAGATGTGGCTCCAAGGCCGTCTCTTTCCAAAACGCTCAGGCCTCCTGCGGCCGTTTCCCCGATTTACCAGTTCCCACAGCCTGTGAGGTTCACTCTGGTGCAGTCCACAGGCCGGATCCTGCTGCTCTCGCTCCTTTGTGTCTTGGAGGTCTGTCACTTTGCAGTCACTTTCCCCGAATTACCTCCCAGCCAGCTCCTCTCTGCCCATCACATCTTAGGTGACCTGGGCAGCCCTGCTCTCCCGTCCCCTGCATGGGCCGGAGCTTGAGGGACTGTCTGCATCCCAAGTAATTACCAGGGATCCTGGTTTTCTCTGGTTTAAAAAAATCCCCAATTTTTAGTTAAAAAACAGTTACCCCAAATCCATTGTTCCATGATTAAAATGAAATGCCACTACACACACATGCACACAGACATGTACACGCCCACACACACACGGTATTTCATTTAAATCACAAAAAATGTGGTTAAATCAAAAAAATGGGGGATTACTTTTTTTAACTGGGGTGGAGATCTCCAGGGTCAGATTCCTGCCTGAGCAGGACCCGCAGAGGGAGAGCTAGCAGCGGCGTTGGCCACAGGCCATTGTCTACCCGTTTTGGGTTCTTCCCTTCAGGAAACCTGTAACGGCACAACCAGAAACCCCATCTCCCTGGTGGCTCTTCTTGGCCCCCCGGCTGCCTCAGTGTCTCCAGCCACATGAGTCTGACTGCTTACGAAACCAGGTGAAGCAACCGCGGAGCCATGAGCATGTGGAGGATGGGGGAGACATGGGGGGAACAGCAAATGTAGACCCTTCTTCTACTATGGGGGGAAAGAGCATCCCAGGAATTACAGATCACTTGGCCTGTGCTTGATTCAGAAAGATCCTCAAGCAGGTTTTGAACTGCTCCGTTTACAGCTGCCCGAAGAATAATGAGGTGATGAGAAAGACCAACATGAATGTGTCCAGGACAACCTGTGTCAAATCAGTCTAATTTCTTTCTTTTCCTGGCCAGGAGAAAGGGGGATCAGCCAGGTGAGTAAATCTTTAACAAGGCTCCTGACACCATCCCGCATGATGCTCTCGTGAGCTCTCAAGGGAAGATGTGATATAGGTGAAATCACCGAGAGGTCGGAAACAACAGTTCAAAACCCCGCTCCGGAGCATCGGCTGGTGGTTCGCTGCCAGGCTGGGGTGGCATTGCAGGTGGGGTCCCATGAGGTCTGTGCAGGGCCTGGTTCATTAACGAGTTGGATGCTGAAACAGACTGGCTAACGACACCGAGCTGGGAGTGGCCGTAAGCACTTTGGATGAGATTTCCAAACGTTCTTGATAAATTGGAAGAAAACTCCAAAATCAACAAGTTGAAATTCAGTCAAGACAAGTGCAAAGTCCTGCACTTAAGAGAAAATAAAACGTCCAAATACAACGTGGGGAATAGTTGGAAGGCCAGCAGTGCTGAGGGGAAGACTCTCAGGATGACTGTGAGACAAGAATACGATGCTGTTCCAAAAAAGGCCAATTTCATTTTGGGCGCTGTTAGCAGGAGTGTCACATGGCAGACAGGAGAGAGAATTATTCCTTTGGACTTGGCGCAGGGGAGGCCACAGCTGGAGTCCTGCGTTCCCGCGGGGCACCGCTCTCTCGGGCAGGCGTAGACAAGCTGGGGAGAGTCCAGCGGACAGCAGCGGGAACAGTGCGAGTTCAAACACGAGCTCTGACAACAGGCTGATGGCGCCGGGCTTGTCTGGTCTGGAAGAGAGAAGACGGGGCTCAGACATCAGATGTGAGCGCCGTTACCAGGAGGGCGGGGGGTCAGAGGCTCGGACAGGGTGAAATCGGTGTTGCTGCAGCAAGTGAGAAGGATGTTCGACGTCAAGATAAAGGGTACTGCTGCCGAGGAGAAAGTTTCCAGGGAGGATGGGGGAGTTGTCTTTATTTGGGGGCGTCTAAGAGCAGGTTTTATAAACAGCTGTCAAAGAGAGTTATTTGATTCCACTTCAGAGCAAAGCGACGGACTAGGAGATCCCTCACGGTCCCTTCCATCTGCCCATCCCCATGCTTCCCAAATAGCTGAAATCAAACATTTTCAAATATGCAGAGCCCTATCGTGAGCACCTGAGATCGCGCCGTGAATGGCCAGAGGTGCCCCGAGCCGTCGGTAGTGATACCCATGAGAAGAAGGACTTAGCCAAGCTGGTGTGAAACCAGGCAGGGCGGCAGACTAACCGGTGCAGAGGCGTTGTAGGCGACGGCTGACTCGATCAGCTGTAACATCCCAGGCAGAGCAACGGGGAAGTTGGTATCGGATGGAGTCCGTGCCGAATCATGTCTGGCAGCGTCATTCATTCCAGTCGCTATGAGCTTATCAGTGTATGTATCGCCAGACAAATTCGGTAGCGTTTTGGGGTTGACAAGCATAGTTTTGTCGATGCAGTATACCACAACTTTTATAAGGCATTTGAGAAAATACTTCCCAGCCATTCTGATTTTAAAAACACTGGAAAAAGCAATGCCGCTCATATTAAAACAATTAAAAATTGAATAAATGATCAGCCTCCAAGAGTCATTGTAAATGGAGCGTTGTCGTCCTGCGGATGTGGCCCCGGGGGTCTGTTCTTAGCCGACTGCTATCCAGTAGCTTTACAAATGAAAGAAGCATGTTTGGAAGAAAACAACAATATCTTGGGGAAAGTTTGGAGATGATGCAGAAACCACTGGACTGGCAACAAGGAACAGGTGAGCGAGAGAGATCTGATTGAATAATGATCAGAGGCGCTTGTTGGAATCGCATGGGTTTAAATACAGCTAAATGCAAAGTGGACCATCCAGGAACCCAGAAGAGAGGTCACACTTGCAGGACAGGGACTGGAACTGGGAAAGCTGAAACCCTGAAAGGGATTTGGCTCAGAGAAGGGCTACAATGCTGAATGGAGGTCCAGAAAACTCTGTGATGGTGACTTATGACTGGTGAGGAGAGGCTGAGGGCCCTAAGCTGACTGAGTCTGGAGAAGAGAAGATGGAGAGGGGTTGAATAGCAGCCTTCAGCTCCCTGCCGGGGGCTGCAAAGAGGATGGAGCTGAGCTGGTCTCAGTGGGGGCAGATACAGGACAAGGAGCAATGGGCTCAAGCTGCAGCAAGAGAAGTTGAGGTTGGATATTGGGAAAAACTTTCTCATGGGGAGGGTGATGAAGCACTGGAACAGGTTACTGAGAGAGCTGGTGCAGTGTGCATCCTTGGAGGCTTTTAAGACCCAGTTAGACCAAGCCTTGGCTGGGATGATGTGGCTGGGGCTCGTCCTACTTTGAGCAGGGGGTTACACTAGATGTGACCTCCTGGGGTCCCTTCCAACCCAAATTTTTTATTAAACTAAATTTAACCCGTTGCATCATGAAACAAAGGCTATAGGTTGATGGGAGTCTCTGCATTTGAATAGTAACATATTGAATCTAACAGATAATGGCAGGCAAGCTCCAGTGACTGGGGGGTGAAGACAGATGAATGCAGACTACAAATACAGCGAATGTCTTCAACTGTGGGGGATTCACCATGATGGGTTCTCCGTGATGGGCAGGGAAGACCGGCCACCTTTGTAAAAGTCCAACAGAAGCAAGGCGTGGTGGGCGCGATGCACTGAGTAAAATCCTCTGCCCCAGAGGTCAGACGAGATGATCATAATGGTTCCTTCTGGCCTGGAATTGATGCATCTCAGCATCAGATTTGGACTCAGCCCCATATGCTTTGGCACAAAGAGGCTCCCTGTCAGGATTTTGCTGATGAGTGCACTTTCCCCCAGTGTCTGACATCTATGGCAGGGTCCCTCCAGCTGCATCGTATCTGTGGAGCCCAGCTGGCTGGCTGGGGCACAGAAGAGGAGCGATAAGTAGGTCCACTCCCATTAAGGGTTTTTTTGGAGAGGGGCTGAGGTGTCCAGCCTGTTTCTGACACAAGCGGAAAGGCCGTGGGAAGTCGCTGAGCCCAGGGCGCGATGGGCTTGGTCACCCAGTAGTTCCTGTTTGCTTTCTCCTGCATCTAGCCCGGTTGTTCACAACCATGTTCAAACACAGTGACACTTTGTCTGTGGATAAACCCTCTGACATTACTTTAGTGCAGCTGGAGGCATCTACTCCAGCCTTGAAAAGGCATCTCTCTTGGCAGGACTCTGTGTTTATTATAGTGCTGTCTATGATGTGCAAAAGTACATTTCTCCTTTGACTTCCTTCTTTAAGCACCAAGTCAGCAAGATGAGTGTGGTTTTAATTAAGGATTTCAGATTGAAACATTTCCGGTTGTGTGTGTTGTTTTTTTTTCAGGACAGTTTTCAGTTAAAATGTTTTAGAGTTTTGAAAAATACCAGATGCCCGGCTCGCAAAGTGTGCAAACAGCCCCGAACCACCACCCCCTCGTCCTCTTGGCAAATCGGCTGCTGTGATGCTGGGGGAACAGCAGGGGAAGAGGGTGGCAGGAGCGGGGCCGAAGCTGAGCTAGGCGCTGGGGCTGGTGGTCCTCACTGACGTGCCGTGGCTGGACCACAGGTGGTTCCCAGTTAGCACCACAGGAGGTTTTGCTTCAAGCAAGGTGGAGCCCCTATGTTTGGTGGAGTCTGGCTTGATGCACCCCAAAATGAGGGGGCTGGCAAGGCCAGAGCCCCCTGCCTTTATAGCAGAGTGTCTCTATGAAGTTTTCCAATCCTGCAATCTTATCGCTGTATTTGTGTTGTCCTGAAAGAGCTGGAGAGAGGGCCCGAGGGACACGGCTGCCCGCAAAAAAAGCACCATCGAGGCACCTAGCACATGTGCCCAAGAAACCCAGCCAGCGCCTCCCCTGAGGCCGGAGAAGGGAGCTCAGCTCATGAAAGAGGGGAGCACTTTGCTGCCCCGCCACTTCTACCAAGAGAGAAAACCAAGTTTCTGCCCTCCTGGCTGCAGAGAGGCTTGGAAATGCTGAGAGGTGGCACCCCACGATCTCCAAACCCAACGGGCAAGAGACAAAACAAGCAAGGTTTTTAAAAAGCGTATCTCTAAGCTGGTCCGTAATTTGGGGAGGGGGCCTGTCCTGCAGGGTCTCCCCGTCTGCCTCGTGGC
The DNA here is from genome assembly GCF_001723895.1 of Crocodylus porosus. Taxonomy (NCBI): domain Eukaryota; kingdom Metazoa; phylum Chordata; order Crocodylia; family Crocodylidae; genus Crocodylus; species Crocodylus porosus. The sequence goes on along the minus strand of NW_017728951.1, from coordinate 26,482,651 downwards.
TGCGTCGGAGGTGGACGGCAGAGGCAGGGGAGCGGTGGATGCAACGCACCTGGTTACCGTGGCTGCACGTCCTACTGCCTCGTCCTACTGCCTCGAAGCGAGCTCAGGAGAGCAGGTACCCAGCGCAGCCACGCACGCCCCTCCTGTGCAGGCAGAGCAGGCATGGTCGCATGAGCCCGGCTGCCTCCGTGCGACGGCGGGCTCCACATGGCTGCGGCTCAGAGGCACGGAGAGGGAGACAGGCAGCAGAACATGTGTGAAGGAAGCCTCCGCTGCCTGCCAGGAACGGCGGGGGGGCTTCGCGCGGGGTCCAGGAGGAGTCCGATCATTCCAGCGTCAGGCTGCCCTGCTTATTGCGATGGGCTGTCCTTCTGGGCCTGTCACGCATGGCATCTCAGCAATGCCGGGGGAGTCGTTTCAGGGGGCGGGGGGATGTCCCTGCGGTTCAACAACCTGTGCCTAGCTTGTGGCTCGTGCACGCCAGGTCGCCCAGAGCTGCTGTGCACGCGCCCACCTGTACCTGCATCTCCCAGTTTAAAACCGGTGCAATTGTAATTGCTCCCACAGTGCGTTTGTGCGGCTTTGTTACTTGGCTTGCAAGGGGAGGGCTTCTCCCACGCGGACGGGGCCAGCCAGCATGGGCTCCCAGGCGAGCGCTGACGGACACGGCACCTTCCTGCGGTGCTTGGTCACTAGCTGTGACCACCCCTCCGTACGTGGCCATGCCGTGAACTGCTGCATTGGCCTACATGAGGCTACATTCATCCATAGCAGTTCTCATCCACACTGCAGCTTCAGCCCTGCCCCTGGGATGCAGCACGGCAGGAGCTAGCATGATGGAGCGGACACCTGCAAGCGCCGGGGGCCACGTTCCTATGGGACACTGCAGCTAGCGGCGGTGGGATACGCGAGGCCCCGTTCTGGACCCCCCGCTCCTTCCTGTAGTTGCCCTGAGAGGTCTCTCGGGCCAGGACCGCCCAGGCCTTGTGCCAATGCAATATGTGGTTTGGCACAGGTGAGCGGCTGCAGAAGCGGCTTCCTGGCCGCACCTGCTGCTGCGTTTCTTCTCGCGCCGGCTGCTGTCGGGTTATTGAGTTCCAGCGCGCCCGTCCCGGGGGCCCGGTGCTCCCTCCCGCGAAGGAAGACCTCCCCTGCCCTCGGTGCACGAGGGAGCAGAACCGTGTTTGCTGCGGGGTCCGGATACAGGAGGGGGTCAGGGCCGCCTGGGGGTCACCTCGCCACTGGCACGGCGCCGTCTCCGCTCCACACCCTCAAGGCCGCGCTCCCGCCAGCTCTCGATGAAGCAAACCTTTGGGCTTTGCCCCTCGTTGGGCGGTGATGTCACCGGCTCGCAGGACCGCTTCCACCTGGACGTTTGAAGTCGGAGCCAGGCCGCTCCCAGGAGGAGGAGAGGGGGTTCGGAGCGCTGCGTTGCTCCCCGCGGGAATCTCCTCCGTTTCCAGCTGCCTGCCTCTTTGGGGGCCCGCAGATTGCTGAGTGCTTGAAGAGCTCGCCACTTCTTGCCTATTTGGGAATGCTTTCAAAGGCTTCCAGGAACTGCTGTTTGTTGATAAATCAGGGTGATCACAGAGACGTGTCTCAGCTAAACCGTGTAAAAGCAGGAATGAGCTCTCGTGCAGTGGTGCCAGCTGTCACTGTATTTAGAAACACACATCATAGATTTCGGTGCTTTTCAGACAGCTGCTCTTATAGCCATACAAAACAGCCGTTCTGTCAGCAAAAGTCCTGGCAGCGGAGCAGCGGTCTGTGTGGAATCGTGTTCCCGGCCTCGTCCGCCAAGGTGCGGCGCGGGAGGGAAGGCGTCTTCGCAGCAGCAACCCGTGGCCGACACCCCGGTGCATGGATTAGTTTTGAGAGGGAAAGAAAAAGAGAAAAACGGCAGGTCTGGGGATTGGACCTGCCCCCACAGACCCTCCAGCCCATGTGCTCGGGATTCTTGGATGAGACGATGGAGGGTCTAACCCAGGCCTGTCATCAAAGGCCCTTGACAGTGGGTGATTTAACCCAGAGCCCGTGGCTGTGGTTCAAGATTCTTGCTAGCTGGAGATCAGATTTAAAACCCTCGCTCTCCATAGTGATTCCGGCTCAGGATTATACCCTGCCTTCGCCGCTCCGTCCATCTTGGGGTGGCCACCCAGGGGCCTGGCTGTCTGGGCCATGGCGTGAGCTGCTTGGAGGTTTCCCTGGGAATTTTTTGGGTTAGAAAATCCCGATTTGCCAAAGCTGCCGTTTTCCACCAGAATCTACCAGGTCAGAGGAAGCTGATTGGGAAAGCTTTTCGGTCCAAGGTGAGATTTCTGGGCAGATCCCCATGGGCAGGAGGGCGAGGGAGGCACGTGGCCAAGCAGCAAAAGCCCTAGGAGCGGGGGCAGTCATGCAGTGAACCCGGCCCCCAGCCCCACGCCACTCCGCAGCCAGCTCTTGGAGCAGCTTCAGCCAGAGAAGTGGAGCAAGGGCTCATCCACGTGGCCATGTGGCTGCACGGGAAGCCCAGTGTGAATTGGCAGCGGGTCGGCTCGTCTGCGTGGACTCCCTAAACGAGCATGAAGGAAGCTCCATTGCACGCTGCACTCTGGACACGGGGGTGGGGGTCGGCATAGCATATGGGGCACTTGAACTTCACGTCCTAGCTGGCTTTGCACAACCTCCCCTGTGCAGACAGACCGGACTCCCAAGCAGCTCGGTGTGAGCCTAATCCCCAGAGATGGCAGCGACCGGCAGGGCAGCCTGGTGAAGGTGGGTTGGGTTAGGGTTAGGGTGAACATGGGCATGGGTGGATTGAGGCATTTGAAAGGGGGGTCCAGATCATAGTATCATAGTAGCTAGAGTCAGAAGGGACCTAGGTAGATCATCTAGTCCGACCCCCTGCCTTGGCAGGAAAGAGCACCGGGGTCAGA
>NW_017728951.1:26451782-26479452 GCF_001723895.1 Crocodylus porosus | reverse complement strand
AGATCCTTTTCCGTCTCCGTGCTGGCAAGAGGGGAGTTCCCCAACCTGTAAGTGTGGTGCCGGTTCTTCCTCCCCATGTGCAACACCTTGCACCCAGCTCTTGGCTGTTTGTCGGTGGGCTTCCCTCTTCCTGCTTTTTCCCGAAAAGACTGCAGAGGTCTTGGTTTCACCCCGATGTGGAAGAGAAATTTCTTAAATGTTCGTGGGACAGGAAAACCATTTTCCTTCCTGCTCCCGCCATGATGTCTTCGCTCTTTGTTGGGGCCTCCGCCTGGACCTGCGAGTCCCCGAGAGCTGGGAATGGAAACCGCACCATGGAGCAATTGCCAGGGCTTTGCGCCGTGCTGAGGCTGAGCCGGGGCCTCGTGTCTTATCTCAAGCTCCATGTCAATTCACACTTGACCTTGGAAACCATTACTGTCACACGAGCGCTTTACCAGGCGGGGATTGAAAGCAGATCCCGGCCTGCCCATCGGAGCTCTTCTCTAGCTGGAGGCAGAGCCCAGGGACCATGCTTTCCTTTCACCATCTGAGGATTAAGCCCAATCCTGAGGGTTATCCAGACTCCATCCCATTTGCAGTTTGAACCACAGGTCCTATGGCTTTTATCTGAGCCCTTTACAACGCCTGGACTGGCGCCATGCCCCTTGTCTGGTATCAAAAGCATTATATCAATTTGGGATTCATCCCACAAAACGAGGCTGTCAGCCAGACTCCTTTGCAGTTAGATATTGAACCCAGACCTCATGGTTGGCTTCCAAGTCCGGTGCCAGCTGGGAACAGAGCCCGCAGTCCCTGGCCATCCTCCAAGTTCCTCGCTGCCGAGGGATTGACACCAAGCCCCAGCCGGCTAGTTGTGCCTGGTGGCATTAGGGGCCGAGTCTAAATCGCAGAGTCGTTATCGTCACCTCTGGATTGGCAGCGGAGCGGGAAATCTGGTTGACGAACTTGAAGGAGGCGGAGGGTCCGTGATCAGGGGTATGTGAGCAGATCTGGGGCAGGACAACAGCCCCCTTTGGAGTCAGGCCCCTGCATAATCCTTGGGGAAGAACCCCAGATCTCCCATCTGTCCTCCAGCTGGATATAAAACCCAGGTCTGATTAGTGCCTTGTGCACAGCATCACTTTGCTGGCTGGGAGGATGAAAGCCAAGTTCCTCTGACTTTTGCATACTCTTCAGATGGGCTGGAACTTGAGCCCCGTTGCGGCGCGCCGTTAGGCCAGACGAGGCTCTGCCAGAGCATTTCCCGTCACAGCGGACCAGTGCTACTGTACCTGGCCCAAGCAACTGCTCCTGGGAGCCCCATCTGCCCAGAGCCAAATTAACACACAGTCACCAGGCAGGTAACCACAAGGGTACGTATTGTAGGAGATGGAAGGAGAGAGTGAACCTGGCCGCCTCCCTGCTCCTACAGAGGGATCGTGAGCATCTCAGGTGAGTTGTGCAACAGATGTGTGTCTGGAACAGGCAGCTGGCTCTCTCCCGCCAACAGATGTGTCTGGCGCTTTGAAGGCATCTTTAAATGGCAAGGTTGTACTGTGTAGCTGCAGAGTGAGACACAGCACAGAAATAAAACCAGACAGCCTGGATTTCCCTTTTGGGGTGGACATGCTAGAACCTGAGGACCTAGGATGCATGGGTTACACATGAAGTCTAGAAAACCCTCAGCAAGTCTGCAGATGACACCAAGCTGGGGGACGAGTAGATACGCTGGAGGAAAGGGCTAGGATTCAGAGTGACCTACTGGACATACTGGAGGACTGGGCCAAAAGGGATATCAGGAGGTTCAACAAGAACAAGTGCAAAGTCCTGCACTGAGGAGGGGGCGATCCCCTGCACCGGGGCAGGCTGGGGGTGATGGGCTGGACAGCAGCGCTGCAGAAAAGGACCTGGGGGGACAGGGGACAAGGAGCTGAACAGGAGCCAGCAGTGTGTCCTTGGTGCCAAGAAGACTACCGGCATCCTGGGCTGCACTGGTAGGAGCAGTGCCAGCGGGTGGAGGGCAGTGATTCTTCCCTCTATTCAGCACTGGGGAGGCCACATCTGGAGTCCGGTGTCCAGATGTGGGCCCCCACTGCAGAAAGGATGTGGACACACTGGAGAGAGTCCAGTGGAGGGCAATGAAAATGGTCGTGGGGCTGCGGGACAGGACTGGTGAGGAGAGGCTGAGGGAACTGGGCTGATTTAGTCTGGAGAAGAGAAGCCCGAGGGGGATTGAATAGCAGTCTTCACGGAGCTGCAAAGAGGATGGAGCTGGGCTGTTTTCAGTGGGGGCAGACAACAGGACAAGGAGCAATGGGCTCAAGCTGCAGCAAGGGAAGTTGAGGTTGGATATTAGGAAAAGCTTTCTCACAAGGAGGGAAATGAAGCCAACAGCGTGTTGAGTTGTTTCCTGGCTGAGCTTAATGGTACAATGTCAGACTCGGGCATCCCATCTGCAGTTTCAGTCTGTGGACTTCCCTGTCCTCAGTCTTGGGGTGAGTGAGGCAGGGAGTGGGGAGCTGCAAGGAGTGCGATTGTCCCCTGTGCTGACACTTTCTGAGCCGTGTCCCAGTGGCGTGCTGAGCGCTCTTCATACGCACAAGCTGCTGCCTTCCTGCTCCTGAGGGCTTGCGGGAGGCGAACGAGGGATGAAGCAGGGAACGAGGTCAGCAGGCCCTTGAGGCTGGTTTGTAGATAAGTGTCCACTTACCTGACAGGAATTGTCAGGTAGTGAATCAGGAATGCTACCTGATCAACACATCCAAGAGCTGCTCCACACAGCTCACAAAGACACGCATGGACACAGAGGGACAGACTTCCATCTTCAGCTCCTTCTGTGCAAAAACGAAGTTTATTTCCTACCTATGGGAACTTGTTACCATCTTGTACCATCTACACTTTTCCCAGAGCCTGACGAAGGGACTTTGATCCCGAAAGCTTGCAGAAAAGGACAATTTTCTTGCCATTTTCCAGTTGGTCTAATAAAAGGTATCATTTTGGAACCAAGAATTCTAGTTTTTTGTATGTCTTTTGTCTCAGACCAACACGGCTACCAGGTACACCCCTGAACCGACCTGACTGTTCTTCTACCCGTAGAAAGGGGATTTGCAGCACTCGGCTACCTGTCCTGTCCCATTCATAGCTCCTTCTATCATGTTCCATCTGATTCATCTCCTCCCCAAACCAAACAGCTCTGACCTTTCCACTCCTGCCCTGGAAAGGCACTTCTTCAGCCTTCTGATAATTTCTGGCAGCTATGTCTGCATCTCGTCTGCCCTGCCCTGGCTGGCAGGCATCCATGAGGCAGAGCGCTGCATTTTGTTGCTACGCACATGCTCCTTGCCTCCTTCTTGCCTTCTAGGTACAGAGAGTGGCCCTGAACAGAGCAGCCTGCTCTGCACCCTGCCTTTTCTTGAGATGTGATCACAGAATCGGAGATAGCGAGGGCTGGAAGGGACCTCAGGGGGTCACATCTGGTCCAGCCTCTCGCTCAAAGCAGGAGCAGCCCCAAGTACATCATCCCAGCCAAGGCTTTGTCTAGCCGGGTCTTCAGAACATCCAAGGATAGAGACTCCTCCACCTCTCTGGGTGACCTGGTCCAGTGCTTCACAACCCTCCTTGTGAGAGAGTTTTTCCTAGTATCCAGCCTCAATGTCCCTTGCTGCAGCCTGAGCCCATTGCTCCTTGTCCTGTCCTCTGCCCCCACTGAGAACAGCCCAGCTCCATCCTCTTTGCAACCAGCCCCATGTTTGGGGCTTTACAGTCCCCTCTTCCTTTATGTTGAAATATGTTCCCTCTTCCTTGCTGTCCGAGGCCCATGAACCAGCAGCAGAAGGTGACCAAGGGTCTCTGGCATCAGCGCAAAGCCCCACGTGAGGTCAATGGTGCAGGGCTAGATCCTTGCTCAGGGTGTCTGTGCTTGGTCCGTACAATGCCCCCCGAGGCTTGCTCCCCCTTCTCTGGATTTGCCATTGCCATAGGAGGGGTGCTGGCTGGGCCGGAGACAGAGGGTCCTTCCTGTCTTTAGGAACCCAACTCCCCCAGAAATCTCATCGTTCCTGTAGCTCATGAGTTAGATAACCCGTGAGTCAGAAAGAGATGTCCGCACATGGCAGCTCGTGTTCCAGCCGCATCCGAGGCCGCTGGCAGCGAGTACCAGTTCCCTTCCAGGGACGGGAATGCTTTTCATCACATCCTAGCGCTGGGTCTGTTCTTAGTGGCTGATGCCCAAAACATGGGAAACAACAGGGACCTCCCAAGCCCATGCAGAGAGAGCAGGCTCCAAAGGATCAGAGCCAGTTGCAGACGCCATGCACTCAGCAGCCAGCCTCTGAGGCCCGCGTGGTGAGTCATTCGCTCGTCTCTCCAAACACTGATTTGTGCCTGCCGCAGTTTGTGGACGGGCTTCCAGGAAGCGCAGAGAGGAAATGCCGGGACAGCAGACAGCCAGTGCGTCCTTCCAGTCAGGGCTGCATGTCCCTAACTCAGTGATGCTCCCGGCTCACGTCCCTGGATGACAGTGACGAGGGCTCCGGAGAAATCCCAAGTCCAAGGGGCAACTGAGGGCAACTAATTTTGTTTAATTCTGGGGCAGATGGGACCTTCCCTTCTTTAAAAGACTCAGGGAAGGTGCTCAAGGAGTGTGTTTTTGGGGCCTCTACATTTCAGCCAGAAGAAGGAGGCACGTACATAAGGAGTCTTCCTCTGCTAATGCTATCATCACCCCCAGCCCCCGAGGGAAAAGGAGAAGACCGTCTGCTTCTCCCGTCCGGCACAGTCTGGGGCTTCCTCCAGGCAGCAGCTCCTTTCAGTTCCCTCCTGAGCGTCCCCATGTCCAGATCCGAACGCTGGCCAACAGCACCGCTGCGCCGGGTCACGCCAGCCGGCAGGGAGGGAAGAGCAGCATCACCTCCCCTGCCAAGCGCCTGTCGGCTCTGGGACTGTCCCGTTCCCCATCCGAGCGGGCAGAGCAGGTCTGCTCGGTTGCAGGCGTGCTCGGTTCTCCAGCGGGCAGGAGGCTCCGGCAGGGACCAAGCCCTGCAGGGTGTCCGCGGCTAGAAGACAGTCCCAGAAATGGACCTGTGTTGCCCTGGACCAGAACAACGTGTCCGGCGGCGTCCCCCAGAGCAATACAAGCCCTTGAGAGCAGCTTCTCCTCCCCTGGAGACCGCGTGCACCCCTCTGACAATGGTTTCTGAGCACCCAGACAAGAGGCCAGGACTAGGGACCGAGGCGGTGAAGGTATTTGGATCTCAGCCCAGCCCCTGCCGCTTAGCCAGCCCTGTAGAAGGGCAAATCCTACACATAGACCTGCCCCAAAGAGATATGATGGTCTGGACGCTCGATGGCTGGCGTCCGCTGAAAGCAGTCATCCATCAGACGCAGACCAGCGTGCTCCAGAGCAGGGGAACAGGAGCCAGACTGACTAACGAAGCCCAGGGAAACCCTTTTCCATCTGGACATCTCCGCAGCAGCTGTGTCCCCGGGCAGCGTGCCTTCCAGCAGCGTCCAACCGTCCGCCAGCCCTGGCGCGATCGGGACTCTCCGGCAGCTCTCTCGTGTAGCACAGCACCCTCTCTCTGGGCTCTCAGGGCAAGACTTGAATGTGTTTGCGCCCCACGTGTTCTTTGCAGAGAGGGCAGAGGAACAGACAGCGTCCTTGCAGAGGTCATCTCAGCCGTGGGACACCAGCCAGGTGCAGCCGCCTGTAGGGAGGGCGTCCCGTCCCATCCGAAATGGGCAGGCAGCTCGGCGGTGCGTGGCATGCCCCTCTCCAGGAAGTTGTAGTTTGAAGGAGGTCCCAGCTTCCAGTGCTGTCCCACAGCCCCGGTGCGAGGACAGCTCCTGGTACCTACTTCTCAGCTGGAAGGAAGGACAAGTGCCCACTGCGACGTCCCTCGAGACACGTCATCCCTACGAGCAGCTGTGCTGGCAGCGGGGCAGCAGGATGACCTACGCCCTTGGGCAAGGATGCAGAGGGCACTAGCTTGGCCCCTGTGAACTCTGCAGGGCACAAATATTGGATCGCATGCATGCCAAGACAGGCAATCATATGAATACTGTGTCCAGCTGTGGCCCCCATGACAGAAAGGATGTGAACACATTGAACAGAGTCCAGTGGAGGGCAACGGAAATGGTTGGGGGTGAGGAGAGGCTGAGGGAACTGGTCTCATTTAGTCTGGAGAAGAGAAGACCAAGGGAGATTGAATAAAACCCTTCAAATCCCTGCAGGGGGGCTGCAAAGAGGATGACGCTGGCCTCGAACCATCGCGGACGTTGTCTACCTACAGATAAACCGTGTCCAGCTGGCAGCGTCCCTGCAATGCACAGGAGCCATCTGGTCTTCTGCAATCACGCCATACAGGGCACCACCTCAGCCCATGTGCAGACGAAGCAGAGCCGGGGCAGATGAGGGACGAAGCTGTTTGTTGCAGCAAAAAATGCAGGAGTTGTTATTGTAAGTGAAGAAAACGGAGCGGAGCGGAGCTGTGCCCTCGAGGCTCGGTAGCGGGAGTTGCGAGAACACCGAGAAGTCAAACAAACTGGCTCTCCCGTCCGAGAAGGGATCGCTCCGAGCAGTTCACTTGTGTTTGGCTGACCACGAGCAGCCCCCGAGAGGGTCAGACCCGAGCAAACCGGGGAAGTCCCGTCTGGGACGGAGCCTCAGGCCCAAACCCATGGTGGCACCTGCAGCAGCAGCCCTGGGGGAAGCCCTGGCGTGGCTCCCACATGCCCACAGCAGGCCTCGACCCTAGCGATGCTGCCGGCGGGGCTGGAAGGCCCTGACGTGATCCGCGCCTCTCGCTTTGCAGAACGATCTCAACTTCGTTCTGGGGTTTTGGCAGTCGGCGGGCGCCTCTCCCTTGGGCTAGCTGGAGTCCTGCCTTGGCTTCCATGTCTGTGCTCTCCAAGTTCAGTATTTTTATTACGGATTTTATTATCCTGCATTTGGGTTTTATTCTGGGCTTTTCCCTGCCGTTTTACAGCTCCCCGAGCATGTTGGCATGTGCACATGGGGGGTGCCCTATGAATAACACTCTCATTTGCTATGATTCATTCTCTGCGACACCGTCTCTTCTCCAGAAACTCGGAGACCAGCTGAATGTGCAGGGTCTGTCAGCTGTGCCGAGATGCTGGCTGCCTGCAGAGCTTGCTGCGTTTGGTGAAGAGCAAGTGGTAAAAGTGCCCCGAACGTGAAGTGGGTTTTTGCCAGCAGCTAATAATACTGCAGTTCTTCTCTTCCTCATGGCAAGGGGGTGATGCGATCATCCCAGCTCAAGGCAGTAAAAAGTTTATAGCACCACACACCAGCTCATCGTTTGCGTTTATGTGGTGGTGGGACCTTGTTTCGAGTGTTCTTCGTATATTTATTTCAGAGGTTAGTCTCCGAACACGCACAGATTAATGATCTAATTTGGCATGGACTTGAGCGTATCAGTAACTTTACCCTCGTGAGCAATCTTACTGCAGTCTGCGGTGGGCATCTGTATGTGGGAAGACACTCGCCTGCCTAAGCGCTTGCAGGTTGAGGTTTTCTGTTACAGGAAAATGAGCGTCCGTCAGAATGAAAAAGAAGAGTCCAGGCAGGTACAGCTGGAGAAGTTGCTTGGGGTGGAGTGGTCAGGCCTGCCCCTAACGCAGCAGCTCCCACCTTCAACAGACTCTGGGCAGCCCTCGATAGACTGGAGGCACCCTCGGAAAATGCCACCTCCTGGTTCTCACTTGTTTCCAGACCATGGAGAAATGATAGAGCGATTCTTCGGGTGCAGGGAGCTCGAAGACCACACCAGGTCTGAATGTCCTGCATGTTGTGGATTCCCCGTTGAAATCCCCAGGTGTAATTTAGTGAATCGTGGTGCACACCCGACAGTGCTCACATTGTGTGACACTCCACAGCACTAGTGAAGGTGTTGCCTAGCACTTTGTTTAGGGAGTGGGTGAAGGAGATTCATGATACAGTTACTCAGGCTGCTTGGGGGGGGGTTGAATTTATTGAGTACATAAGGAAGTAATAGAAGCCCAGAAAAAGTCATGCTTGTGCAGCCTTGGGGTTGGAGCAGGACGTGAGAGTTGCTCAGGCCCTGAGGATGCTCTGGGATTCGTGTGTGCCCCGTTGTCGTCTTGGCAGCCGGTCCGGCTGGTGTCTCATCTTTGTACTTTGTGTTTCCACATATGTAGAGAGACCCATTTTCTGTTTGTGTTTCTGCAATACTTTCCACTTTGTCAAACTCACGCCTGCAACTCGTGATCAGCTCATGACTGATCTACATGCAGGTAGCTGTAACCATAATGCTTTCACACTTGCCATTCTGCTTTGCTGAAACCGCGGGCACCGTGACTTGACTCATAGTTGTTTTGTGCGTCAGGCGGCCGTCCGGCTATAACAGGGCAGGCTCAAGGCACCCCAGGGTGCCACAGTACCCGGTGGAGAATCACTGCCTGGAAGGTACAGGGGAAGGAAACTCTAGACACGGAAAGTGTGAGTGACTGATTTCAGAGGGGGCAAAAATGTTAATAAAACTGAGAACGTCTCTTAAAGCTACCCCCAAACATGAGGAAGTTGTCATGGAGGAAAAAGCATCCCTTCCTTTTGTAAATGCTCCTGGGTTGTCACACAGCCCAGCATGGTTCAGGCCGTAAATGCCATCACTTCTCCATCTCCTGTTGCTGCCTCCTGTTGAGCTTGGACAGGGGAGGGCTGGGGCAATGCCCGGAAAAGACTGAAAAGGTTCGGGAGCAACACAGGTGCATCTGCAGTATTTGATCTCTGGGATTTCCAGCCTGCAGATCCTAGAAATCTCTGGAGCACCTGAAAATCCAGACAAAATCCCCCATACTAAAGCTGCGTGTTTGTCTGTAGATGAAAAGCAGCTTCTTGTCCACTGCAGAGGATGCTGCACACAAGCAAACTCCCATTGTAAGGCACTGAAGGAGGAGGCCAGCTGAGAGTTGTTCAAGTGGTTTAGTTTTCAGCATGAGGAACACAAGCAAGGGCTGTTGTTATCCTCGTGCGGGTGCGGAGGTATCTTTCTTACGCGGCTGGGATTCGGTCCAAGAGTATCATTCTCAGCAGAGCTCTTGCCCGGAGGACTAAAGTAAACAAGTATTAAATAACCGTAGCTGTGTCTGATCTCCTAAGCGCTCACAAAATCGGATAATGTGCCCGGTCTGTGGAATAAATACATTAAATTAATCTAACTCAATTATGAGCCTCACAAAAGTCTAGTACGGTTCAGAGGAGTCTGAGAAAGGGCTCGGGAACCTTCTTCCTCCTCAGCAGAAAAGCCTGGTCCCCGCGCTGGCGGTGCAGTTGGGTTAGACGTTGTTTTGGCTTCGGCCAGTTATCTTGTTAAACCACCCAAAATGTTCGCTGAGAAAGCCGGTGTCTGCTTCCCTGGTGGAGGGGGCGAGGTGCTGTTTTCCCAACCTTGTCCCAGCTCTTGCAGCTCCTTTGTCTCCACAGTGGACATGCTCAGGTCATTTTTCCTACAAATTGCTGGTTCGAGTTATCTGAACGAAAGCAGAGCCTGGCCTCCCTCTCTCCCCCGCTCACTAGTATGTCAGACGAAGCCCAGCTGTAACCCTAAGCATGCATGGCTTTGAACTAAGGTCACGACTGCTGGAAAATCATTTATGGGGCATCTGCAAGCCTCTGCTGGACGTAGGACTGGCCAGGAGAGCCAGTGCTCCTGGTCCGGCCGGACTGAGGGTCTTCCTGTGGCAGCCGGCAGTGGTCTCAGGAAGCTGCACTGAAGAAATGCCTGAAAACAAGGCTCATGGGCTGTTGGCTGTAGCTGTGTTGGTCTAAGGACATAGGCAGGCAAGTTCTTTGGGTAGATTAGATATCTTTTATTAGACCTACTAAATAGTTGGGAAAATGGTTCTTTGCAAGCTTTTGGACACAAACAGTGCTCTTCAGGCATAGAAGAGCCAGAGACCGCTTTCCTGAAGCCCTAGCCCACATCCCCTTCTCAACCCTCGCCAGGCTGCCAGCGTCCCCATAGGTTGGACCCATGCAGCAGGCTCCTGCTCACACTCTTCCTTGGACCAGCAAACAGCTTTCGAGGAAGCGGAGCCGGATGATCCAGCTGCCCTCGTCTCTCAGGGTCCTCTGAGACCCACCAGGGTCTGAAACACCCTGTCCCACAGTCCCGGCCTTGTGGATACGCAGGGTTACACATGGCCTGTCCAGGGACACACAGCCTTGCAGAGGTTTCCAGCAAAACACCTCTTCACTTTAGCTAGCACAAGTTCCAGAGAGATGCAGGCAAACAGCAGTGGCCTTTGCACCTTCCCGGCGTTCATCTCCTCTGCGTTCCCGACTGCCCTTTGGTTCTTCGTCAGAGGCTCTCGGGTGTCGGGACCCTTCCTCCAGCACGTGGCTTCTCCCTGGACCATGGAGTCCCTCTCTGTCCTCCACCACCGCCCTTCTCCCGCACCTGGTCCTGCAGTGAAAAAGGAGGCGTAAGAGCCACCGAGGCCTTTCGTGATGTGGCAGGTCCATAAAATCAACCCAAACTCTTGAGTTGTGCGTGGATGAATTCCACAAATTGCCACGCTCTCCCCGACTCTGCGGCGATCCGAATGCAGCCTGATGCACGCCTCGGCTGGGAGCTACACATTGTTTTTGTCATTAAGGGCTTGATCTTGCACCTATCGAAGGACATATACACGTGAGTGCTTCCGCTGAGCGCAGGGCACCCGCCCACGGGTTTCCCCAAGGTTTCAGGCATGAATGTGTCCCCCACTTCTCTGCTGTTACTAGATGAAGTAAGATGAGTAAGTGTCATGGCCTGGTGTGTCTTGAGTTAACTCACCCGAGGCCTCTCCAAAGAGTCTTTTGTCCCTAGTTCTCGCAGTTTTGTGTCATACGACCAGTAAACTTCACCAAGATCTTTCACCGCCCAGGATAAACATGTATGAGGCATGCAGACCCTCGTGCTTCACAGCAGAAACCAGACTCCATCTATCTGGGGCTTGGAAGAAACATCTATGGGCAGGTTCTTGGCAAATGCTCTGATACGGACATTTTCCATCTGCCTCTGAACCATCTCATACAAGCACTGCTGACAACAGGATGTCTATCTAGACCTGTGGTTCTCGACCTTTTTAAACTCAAGTTACCCCTTGGTGGGCTCCAGACCCCCCTTGGAAAATGCCAGCTCTTGTTTTTTGACTGTGGAAAAATCCTAGAGCGACTTCTCTGCACAAAGAACTCAGAAAGACTACACCAGGCAGAATGGTTTTGATTCCCATATGAAATCTCTGGGTTTATCTTGTGCCTCCTGTATAGGTTTGCACACATGACAGTGCTAATATTGCATGGCATGCTGTGGCACCCCTAAAAGGACCTCATGGCACTCCAGGGTGCCGGGGCACCTGGTGGAAAATCACTGACCTAGACATAGGCACCACTGCTCTGATTGTTGCAGGTGGGTCTCTCTCTTTTAACGGTGATGGGGCTGTTCACCAGGTCAGCGTTGCATGGCTCTGAGCACAGGGAGTGCGCCCCTACGGCACCGGTGGTGCTGCAACTCAGTACTGAGAAGATGGTCTTGGGGGAGAAGGCATCAGCAAAATGCCGTCAATCAGCAACGGGGCTCCAGAGTCTGGCCTGTGTGTTCAGCTCCTGTGTTATACACGATGCAAAGCTGACGTTTTGGCACAGGAAAAATCATTCTACTTTAATTAAGCTGGAACTTCTCATAACCTTCCATCCTGGGCAGCAAATTCTGCAGTCAGATCTCCTTTATCTTACCAGAAGAGCCATTCAAAGGACCTGAACCAGAGGTTAATGTGCTCCACTAAGTATCCATTATAGAAAACCAGGGCCATCAAACCCTGCAGAGCTCTTCTCTGGAGCATGTTGGCCTTAGTGGCACAGGAAGGAGACGGAGCGTCCCTCGTGGCAGTCTTGGCCGTGACAAATGTATTGTTTATCGTTAATTGAGGAATGTATTTGGTAGCCATGTTGGTCTGAGACAAAAAGAAATGCAAAACTCTAGGCCGCTTGGTTCAGAGAGATGATATCTGTTCTTAGACCAACTAAGAAATCGCAAAAATATATATCTTTTTCTGCCTGAAAGCTTGCAGAAAAAGCTTTTTTTTTTTTTGCAATTTCTTAGTTGGTCTAATAACAGGTATCATTTCTGAACCAAGAGGTCTACAGCGTTGCATTTCTTGTTATACTTGATAGCCCACATTGCAGGAGTTGTCACCAGGTCCCAGCCAGGGACTAGGACCTGCCAAGCGAAATGTAGCCTCAAATCAGCTCGTGGCCCCAAAACCTGCCGTCGAAGTACCAGGCAAAGTCAAGAGGTGGAGCTAACAGAAGCCCAGGCAGAGGACATTGAAAGGAGGCAGTGACTTTGTGGATGTCGCCCCCTCCATGAGGGGCAGCAGGGGGGAGTCCTCGTTGGAAAGTGGGCAGGGGAGGCAAGGAGGGTGAGCAGAGCTGGCAGCTGGGCCGTTGGTTGGTGCAGCAGAGGAGATGCATTTGCCCAGGCCCAGGGGTGGATGGTGCGCTCGCCCAGAGGCGAGATGACCAGAGCTGGGTCACTTTGTCTTGTGTGGGGACAGGGAAGACCAGGTGCACCCGCAAGATTGAGAATCTGGATCTTTGCAGCATATCTGAGCCCCCCGACAGCAGCGGGACATTGGTGGCCGCGGCCCCACTGTATCCCGGGGCGGGGACGATGCCAGGGGCTGTGTCGGGGTGACTGTGTTGTGCTGCTTGGAGCTCAGACACGGGGTTTGTCTCGGCCGGTTTGCACAGGGCCGCGACCCTCGCAGGTCCCTGCCAGCCCTGCTGCCCCGGGATGCTCTGAGAAGGGCTGGGCTGGGGGTGCAGCACAGGCAGGCGGGCAGGGGCCTTCCAGGCTCTGCTGGGCTGCAGGAGGGCTCCAGGGGCAGGCTGCACGGCTGCCCGCGGGGAAGGGCCCCATGCCAAACCCCACGGTTGTGCTCTGACCAGCTCCAGACGCTGCTGCGGGGAAGCTGCGCCTGCTTCCACTTAGGCCAGGGCGGTGCCCCCGCGCCCCATCTGGATGCAGCGAGCCCCGGTGCAGGGCCTGCACGCATCCCTCTGCCACGATCCAGCGCAGAGCCGCAGGGGCCTGCCCTCTCCCCCCGTCGTCTGGCAAGGAGCCGTGGCGGGGGTGGGGGCTGCATCATGGAGGAGAGGGCACGGGCAGGCTGTGGCGGGCCACTAGGGGGCGCTCCTGCGTCGAGCCGCCATCTCCCTGGAGCGCGCGCTGGCCTGGGGCGACCTCGCGCCACCACCCCGAGAGGGGCCTCCGTCCTGGGGAAACACGGGCCTAACGTCCTACGGGCACTCGACCCGGTACAGGCGCTTGGGCACTTCCCCAAGTCGGGGGCCAAAAAGGACAGTCTCCCTCAGTCCGCAGACCTACGGGGCCTCTTAGGCATAATTTGGACCCACCCCTCAATAAGTCTCCCACACCGGTCACAAAGGAGAACTGTATTGATTACAGGGGTAGGGTGAAAATAGGGTACAAGATTGAGCAATATCCTAGAAATCCCATCGAGCAAAACAGTCTGGCTGAGGTAGCCTTTTGATCACGCATCTGCGTTACTGCCAGCTCGATATCTACCCAGATCTCGAGTAGCGTACTCACAAGCGTCATCCCCAGGCTGTGGCAGAGCCCCTCTGGAGGCAGCCCGTTCCTCGCTCCTGAGCTATGGGGGAGAGAGCCAGTTTTGGATGGCCAAGCTCCTCTCCACGTCTGAGCGCCCGCATGGCTGCTGCCCCCTCCTCCCGGGCAGTCTTAACGTATACAGCCCCCGTGACCTTGTTCCCCTGGTCCAATGGAGGCCAGCTCCAGTTGGCTGTCAGCCACCAATTTGAAATACATCACCAGTTGCCGGGCAGACTCTAGCCCACCAGGTAGACTCCCCTCCCCGAGGTAGGTGATACCAGTCCCGTAGGCAGAGGGAGCAGGTCCTCCCCGTCAGGGACGTATCCAGCTCAGGTTACCTAAAGACGGTAAAGATGTGTCTCCTCTGCTGGGCCCATCCTAATCACATTGTCACAGCACAGAGATTTTGGGGAGAAACAAAGGTGGCTTCCTGCCACAGGCTGTGCCGCCCCTTTCTGCAGTGGGCTGGGAGAGCCGTCCAGGTCCAGCCCATGTTGAGGAATATAGCACAGCCTTGGAGGTAACACCATTTCTCTAGAACCATAGAAATGAGGGTGGAAGGGACCCCGGGAGGTCACATCTAGTCCAATCCCCTGCTCCAGGCAGGACCAGCCCCAACTACATCATCCCAGACAAGGTTTTGTCTAACCAGGTCTTAAACACCTCCAAGGGTGGAGACCGCACCACTGCTCTGGGGAGCCTGCTCCAGTGCTTCACCACCCTCCCAGTGAGACTGTTTTCCCTACTATCCAACCCCAACTTCCCTTGCTGCAGCCTGAGCCCATTGCTCCTTGTCCTGTCGTCTGCCCCCACCGAGGACAGCCCAGCTCCATCCTCTTTGCAGCCCCCCGGCAGGGAGGTGGAGGCTGCTGTTCAACCCCCTCGCTCTTCTCTTCTGCAGACTCAATCAGCCCAGTTCCCTCAGCCTCTCCTCACCCAAAACCATTTTTTCTGCTTTCTGCTGGACTCTCTCCAACATGTCCACATCCTTTCTGTAGTGGGGCCCAAAGCTGGGCACAGGACTCCAGATGTGGCCTCCCAGGGCTGAACGGAGGGGAAGAATCACTGCCCTCCGCCCGCTGGCACCGCTCCTACCGATGCAGCCCCGGATGCCGGTCACCTTCTTGGCACCGAGGGCGCGCTGGTTGCAGGTGCCGCAGGACAGCATGTTTTGCTCCTGTGGAGAGCAGAGCCTGAGGGCAGGAGTAGGGGGGCAGCCGGCTCCCCACAGAGGGGCAGGGACACCTATCCTCTGAGTTACAACCTGGGTTTTGTTTCTTCCCAGCCAGGTCTCTAGACAAACTCTATAACTTTGCGGACTGCTCTGGCCTTCACCTGATCTTTGCGCTGAACGCCCTGCGCCGCAACCCCAACAACTCCTGGAACAGCTCCAATGCGCTCAGCCTGCTCAAGTACAGCGCCAGCAAGAAGTACAACATCTCCTGGGAGCTGGGCAACGGTGAGTGCCCCGAGCCAGGTCTGCTGGGATGGGCCTCCCAGGTGGGAGAGCCCCCTCAAGCTGGAGAGGGGCTCTGGACACACATGGTGGCATCCCAGTCAAACGCCCCTGTCTGCTGGCACCGCGCACCAGGCACCCAGGGCATGCAGACCTACGGCCCTCCGGCTGCAAGGGAAAAGGGACAAGCACAAGACCCAGGGGCAGGGGACGCAGGGAGTCTGTGATGGGGAAAGCCCGCTGTGAGAGGAGCCGAGTGGCAAGCATCATGCGCGCGCGTGTTTTCCCAGAGCCCAACAACTACCGGACTCTGATGGGGCGTTCGGTGAACGGGAGCCAGCTGGGGAAGGACTACATCCAGCTGAGGAGCCTGCTGCAGCTGATCCGCACCTACTCCAGAGCCAGCCTCTACGGGCCCAACATCGGGAGGCCCAGGAAGAACGTCATCGCTCTCCTGGAAGGGTAAGTGGTGCCGCGTGGGCCGGGCCAACATCCGGGGACATGGAGTCTCTCCTGGCCGAGGCTGATGGAGGCCAAACAGACCCCTGTGGGGAACCAGGGAGTCTGGCTGGGAGAGCCTGGCCCGCGGTGCCCACAACGGTTACCACTCCTAAAGACCCCGGCAGCCCCTGGCTGCTGGTTGCAGATGTGTCCAGCTGTGCCCCAGGGTCTTTGTGTTCATGCTGCTGCCTGCACCTTCCCCTGGCATAGCGAGCGCTCCCGATGGGGCCTGTCTCCCGGTGTGTCTGCATGGGACCTGGCACCGGGGCCCTGTCCGAGACTCCAGCGAGACGTCAGTGGTAGCGGTTAGGACAGGTGAAGGGGTGAGCATGTGCGTCTCACTGCCCAAGGGAAGGCCGAGGCACGTGGGTCTGAGAAGCTGCTTCCTGTGTGGTTGGGGGACCGGGCTCCCTCGGGCAGTTCGGCTGGCGTGGGGGCGTAGGGGTGTGGGCAGTGTCTGTGGCGCTGTGATGGGCTTTAGGGCTTTGCTGTTGCCAAGATCTCCCCGGCTGCCTCCGTAGCGCAGGCTGTGGGACAGCCAAGGATGGTCTTCTGCACAGTCATTATCACAATCGTTGCACTTCACGATCTCGCTCAGTTGAGGCAAATCCCCACTTCTGAAGCCGGGGTCAGGGCTCAGGCCGTGCCGCTGTGGGCTAGTCTGTCACAGCTGTTCGATCCCTGCTAATGGCACCGCTGGGCTCTGACACAACACAGGACATCACACCTGAGCCTGCCCCGGGGAAAGCAGGAGAGATGCTGCAGAGAGCCCAGGCAGAGCCGTGCCCCCGCCGCAGAAGAAGGTAAACTCCCCCAGTCCGGACCAATCTGACCAGAGGGAAAATCCCTTCTTGCCCCCAAATCTGGAGTCAGAGAGGAAAGAGCTGCAATAGCCCACGCAGGGAGCCGTGGCCATGGCCGATGCAAACAGGCGATGCGGGGTGTGGGCGAGAGGCGCGGAGCCCGGCCTGAGCAGGATTGCTGTGCAGCAGAGCGGGGTCCCTGCAGAGCGCTAGCCAGGCCGGGGGGGGAGTGGGCCCCGTTGGGAGCCGTGCCGGGGCTCATGTTTGCTAACATCTGTGTGAATGATCTGGCAGAGACAGTAAGCAGCACACCCGTGCAGCCCCGGTGGGCCCGGCGGAGAGCGAGGGCCAGGTTCTCAGCCCTGCCGCAGCAGCGCTGAGGGGCCGTAAAGCCGCCTGAGCCGGCCCTGGGGGGGGTCCCTCTGAGACGGGAGGGGGCCGAGGCAGCCAGGTGCAATGAAAACTCGTCTTGAGGCTGCTCTATGGTGCACGAGGAGCTGTGCTGCCTCGGAGCCGGGCCCAGGACAGAGGCACTCGCGTGGGGGTGCTTTCCCCCTCACCCGCCCTCGATTTGGATGTTGGCCAGCTGGAGCTGCGAGGAGGGGGTCAGCAGTGGACAGGGGGCTGTCCAGGTGGGATGGGGGAGAGCTGCTTGGTGACCGGTGGGGCAGGAAGCTGCTGGACTTGTGCCTTCCTCTGCCCAGGACACGGTAGAGCAGTGAACCTGGGGGCAGCAGCTCGTGCCCATAATCTGGAAAGTGCCTGGTGACAGCGCCGGGGCTGCGCACTGCTGGAGAAGGGGCGGCCGTGCAGCCAGGCCACCACTTGCACCGCATACCCTGCGCTACCTGATGGCTCCTCGCCGCCACAGCCACCTCGTGCTGCAGGCAAGGAAGTGGAGGCAGAGGCGACAAGACCTGCTAAGGCCCCATGAGGCCTCAGTGTTACCCTGGCAAGTTCGTCCCGAGCTCCCCCTCCGAGTGGGGAAGCCTGGCGGGGCGGCTGCGGGGAGGCTGCCTGGATGCAGAGGTGTGAGCCCGCAGGTGCAAGAGGGAATTTCTGCAGGCGGGTTTGATGAGGTGTTAATTAGCCCATTCATGCAGCTGAGCGGTTGGAGAGCAGACCATGGTAGCTACCTACTGCGCGGGGGACAGGAATCCCAGGACTGCGTGGAGCTGTTTGCTTGGGAATTTGCAGCGATTCTAGCTGCAGAGCAGGAGCTGGCGGCGGAGTCGCACGTGGCTGCAGTCCACGGTCAAGGCAAGAAGAGCAGGAACACAGGGGAAGCCCATGAGGACAGAGACCCACCAGATCCATCACAGCCGGGTGCCCTCTGTGACCACGGGTGAACGCAGGCATCGCCTTTGCTTCAGCTATGCCTGGGCCCGCTGGCCGCCACTCCAGGAGGACCTGGCTCGAGGATCAGGTGCTCTGCAGCCACCTGGGGTCATTCATGGTGGCAATTCCCCACTTTGCCACCCACCCCCAGGCTCCTGCTCTCTCACTGCCTGTCATGCAGTGCTACGTGTCCTTCCCTGTGGAGCACACAAAGGGGGTGACTGTGCACATCAAGACAGGGGCACCCAGCACATCGTGGAGCTGCAGTTGCCCCCCTGGTTGTGGCAGCAGGATGGACTGGCCGTACCCCCACTGCCCCGAGCCCTGGTTGTGCCCCGGCCCAACTGGGTCCCTCCCTGCCTCATCATCATGGGCTGCAGAGTGGTGCTGTAGGGGCTGTGGCTCACATCTGGGTCCGATCTTCTGCTTCAGCCTCTCTCCCAGAGCGTGCAACTTTCGGGGAGACAGGGCTTTCCTGGGAAGATCTTTGCTCGCTGAATGCCTACATTGCTCTCCATTAGCACCAGGCAGGTTTGGGCAGGGCAGCTGGCAGGCACAGCTTTGCGATGGGCCCCGCGCGTGGCAGTGCCACGGTGCCCACAGGGGCCATGGCAGAGCACAGGTTTCACCACCCCCGGGCTTGTCTGATGGAAGGAGGTGGCGCGGCTCGGGGAGCAGTGTGCGTCATTGCAAGGTGAGCAGCTGGAGCACACCTGTGCCAACGGTGTGGGGGTCAAGGGCCAGGAGCCCAGCAGAGGGACCGTCCCCATGGGGCCAGCAGCGACCATGAGGACAGGCACCTGGGGAGGCCGCAGGGCTACGGGGTCTGCTCAGCTACTGGGGAAATCGGAGCTCCTTTGTTAAACCTCCAGGTTTTACGGCCCTGTGCTCTGGGTGTGTAATTGCTACAGGGAACTCAGCACATATGTGAGCCATTTACTGCTGCTTTAATGACCCCAGATTCCAGCCCTGCCAGGAAGGTGCTGAGGAAGGTGTGAAAGGTTTTGGCCCAGGCCAGGAAAGCAGTGGCTCACAGCCCCCCGCTGACTCTGGGCTCCAGAGAAAGGCAGGCAAGGCGACATCGCCTGCGTGGGAGTCCCCAGGTGCCCGCATGGCCATGGACAAAGCACATTCAATACAAGCTGGCATCAGGGAGGAGGCGCAGGAGCAGGCGCAGCAAGAGCTCAGGCTCTGGGGGCTGTGATGGCAAAGACTCTGCAAAGCAGGGATTCGGGCACTTGCAACTGGAGCTGGAAATGCACCCTGGGGAAAAAATTCAGCGTTACCGGAGTCACTCGTAATGTGTACAAGGGCCCTGAACCCTGGGGGGGCTTTGCACGAGGGGTGTGTTACCATCACTGACAGCAGCCAGCTTAGGGAGAGCACAAAGGGCCGGAGAGCGGGCACCGAGTCTAAGCAGAGAGATGGAGCAGGAGTTTCATCCATGCTGGTTATCAGCCGCAGGGTTGCCCCGGGGAAGCAGCTCAGGTCCATAGGAGTGTCTGGAAGATGCGTTAGCCAGACGCAAGTCGAGGGGCTCGACACAAGGGTAAATGGGAAGTTCTTTGGTCTGTGTTTGGCAGGGGTCAGGAGGGGAAATCTAATGGCTCTTTTGTGGTCTCAAAGCACATGGCTCGGTTAAGAAGCTGCTGACAGGTGAAGAAATGTTCCCCTAGCTAAAGACTCATTTAGAAGAAGAAATCACCCCCTGACTGGGCTGCATTAAATATGTTTTAAACAGGGACTGTGGGTTCGTATCTCATTACCTGGACTTGCTTTTGTGACCCTTTTAGCTCTTATGGGTTTACTGCACCTTCGCTTTTCTCTCCTAGCAGTGCCCCCATCCCAGTTCTCTCTCCTCCTCCCTCTAATTTCTCTCTCCTTATACTCTGCTTTCTGCACCTCCTTTCATAGCATCCGATGGAGTGAGCTTGGGTTCACAAAACTTTGCACTCTCTTTCTCTCTTTATGTAATGTTTTGTAGTTAGTCTGTCAAGCTGCATCTCTGCCCTGCCTTAAGGAAACCTGGGCCTTACACGAAACCAAATTTGTTCTGTCTAAGACTAGTTGTGTGCTTATGGCCACACTTGTGCTACTGGCGGTCTCGGCCCCAGCCCCAGCTCCAGGAGTCATGTGTGGACGTGAGAGTCAGCTTCCAGCTTGCAAGAGCCTCAGTTTCCAGCCCTGCAGGTTGCAGAGAGAAGCCTGGAAAAGCCCAACTCTCCCAGGCTGAAAACCACGCAGCAAATGAAACAAGCCTCAGCCTTGCTGTGAACCCCTTGTGGGCTTGGACATCCTGAGGTCCGGCTGTGCCGAGTTACAGGCGAGCGAAGGCACCGACAAGGCCCTTAGGAAGCGCAGGCATCACTGACTGTGGAGTGACCTGATGAAAGCGAGCAAAAGTGCTGATTCCAAACCTGAAAACCAGTAACTGAACCACTGGAGGAATAAAAAGTTAGAAGTCACTGGGAGAAAGCAGGGCAAGCTGCAGGTGCCCGGACTTGGCAAAGAGAGGATTAAAAATAGACATCTCGACAGATAAAACCAGGCACGTGACTAGGGCGCGGAGGGTATCACTGCACCTGCTGCCAGACTCGCCTGTTGTAGTGACCGAGGGCACGTGGCCGCCCGCGATGAGTTCCTCCCATTGTTTCTGGCCAGTCCTGCCGAGCAGCCCAGCTCGAGCACGGCCTTAAGAGACGATGAAAAAGGGAAGTTGAGGTTGGATATGAGGAAAAACTTATACCCCTGCCAGCCCCTTCCCCTGGGAGGAAATCCTTCCTTGGGGATCTGGCCTCAGCTGTGCACAGCATGAACCCAGCCTGTGCCAGGGCCAGCGAGCGCATCATCTCTGAGCCCTGCTGCAGGCGTGCAGTTGCTCACCTGGAGATCATGCACAGGTGAGCTGTGGCCCACTGGCCTCTCTCTGTCCCCGGTTATCGGCACCGTGGACCTCACCGGTGTCACAGATCTCCAGCCTGGAGCCGTCTTTCTGGCTTTGAAGCACATGAGTTCCCCACTCTGGGCTGTGAGCTGCCATCCTCTGGCACTCACTGCGACTATCCCAGTGGGGCTAATGTGGGCTCTGACCCTGCAGTTCTCCTCCCCCCAGGAGCAGGGGCCAGTAGCTCCCGATATTATCCAGCATCCTCTGTTTGGAGTGAAGCATCCTAAAGGAAAACACGTCTGAAAAGAGGGAAGCAGACAACAGGCATGTGCATGTCCAGCCATCCCTTGGCTCGCAAGCCAGCCCCCGTCCTTCATCTCTCCAACTTTGGCTTTGGAGAGTTGCTCTTCATATCTTCTCCCCTCTTATCACTCCCTTTTCCAGGCATCGAGTCTCCTTATCACTGTTTACAGCTGCTCCCCCCGAGATCCCGGCTTTGGTGTAGCAGGTTTGCGACTTGGAGACAGACGCCTCCGCACTCCAGGTTACCCCTTGTCTTTCAGGGTGCACCCGAATGCCCTGATCCAGGGAGCCGTTGTGTTGATGGCCTGCTCAATTAAACTTTCATATGCGCAAATTAAACGTCCCGCTCCCCCAGGATAAATTATGCAGTCTGTCTGATTTCTCAGCAGCTCCGCAGCTTTCAAACTGGTGCAGTTTGGAGAATGCAGCTATCTGGACGTGCCTGTATCAGCTTGTGCATCACGGTATGGATTTAGCTGTCAGCTCTGACCTCCCCGCGCTGGACGCGAGTTGCTGATAACTGATCTCCATCGTCCTGCAGCAGCATTTTTGTGACAGGCGTGACGTCCGGGGATTGGTTAGGCTATCTGCAGCTGCATACAGCCTCTGTCAGACCCGGTGAGCAAATAGCAGGCTCGTCATGCTTGCACTCAGTAGCAGCACACGAAAGGATGGTGCTCCGGGGCTGCTCCTGCTCCCTTCTGCGTGTTTGTAGTGGTGGTTGGTTTCTCTGTGTAGCACTGAGGCCAGGTTGGTATTTAAAAGGTTTGAGAGCATGAGTATAGGAGTGTCCACCTAGTACAGTTAAGGTGGCAGAGGCGTGTCCCTTTGCTAGAGCTTATTTCATTCAGGCAAGTGGTACAAGTGATACCTACGGAGAAGCTTCCTTGCTGATGGGAGCTAAATCCTAACCGATGGCAGACCCCTCAGGCAAGGTCTGAGCCATGTGCTGAGCCTCATGGCCTGGAAAACACCTGAAAAGCCAAGGAGGCCTGGGTCACATGATGCCCAGAGCGAAGGCTGCCCTGTGCTCCCTTTTCAGGCCTTGCTCCCTGTTGCTTGAACGTTAGCACCCGTGGCTGTCGTGGCTCGGGCCTGGGGGGGGGGGGCGTTTTGGAAACCCCTGGAACCAGCTGCAGGGACCACAGAAGAAGGGGGGGGCACACGTTTCTTGTCCGCAGTCTTCATCATGAAGAAGCTATAGTACAGCTGTGCTTTGCAGCTGGGCTTTGAAGTGGCAGGACGATGGGCTTTTGCATAGGCACCCAGGGAGCAAAGGGAGGGAGACGGGTGGGAGCTGAGGGCAGCGAGACAGGGCTGGGTGGATGATGAGGAAGAGGAAGAGAGGAGCAGAGGCAGAAGTGTCTGTGCCACTAGCACAGACTCCCTTGCAGGGTCTGCCCATGAGCCAGGCAGTCCCAAGTCTCCACACCAAATGCTGGTGAAATTCAGTGATGGATTGCATGCCTCCCTCCCTGCTGCCGGCTGGCTCACACAGAGGATAACAGCCTGCTACTGCTACCAGTCACTGTGTTCTTTCAAGCAGCAGAGGTCTGTGCGATGGGCCTGAGGTTTCTCCCCATGTGAGGGCTCGGTCCGGGTCCGTCTTCTCTTTTATTTTGCTTTTACAAACTCCAATTCCAGATGTTTAGTATTTCCTAAGGCTTTTCCCCCCGCAAAGCCAAGCTTGCTGCAGGCACCTGCTCATCCCTCTTGGGCTCAGCATTGTGCCACATCCTTCATGCCACGCTCAGCTGGAGTGTCTCCGGGAGGATCATAATCCACGCGCTTTCACGGGAAAGAGACTGCAGAGAGCAGATGGCTCCTTAATGTAGCGGGAAAAAGCAAAGCGAGGTCCAGCACCTGGAAGCTGAAGCCAAACAGATTCGTAGTGGAAGCAAAGCCAAAATGATTAAGAGTGAGAGTACCCGACCATGGGAACAACTGCCCTGGAGCCCTGGCAGACTCCCCATCGCCGGTCGTCCTTAAACAGGACCGGCACCTTTTTAAGCCAGATGCTCTAGGTCAAATAGCAATGATGGACCCACAGCAGAAGTGGGGGGTGCTCATCATCCCGTGGGGTGCAGATCAGGCGTGTGACCATAACAGCCTGGTCTGTTCTGGCCTTCATGCTCCCGATCCCAGCGGCACAGGGCAGTGCCCTCACATGCAGAAATCGCAGCACACCAGCACCAAAGATACGCTGGGGTGATACCCGCAGCACCACAGCCTCGGTCTACTCAGGGTTTGCTCTGTGTGCAAGTAATAACACTTGTCTAGTGCGTTCATCCATCAGCCCCATCCATCACCACGGAGGGCACAGGCTGTTACCCACGTTATTAGGCAGCTGGTCACAGCTCTGCAGCCAAAGTTTTAAAAGGAGCTTTAGGACTTGATTTTGTAAGAGTCTCCGTGCTGTGGGAAGGAAACTTTGAGCAAGGCTTGACTCTTGTGGCAATCGGAGACTTGGTCCGATACAGAAAGAATCGTGAGAATTGCGGTGACCCTCCTTGAGGCTTTCCTTGGCCTTCACCTGTCTGCTCTGGGGTCTGTGTCTTGCCCCCGGGCAGTCCCCCTTTGAGGACTGATGCAAGGCGTGGTGATGCTTGCCAGCGGGCACCACACTCTAATGGCAGCCTCTGCAGCGCCAAGGTGGAAGGATGTCCTGAAGGGGTGGAAGGCAAACATCTGCACAGATGCACCCATCTCGGTGGCGCAGGAGAGTCCAAAGTCGCGTGGAGCACGGCCCTAGCGTGAGTCACTCAGGGCAGAGGTGCCCAGCCCTGGCTGGCGGTGGAAGGAGAATCTCTCTGGAGCACGTTCTTGGCTGAGCTGGGGGCCCCGGGACTGTGGCAGGGTGGGCCGGAGCGGTGTGGGCTCTGGGTTTATATGCCTGCGGTTTCGGGTTGTGAGCGGGGAACGCGCTGCTGCCCCCATAACATGCTTGGAGCAAAGCCCGAGTGGGTTGTTTTACAGATGGGGAACCAGAGCATCCTGGTGGGGGATTGCAGTTCAGCCCACGTTAACCCAGCTGCGCGTCCATTGAAGGCAGGGCAGGGTGGCACACCCAGAGCCGGCTCAGAGACACGCGGTCCTGCAGGCTCCTGCCTGCAGCCCAGATGCTCTGAAGCAGATGGTAACCTGTGAAAGCCCGTGCCTCCCTGCACAAGTCAGTCCTTAAGGTGCCACCCTGCCCTGCCTTATGCCTGAATTCAGACTCGAGCAACTAGCTGCCTTTACAGACTGTTCCAGGTGCTGCAGCTCCTGCAGCCGATAGATAGATAGATATCCGTATCTCTATCCAAATCTTTATATATACACACAACCTACAGAGCCAGTGAGGTTGTCTGATTTGAATTTGGTCTCTCGCAGGTCTTTCAGCCAGTGGCCCCCCTGCTGTGTCCCTAGCCTGGCACTAGTACCCCCATGGCTTGTGATCCCAGTTCAGCAATTTCCCCACCCTGTGGCCTCCAGTATAACGTTGGCACTTGAAACCTGGCCCGAGTCCCCAAGCAGCCAGCCCCTGGCTTTGGGATGCGAGTGAAACCCACCGCTCCTTCGAGCCGTGCGACCCGGTGTCCGAGCAGGAGGCCTTGTGAGGGCCGGGTTCGTTCTCTCCGTGCAAGGACACGTAGCCTTGCTCGGCAGCAGCCCCGAACGGGAGACAGCCTTCTTCCATCGCTGGGATGGACGAGCCGACAGCGGGGCCGGACCAGCGCTGAGCAGGGAGGATCTCGGCACGGCGATGGCCCTGTTCTGCTCTGGGTGTTCCCCGGGCTTCTGGGCTTTGCTGCTTGTCACACGGGGCCAGGAGGGAATTTTTTCGTCCCCTTTCAGCTCCGGGGGTTTAAGCCTCCCCCAGAAGCGCTGGTGCTGCAGCCCGGGCTGGGGCTGGGGCTGGGTTGTGCCAATGCTGCTGCTGGCACCGACCCCGCAGGGTCCTGGCAGGAGGGTCTTGCACCTGCGCTCGGGCTTAGACCAGCACTGCACTGGGGCAGGGAGGGATTTCCCCCTGCTCAGACTGGTCCAGACTGAGAGTTTTGCCTTCCTCTGCAGCGGGGGTTCGGCCTGGCCTGGGCTCTGCAGCGCCCGTGACCCCCCGAGGCACAGCAGGACGTTGGTGGCTACGGCCCCCGCTTCCCATCCCAGGAGCAGGGGCGGGGGCGATGCCTGGCGCTGTCAGGGACGGCTGTGTCGTGTGGCCCCAAGGTCGGACATGGGGTTTGTCTGGGCTGGTTTGGATGGGGCTGATCCTGCCTCAGGCCGGGCTGGACTGGATGTGACCCTGCAGCTCCCTGCCCCCCCCGCGGCGCTGGGACTCAGAGATTTTAGGCGTGCCTGTCATGGCGGTGCTGTCACCCCGTGGCACTCACTCGGTCTCTGTCTGTCTCCGCAGGTTCATGAAGGTGGCGGGCAGCATGGTGGACGCTGTTACGTGGCAACAGTAGGTATTCATCATTCCTTTTACTTTCCAAACGAAGCCCCACAGCGAGGCAGCGCTGCCCCAGTGGGGGTCATGCCTAGTCCAGGATCAGCCGGTCCCCGTCGCTCGGACCAGCCCCGGAGCCGTCGCCTGAGCACCCGTGCTGGGCTGTTGTCACCCGCAGCCCCCCACCCCCCGCGACCTGAGCCAGGATGGGGAGGCAGTGACTTTGCTGCTGCCTTTCTCACACGGCCTCTCCCTGCCTGACTCGCCCCATCACAGGGAACGGAGAGTCACCCCAAACCTCTGTTTGCTGCCTGGGCTCTTGGTGCTGCAGTAGGTGGGCGGCTGGCGTTGGGTCCAGATTACGCTGCACTGGGGGGCAGGAGCAAGCTGGTAGTCCCCTGCGTCTCCTGCTTTTCCTGCCTGCTCTGTCTGCTCTTACACCTGCCATGGGCCCACATCCAAAACCCGCCTGGCCCAGAGCAAGGGGAACGCATCAATAAATGGGTGCCACCTCCAAGAGGCATCCTGACCTGCATCTGGGATGCCCACGGGCAGACTATCTGCAGGGACCATCTGCAGCCCCAGGAGCAGAGGGGCAAGTCCCCAGGGCACATTATGGAAACGTCCTGGTCCAAGCTAAGCTGGGCCTGTCTGGGAGATGTGAGACGCGGTTTTGCACCAGTCTCCCAGAATCACAAACCTGAAGCACTCGGAGCAGCAAGCTCCTGTTTGCCTGGGGGATGCCGGGGTGGCTGGTGCCCATTGCAGCTGGGGCTGGGCCCCCCCCGAGCAGCTGCAGAGTCACGGATGTCTCCGTCTGCTCCAGGGACAGCGCTGCCTCGGGCGCGCTGCGAGCCCCAGGAGAGATCCCAGGCCCTGAGCAGCAGCTCTGAATGCTACGAGGGCTGATGGATGGGACCGAGTGTCCGCAGGGGACCCAGCGTCCAGCACCTTTAGGAGCCGGCTGCGCCGTGTTAGTCGCTGCTGCTGTTCCTGGGACCCAGCGTTTGGCTGGGAGCTTGTTCCCCCGGGCTGGGCCGGGCTGCTCACTTGGAGCTGGTCTGGGATGCGCCTTTCCCCTTGAGAAGCGAGTTCGCAGACTAAGCAAACGTAGTTTCGTCTTGGATGTTGGGGCAGGGGAGCAGGAGGAAGCTGCAGACCAGTCGCCTGGACCCTCGGCTGGAGGCTGAGTGCAGCGTGGCTGCAGCTCGGTGCCGAGGGGGCGGCACGTGGGCACAGGTGGACCGGGGAGCAGCTGGACAAGGGTGAGGAGTCGGTCCCCGCAAAGGGGCCACACTCCTGCAGACCTTGTCCAGCGTCTCCCCCAGCGCCGGCCCTGCAACTGTCTGCGGGCTGCGTCTCTGGTCTGGGCTCCCGCGGGGTCTGGCTTGACGGGC
This sequence comes from Crocodylus porosus, assembly GCF_001723895.1. Taxonomy (NCBI): domain Eukaryota; kingdom Metazoa; phylum Chordata; order Crocodylia; family Crocodylidae; genus Crocodylus; species Crocodylus porosus. Next base: position 26,452,698 of record NW_017728951.1, on the reverse strand, counting down.
CTGCTGGCATCTCGTCCCTCTTTGTTCCCAACAAGCAAAATGCTGCCTTGGTCTACTGGAGAAAGCGAAGAGCAGGTGGAAGCTCACAGTCCTGGGGATGCAGCCAGGTTGCCTCTAAGCTCACGCGTGAGTGTCCTGCACCGAGTGCCTGACGCTGTCTGTGGAGATCAGCTCTGATTCCTCACATCTGTCCTTCCTTCCTCTGGAAACGCTGCACTCCTGCCCCCGGGCACCCAGACCCATGCTCTCCTGCCCTGCCTGCTTCTCCCTCCCTTCTTGAAGCCATGCAGCGTGGTCTGCATTGATGCGAGCAGATTTGGCTGCCTTTCCCGAGTCAGGAACGGACAGAGACAGATCACTGTCTTCCCTCTCCAGCCTCAGGAGCAACATGCCAGAGCAGTTTGGTGCTTTCTTGTGGGCACATCACTTGGGCTGGGCTGGTTGTGCTTGGTGTGGGGTAGAAGCTCCCCACCCAGCCAGCCCCGGACAGCACGCTTCATTCAGCGCCATCCATGTTTGACATAGGTTGAAAACCCACAGCTTGCTTTCGTACGTGGCTACACACCAGCAAGGGAGCTCTGTCTGCCAGCCTGGGGAGCACAGTGCCCCAAGGGCTGGCTGCACCTCTCCAGAAGGTGCCTGGAGTTGCTTGTCCTGGGAATGCATCCCCGGCGTCACCCTTGACCAAACCAAATCCCTTCCACTGCACGTAGACGGGATGCCGCCAGCATCAGAGCCTCCAGTGGACCTTCCCCTAGGGTCCACGCAGCAAGGCAGAATCCCCTGCAAGGTGGGAAGCCCTCCACAGCCTCACCTGTCTCATAGTTTCATAGTTTGTAGGGTCGGAAGGGACCTGAGCAGATCATCTAGTCCGACCCCCTGCCATGGCAGGAAAGAGTACTGGGGGCAAACGACC
>NW_017728951.1:26441438-26451771 GCF_001723895.1 Crocodylus porosus | reverse complement strand
GCTGCCTTGCTGCCAGCCTTTGCCACCTTGCGCTGGATGGTGAATCCCAGCAGGCGATGATCGCTGTCGCCCGGGTGGTCGAGCACCCGCAGCCCCCTCACCAGGTCATCTTGGCCAGCACCAAGTCCAACAAGGTGTCTCCCCTGGGGTGGCTGTGCACTCCTGGGTTAGGTGGAGGTCCTGCACTCTGGCCAAGAACTGACGTGAGCGGTCAGACCTGGCTGACTGCTCCTCCCAGCAGATGTCCGGGAGGTTCAGGTCCCCCATGACTACCACGTCCTTAGCCTTCGCCACCTCCGTGAGCTGACCCAAGAATTCCTGGTCAAGCTCTTCTCCCTGGTTGGGAGGTCTGTAATAGACTCCCACCGTTAAGTCCCTTTCCCCTCGACTGCCTTGTACTCTAACCCAAAGCACTTCAGAGTGCCCCTCCCCTGACTCCTTGCTAATTAACGAGGTTGTGTATTCCTCCTTAATATAGAGCACCACGCCCCCACCCCTCTTTCCTATCCTGTCCCTCCTGTACAGCCTATAGCCCTTGACATTCACTGCCCAGTCATGCGTTTCGTCCCACCATGTTTCCGTGATCCCCACTATGTCCGGGCTGGTGTCAGCCGGCAGGAGGGTGAGTTCCAAGAGGGTGTTAGAAGCGCCAGGGTGGAGCATGGGATGTGTGCATCGGGGTCTGTGCTGGGGTGAGGTGTGTTGCATGCACCCCTGGAGTCACCTGGATTGGGGGGTCCCCCCCAGCATGGAGGAGGGGATGTCCACAGGGGGAATCTGAGCACATGGGTCCTGAGACCAGGCATGCGCTCAGGCCACAGGAGCCTGGGAGGAAAGGGAAGGCCCCGACAATGCAGAGCAATGTCTGCAGGAGCCGGGGGCACCCTCACCCCGTGGGTGACTGCCGGCGGGCCGCTCCCTGCACGGTAGCCCAGCGCTCCCTCCCGGCGGCCGGCAGGCCGTCAGCACGGGAACGGGCACCATCCCTCTAACTCCAGGCAGACTCTGCCTGTAGCAGCAGGCGACAAAGTAGATCCGGAAATTCCTGAGCGCGGGGAAGTTGGCTGTAATGTAATTAGCTGAAATGAAAGAAGGGGTCAAAGAAGAGGGGGCAAAGGTTCCTCTTTAAAATAAAAGCAGAGGTAAACAAAACCAGCTGCCTGGCAGCCGGTGGCTCCCTTCATTAACGACCCTCAGAGGCTAATGGTCCCAAACAGCTAATTGCAGGGCTCTGGGGAAGGCTTGCAAGATCCAGAAGCAAACGGGGCTGCGAGGCACAGCCAGGCTCCTTCGCGGCTCCAGTGCCGCACGTGGCCGTGTCCCCACGTGCACCTCAGCCCCGCGTAGTCCTGGGGCTACGTGGCACAGCAGGAGCCTCTTGCACACGCAGAGCAGTGTGAGCTCAGTGCGAACAAGGCCTTCTCCACTGCAGCGGGTTGCTCTGTCCACGCCAGCCCTCGCCCGTGACCACGACAGGCGATGCTCAGCCTTTTGCTTCCAGCCCCAGCTGCCGGAGTCAGGTGCCCGTGCAGAAGGCCCAGCTCCCCTGTTGGAGCCGAGGGCTCGGCTGAGGAGCAGAGTGCAGCACGCAGGTGAAACGGCCCCAAGCATCTGGTTTAAACCCCATGGAGCATTTGGCCCAGCTGCGGTGGGTCGGCAGTGCCAGCCGGAGGGGGCGAGTGCCTGCGGCTGCAGCTTCGGCAGCTGGCCTGGGCGGGATAATCTGATTTCCTACCAAGGGGATTTTTCCATGAAAAGCGCCTGTTTTCCCACAGAAAATTTCATTCTTTTTCATCAAACTAGTTTGGCCCCGGACTCAAAAATGTCAGTGGGAAAATGTCAGCATTGGAGTTTTTGGCAGAAATGTCCCTAGGCAAAGAGGACTTGGAGCAGCTGCCTATCTCCGGCTCTGCGGTTTCCCGGAGAGGGGGCACCGCTCCCCAGCTCTGCCGGGCCGGCGGGAACAGCCGGGGCCTCGTGCTCACTGCGGGCAGCCAGGCCCAGGACTCGGCTCGGCCCCCCCATGCCAGCCATGGAGAAAGTGGCTGTCTGCACCCTCCTGGCTCCAGGACTTTCCTTCTCCACCTCCCTTGTGCCCTCGTCCTGAGGGGCTTTGGGACCTGGTGTGAGCCAGTATTAGTGGGCCCATCTGCTCCCATCAGAGCCCACGCTTGGGCTTCAGCTTCACCAGCCGGGCCCGGGTTTCATGGCCACACTACCATGTCTGCACCGGAGCTGCAGACACAGCGGTTTGGAGGGCGATGCGAGGAGTGGAACAGGACACGTACAGCACGGCTGCAAAGCGCGGTCCAGATGCACAGCCACGTACGGCACCAGAAGGAAAGCCTGGATTCCTGCATGGTCAGTGGACCAGGAGCATGGCAGGGTCTGGTGGGCAGGGAAGAGAAACCCAGACTGTGTTCCCCTCCTGCCACTGGCTCTGTGTGGCCTTCGGCATGTCCTGCCCCGCTGTGTGCCCTCGTGGCCCACGTCGAATGGGGGCAGCGATACTTCCACCAGGAAAAACACATGGCTCTCCCATGATCTTTGCCCACGTGTCCCCAGGAGCCAGTGTTTGCAGTCCCGCTCGCCCTCGCTCTCTTCGTGCAGGGGGCATCATTTCGCGGGCTGGCTCCAGGGGTGTGGATGGTGCAGACAGGCTCCCCAGAGCAGCGGGCAGAAAGGCCTTTCCTGAGCATGGCGGGTAGCTCGCTGGGCCACTTTCTGCCTGTGCCCTGGCTTGGCAGTGGCCACCGCAGTAATGTCCTAAACGTGGGACGTGCCAGCTGCAGGAGCCCACCATGGCCCACAGCTGGCAGTCCCCTTCGTGCTGCCCAGATCGTGCGCACCACACGTCAGCCTTCCCGTGGCCTCTGCACTGGCAGGGCGGCTTTGGCGCCGGCTCGTCTGCTCACTGCAGACATCAGCCACGGGCTCGTTCTCGTCTCCGCTGACGGCCTGTCCCGGAGCCAGGCACCCCTCCAAGAGCGCGTTATCTGCTGCTGCGAGACGTGCCGCTGCACCTCTCTTGGCTGACAGCTCGGGCTTTTCCTTCCTGCATTCATCACGGGCTCCTCGGCTCTGGGGTGCGGAGTCAAGCTGGCCTCATGCTTCTCATCCCATCCCTTTTAGCTGCAAGCCCTCGGAGACCGTCTCAAGGAGCAGCTCCGTCCTGCATCCATCTCTGCTGGCTCTTGGCCAGTGCTGCCTCCGTCTGGGCTGGTTTCTACCCTGCACTGCTTTTGCCCCGAGCCACTGGACTGGTTTTGTGCGATGCCAGGAGTCGTGGATGCAGCGCGGGCACCTCGCTGACCGCTGCAGGACTGCAGCTGCTGACCAAAGGCTCCAACGCACCGAGCACCCTCTGCCCAGCACTTCCTCCTCCTGGCCGCAGAGAAGCAGGCCTGGGCCATGCCATGGTGCCCAGCACCTCCATGCTGCATGCCCAGACCGTCTCTCTCTGCAGCCATGCTGAGTAGACGCTGTGGATCCCGGGAGAGGCTGCAAAGCATGGTGCCGATGCCCAGTCCTCCCCTGCTGCAGGCTGCCTGCGGCCACGCTGCTTTCATGAGCGCACGGCCCTCGCACCCGTGGCACACTGAACCCAGCACCCTTTCCCCTGCTCCAAAGGCTGCTCCAGCGCTGGCGTCCAAGGCACGCCATCCTTGGAAGGACAGCAACGGCTTGGAGAGCTTGGAGAGAGGAAAGCTTGTGCACCCCCTGCCCCAGAGCCTGAGCCCCCGCAGCCACTTCGGTGGGATTTATGACGCCCCCCAGCCCGGGGTCCCTGCTGCAGCGGGTGGCAGCGCAAGACGTACAAGCAGCCGCCACAACTCCCGTGGCGTCGTCTGCTCCGTCTGCACCCCAGCAAAGCATGCCACACCGTGAATCCTCCGCCGTGGCCCTGCGTGCGGCTCCTTCGAGGAGTCTGGATGTTAAGGCTGCCTGTTTCTTGTTCCCCTCTGATCTCTTGGTTACCCCCCTCACTGTGAGGCTGAATAAATCCCCTTCCTCCTCAGCGCTGATCCTTCCAGAGATTTGCCCAGAGACTCTCCTTGCCGGCATGTGGCCAAACCAGACCCACTTCTCTCCTTCCACCTCCCGATAGCTCGGAAAACGGGCTCCTGCCTCTCTCTGATGCCCAGCACCAAGGGCAGGAGTCACGGGGCATGCGCGGCGCTGCAGGAAGGGGGCCAGGCCCCCCGATGGGACAACCCGGCCTCTGCAGCTCGAAAGCCCGTGGGTGCTTCGGAGCTGCAGCCGTTACGAATCCACGTTGGCCACGGCCTCGCCTTGCACCTGGGCTCTTTGCATCCTCCTTGATCCACATGGCTGTCGAGCACGTTGGGACCTCCTGATATCCATGCACCTGCCGCCCTCCTGCCCTCCACCGCTCTTGCTTTCCACCCTACGGAAGAAACGTCTGGTGTCTCTTGGCCCCAGCCCCACCTGCTATTCAGGACGCCGCGGCTCCTGCGTGGCCAGGGACTCGGTGGCACAGACGTGGCAGAGCTGAGTGGTGTGTGAAGACCATCGCTATCACTGTACTTGCAGTCTCTTGATAGCAGGAAGGCCAGGCATGCTGGAAGCTCCCCCTGCACTGGAGGGCTTGGAGGGGACCCAGCGCAGCTCGTTTCAAGGGGAGCAGAGGAGTGAGCAAGGAAGGACAAGGGGAGGCATCCCAGCCTGCTCCCTCCTGCGGAAAGACCTGCAGCTTCTCCGGACGGGTCTCAGTCACCTTGGGACCCACCAGGCAGCCCTGCTAAAGATCCCCCTCGAGTTGAGGCTTGCCCTCCAGGCATGGGCTGGGGCTGCCCTGTGCATCTGTGGGGCACCGGTGCCCTTCTTGCAGGGGAAGTGCAGCTCCCAGGGATACGTGCGGTGCTCCTATATCCTCTGTCCCCGCCGCCCCCAGCGCCTGGAAGCAGGTGGCCCGGGCTGCTCCGTGCTCCCCACATGTGGCTCAGTGTCCGGGCTTCCCCCGGGCTCCGTTGCATCCTTCCAGCCTGCTGCCCATGCCCAGGGCACAGAGGGCAGAGCTGTCCCCAGAAGTCCCTTGGTCGCCTGGCCCTGCCCTGTCTCCTTCACTGGCTCTGTGGCACGTCTGTCGTTGTGCACGTCGCTACCAGGTGTTTGGAGTGAGCCGGTCACTAGCCGTCGTGGGAGGGAAGTCTCTCTGTGTGCAGCTGGAGCTCACCCAGGTGCCGAAGGCGATTACAAGTTGTGCTCAACTTCCCCCCGTGCCTGGAAGGCCTGGGGATGCCAGCAACGAGGGGCAAGAGCAGTCTTGGATACCCAGCAAGAGAGCCTGCTCTCTCCCTGCAGAAGGGGAAGTCCCCTGGACACTGCCCGGCACGTCAGGACAGATCATTTCTAACGAGGCCTTTACTTCTCTGCAGTCTTGTTCTGCATGAGAAACATCAGCCGCCCAGGACAGGAGCTGGAGCCCACCACAGCCCTGGCCGCACCGGAGAGCCCGGCAGGCAGCTCCTGGGGCTGGAGGACTCTTGCCCCCAGCATCTTTGTAGTGGGAGCATCAGGCTCTGATGCTCCTTTGTCCCAGGGTCACAGCCCCTTCCACACCCAGTGCCCTGCTAGGGTTTGGGGTGCCACGGGGGACCGTGCAGGATGACCCCAAGGCAGCTGGGCTTCTCCCGGCTGCATGATCTGTGTGCATTCACTGCCTGCCCTATCCCCAGCACCCCGCCGCTTGCTGCAGGCATGAAGATGCTTGAGGTAGGTGCAGCCGAGCAAGCGTGGACACGAGTGCCCCGGGGGCCCGTGGCCTGCCAGGGAGGTGTGTGGACGTCGCGGCTCCATGGGCACCCTGGTGAGTAATCAATCTCAGACTCGGCCCTGGCAGCACCGACAGTGGCATGGCACCAAGCACCTCTGTGGGGGTCTGCGCGGTGAGGGCAGCAGGGCAAGCTCCTTCACAGAGGACCAGGTGCCAGGGTGAGGGGCAGTAGCTGCCAGCTCACCGGGGTAGACCCTACCTGATTCTTGCCTTCTCGTTGTCCTTCCAGTTACTACATTGACAGCCGCGTGGCCAAAGTGACGGACTTCCTGAAAACGCGCCTGCTGGACACGCTTTCCGACCAGATCAGGAAGATCCAGAAAGTGCGTGAGTGTGAGGGGGCCGGGACGGGCGAGGGGCACCATGTCTCGCAGGGGCATGGCCAGATCGTCTGGACGCAGCATGTCGGGGCTGGAGTTAGCAGGCAGCAGTGGGAGAGGCAGGGGCTTGGCCACGGGGCTTCGTGTCTGCTGCTGCCCACGGCCTGCGGGGCTCTTGGCTGTCACGCGGCCAGCGGGGAAGGGAGCCATGGGGCTGGTGCAGGCCTGCGGGGTCGGATCAGCCCAGACAAACCCATCGTCTGACCTCTTGGTAAAACTGCCAGCACCACACAAGACATCCGTGTGAACCTGCCACGCATGGAGCAGGGAAACCACAGCAGCCACCGTCCTGCTTCTGTGAACAGTTACTAATGTACGATCAAGAGATGCCAGAGAAAGGCCGTGCCCCGATACAGAGGAAGGCAAAACCCTCCGGTCTGCACCCGTCTGCATGCAGGGCTGGGCTGCGGGGCAAGTGTCTGGGCACTGCACAGGGCACGGATGTCAGGGCCGGGGTCGGGCGTGGTTACAGGAGCACGTGGGGAGGGGGTGAGAAGCATTTTGGGGGACAGGAACCATTGGGGAGCAATGGGGAACGTAAGCACGGCTCTGACCCCCCTGGCTCTCGGCCACCGAGAAGAGGCGTGGGGGCTGGCTGCAGCACCGCGGCCTTGTCCACACAGGCGCGCCTCCGACGCTGGCAGCCGTGTCACAAGGCGGGAGCTGCTGCCTAACCCCGTCCCTCAGCCGGGCTCGGCGGCCTGCCCGGAGCACTGTGCGGATGCGACGCTGGTCTCAGCTCGGGGGTAACCTGGCGGGCAGACGAGATACTGCCCTGAAGCCACATAGCGCAGAGGGCCCTCGCTGCTTACCGGTGAAGGGGACCCGTGGGGGTCCCTGCCCTGCTCCCGGCGGGTGCCGCGAGCCAAGCTGTGGCTCTCACGTCTGCCGCTGGAGCAATTCTCCCTGGGCGCGAAGAACCGCAGTGGTTTCCTCCCTGGGGCTGGTGTTTTGACTGCCTTATAAAACCCAGCTGCTGTCAGCTCGCGGCGCAGGGGCCCACTGCTCTGCGTGGCTTGCGCCACTGGCGGACAGCTGAGGCTGGGGCGCGCTCGAGGCAGCGCCGGGGCCGCGGAGCAGCTGCGCGTCCTGCAGCCGGAGGAGGGGTCCCAGCATGTCCCTGCCCGGGGGGCCATGGGGAGCCTGCAGCTGGGCCTTGTCTATGGGAGCGCAGGGCCTGGCCGAGGCAGGGAGCGCGGTCACCACCCTTGTGCCCACAGTTTCGGCTGCCCGCGCGAGGCAGGGGGTCCTGGGCAGGTGCAGGAAGGGGCTCGTGTCTCTGCCTGGAAGGCTGCAAAGGCCCATGGTAGGGTTGGGCAGGACCAGGGCACGGGGGAGCTGGAGCACAGCCCTCAGGGTGTCGGGGCTGGGCTGGGGATAGGGGCATAGGGACACCCCGAGGGGCCAGCGTCTGTTGCAGAGGGTGTTCCCAGGCTCTGTGTCCTCTGCCTCCCCCCCCCCCCCAGCTGGGCTGGGCATGGGTGCTAGGGCAGGTGGGGCTGACCTCTGACCTCTGCCAGGGCCGAAAGCCTCGGGGAGCCCCGGAGCAGCGCGGCTGGGGCCAGGGAGACTGGGAACGCGGTGCTGGGCGCTAATGGTCTCCAGCTTGGGCTGCAGAGCGTGCATCCTGCCGGCGCTGATTGCAGCAGCTGGGCTTGTCCACTCTCCTGTTTTATTGCTTCCTCTCTGACGCAGGAAGGTGGCGGCTTAGATAATTATCGGCAGCGCGCCAGCACCTCGGGGGCTGCCGGCAGAGATGCTGACGCGCCGGCTGCGGTGGGGGGGCTTTAACCTCTTGGTGGGATCCCAAAGCTTCCCAGTGGCCTTCACACGGGGGCCCCGCCTGCCCAGCCACGGGGCACAGGGCACAGGCCCAGGGACACGAATGCTCCGGGCAGCTCTCGGTCTGGCCTAGAGAAGGAGAAGGTTGGGCCCAGGGCATGGGGTGGGGGTGGCACCTGCCTGCATCCCTGTCGCTTGTGCTCAGAATGATGCACTCGGGCACCTGGTGCAGCTCCCTGCACCCTGGGCCTGGCACCGCTTCCCTTCGGGGATGTGGCTGCAGCAGCCACGGGAGTTGCAGAGAGGCGACAGGCCCCCCCAGGCCAGGAGAAGGCACGGGGCAGCCACCACACTGGTGTCCGGTGAGAGCGGGGGTCCTTGTGGTCCGTGCTGGGCAGGCATTGGGGGCACTGGGAAGAAGGGGCCCCGCAGTACCCAGCGGAGGGGTCTCTCGCCCCGTGACGCACTGCTCTGGCCGAGCCCGGGCTCAGGCACTCTCCTCCATCCCACACGCAGGTTGTGAACGTCTACACGCCTGGGAAGAGGATCTGGCTGGAAGGCGTCGGGGCCAGCTCCACAGGAGCCATGACCAACCTCTCGGACTCCTTCGCAGCCGGGTTCCTGTGAGTCAGTGCAGCTGGGCTGGGCACCGGGGCCGTCCAGAGCTGGAGTCGCTCTGGATTCACAGCAGGGCTCTGGGGTGGGATCCAGCTCCCGTCCAGGGCTGCCCGGGGTGTGGCATGGCACATGGATGCCATTGCACAGCTCCGCTGCGTAGCTCTGGTGCTGGCTGCAAGAGCTGGAGGCTTAGAGCACGCTCCCACCTCCGGAGCAAGTTGTGGGGCTGTGGCTATGGGCTCCTGAGGTCCAAGGGTGCTGGGTGCAGTGGTGGGGGACGCTAATGAGGAAGTGCATGCATGTGCATGCATGCACGGTGCTTCCGGTCCTATGCAGGGGGAGAAAGGAGGAGTGGTATGGAAGAGTGCAGCGTGCGTGCGAGGTGTGCACAGGGCCGTGTGCAGTGGGACGGGCTGGCATGTATGCCTGGCATGGGGGGCAGAGGTGACAGGCTGTGTGTGTGCAGGCAGTGCCGGGCGTCCCGTTTGCAGGACATGCTGAGATCCCGCAGTTCGTTCACCGTGGCACAATGGCGTGCCAGTCCCGGCCTCTGCCTCGCTGGTCCCCGGGACCCCAGTGCCGAGCCCCGCTGGGGGCATCCGGCTGCCTGGGGAGCTCTTGGCCCAGCCCGACGTGGCTCTGTCCCCATCCAGGTGGCTGAACACCCTGGGGATGCTGGCGCACCAGGGCATTGACGTGGTGATGCGGCACTCGTTCTTCGACCACGGGCACAACCACCTCGTGGACCAGAACTTCAACCCGCTGCCGGTAGGTGTGCCCAGGCGCCGCCCGACCCGCGCCCCCATCTCCGCCATCCACCTCCTCCCCGCTTTGCAGCCGGGTGGATTTCCCCTTCCCTTTGCTCCTGCCAGTTAGTAAATCAGAGAGATAAGTGCTTGTCTTCTTTACCCTTGACCCGCTTCGCAGACTCTTGGCTTCACCACAAAACAATCCTGTGTGCAGCCGCGGATCCGTTTCTCCTTGTGGCCTGTTTGAACTCGGCTTGGAAATGAATTTTTCCAGATCTGTTTCTTTCAATGCTAATAGGAGACATTAGTTAATGTCAAACACAACATGTTGAAAGCAGATGGGGGAGCGTTACCTCTGGAGCCGAGACTTCAGCCAAAGCAGAGCCGGGGCGCGCGGCACGGGCCAGGGCGCCGCCGCCAGGGAGGGGGCACGGTGGGGCCTGCCCGGGGCCGGGTCGCCCGCCGTGCGCGTGAGGAGCCGCGGGCAGGCGCGGAGCCCCCTGTAACCCCGCCTGCAGCGGAGCAGGTTTTCTTTTCATCTTTCCTCGGGCTCGTAAATCCTGCCCCGCGTGAGCGCATCCCGCTGCAAGGCATTTACGAGGCTGGTCCCGGTGCCGGCGGCCGACCCCGCCGGGGGGGGCAAGCCAGCCGGCTCCGTCCCCGGGGCCTGGGCAGGGCCTTGCCCGGCTGCCGGGTGCGCCCCACTGCACCGCGGTCAGAGCCGCCGCCCCCCCCCCGGCGGGGCAGCAGCAGTAAAGCCCCCGGCTCCCGGGCGGGGGCTGCAGGGGTGAGGGCCCGGAGCCGCACCGCGCATCAGCGAGGACAGGCCCCGCGCCGCCGGCTCAGCGCGTGCCCGTGCCCGTGCCCCCGTGGGAGCGGCCGGGAGATGAAAGCGGCCGCGCCGGGAAACGCGATCCCCGCGACGGAGACGTTTCCGCCGCCGGCGGCTGGGCCCGGGCCCGCGGGTGCTGAGAGAAGGGCGCATCCGCCGCGGCGTCAGCCCGGCT
>NW_017728951.1:26432611-26433787 GCF_001723895.1 Crocodylus porosus | reverse complement strand
GCCCCGCCGCGTCCCGGGCCCGGGCCCGGGCCCGGCGAGGCGACGACAAGGGCTGCTCCGAGCTGCAGGATGCTCCCGCAGCCTCGCTCGTCCCGCGATGACGGCCCTGCCCCAGGGTCTCTTGGAAGTGGGACGAGATCCTGGGCTGGAGCTGGGAGCCGGCTGCAGGGGCCGAGGGTCTCGCACCCCAGCAGGGCTTTAGGCAACGGCGGGAGTCACGGGGAGGCCGGACTGGGGACGCACCAGACGAGGCCGGCCGAGGGGGCGCGCAGCCCGGCGGTCGAGGTGGGATGTGGGCAGCCGGCTGCCGCCCAACGCGGCCTGCACGCGGGCCCGGAGACATGGAGCCAGCTCGAGAGACCAGGGGCTTCTTAGGCCTCTGGCTCCAAATCAGGATGTTTCCCCCCCGAACTGAGAGCATGCTGCGGTAGCCCCTCCCGCTTCCCCGGGTGTTTGCAAGCCAGGGCTGGGCACACAACCCCCCGGGCCAGCGTCACCGTGGCGGGATGGCTGCGGGGGTCCCTGGGCCGTAGGATGGGCCCGTGTCCGTGTCCGTGTCCGTGGGAGCTGCCTGTAAGGGCGGGGGCAGGCGCCACATGTGCCTGAGCCAGTGGGTGGGGGAGGATCCCAGGCGGACCGGGATCGCGCCGCAGGGAGCACACCCCTCGTGCCCGCTCGGGGGTCCTGGGAGCAGAGGAGACCCAGGCCCCTGCCGGCCCCGGCCGGCGCCACGGGCTGCCCCCACAGCCCGCGTGTCCTCTCGCCCGCAGGATTACTGGGTCTCGCTCCTCTACAAGCGGCTGGTGGGGCCCAAGGTGCTGGCGGTGCACGTGGCGGGGCTGCAGAGGAAGCCGCGGCCCGGCCGGGTCATCCGGGACAAGCTCCGCATCTACGCGCACTGCGCCAGCTCCCGCACGTGAGCCCGGGCAGGCCGAGGGGCGGAGGAGGTCGCCCGGGCAGCGCCGGGAGGGGCCGCCCGCAGGGCCCGGCTCCCTGCCCCGCGCCCGGGCCGGGCCCCATGCCTGCTCTCCCTCCCCCGCAGCCACAGCTACGTCCGAGGCTCCATCACCCTCTTCATCATCAACCTGCACCGGTCCCGCAAGAAAATCAAGCTGGCGGGGACGCTGCGGGACAAGACGGTGCACCAGTACCTGCTGCAGCCCCACGGCCAGGACG
>NW_017728951.1:26422890-26431963 GCF_001723895.1 Crocodylus porosus | reverse complement strand
GGGCGGGGCGGGGGCTCGGGCGGGACCCCTTACCTCCTCTGGCACGCGGGGAAGCGGAGGCAGGACCTCCCCGGGCGGGGGGCACGGGCAGGGCCCCTCCTGCAGGCGGGGCGCTCCCGCGCTGCCCTGCACCCCCCGCGCCCGGCAGCCGCCGCGGGCCCTTGGGGGCACGTGCCCCCCCGACCTTGCCCCGATGCGGTGCGTGCTGGTGGCCAGCACGGGGGCCGAGGTGCTCTTCTACTGGGCCGACGAAGCCTTCGCCCGCAGCCTGCGCCAGCGCCATGGCCCCGGGGCGGCCCAGGCGGGCGCAGGCCCCAGGGGCCCCCCCAGCCCCATGCCCCCCGAGCCAGCAGCCGAGGACACCCTCAACACGCTGCTGGCGCCCATCATCATCTCCTGCGCCGCGCTGCTGGACCGCCTGGGCGACACCTACACCTGCTTCACGGCCGAGGGCGGGCGCCACCTCTACGTGCTGCAGACGGTAACAGCGTGGCACCAGGACGGGGGGGCTGTGGCACGGGGAGCCCCCCCGCGGCTCCCGGCCTGACCCCGGTGCCCCCCAAACTGCCCAGTGCAGTTCGGTGACTGCCTCTACATCGCGGTGAGCGGGGACGGCACGGAGGCCGAGGACGACCTGCGCAGGACGCTGTACGTGCTGCGGCGCCTGGTCGAGGCGCACTTCGGGCTGGTCACCCTCGACGCCCACCTGCTGCGCAAGGAGTGAGTGCGGCACTGGCGCCAGGCTCGGGGATGCAGGGGCCATTCCTGAGCCTGCCGCTGTCCTCGTCCTGTAGACCCGCGGGCTCGCGTCCAGCCCGGCCCCGTCCAAACCAGCCTGGATGAGCACCATGTCCAACACAGCCCCCAGCATCGCCCCTGGGATACAGGGGGCTGTGGCTGCCAACGTCCTGCTGCTGCCAGGGGGTCATGGGCACTGCAGAGAGCCCAGGCCGAGGCTGTGCCCCCGCCACAGAGGAAGGGGAAACCTCCCAGTGCAAACCAGTCTGAGCAGGGGGAAATCCCTTCCTGCCCCAGTGTAGCATCAACCCCGCTGTAGTGGGGGGGTTTGTCCCCAAGGGCCGAGAGCAGCCACGAGTGACATGGGCTGGCGTGGGTCTCCCATCCCTATGGCTACAGAAATGGCTGTGCCAGCTCAGCAGGCCAGAGGCTGGGGCTAGATCACCGACTGGAGCTGCGGGCGGGATCAGCCCTTCTCGCCCAGTCCTGTAACCGTCCAGCCCAGAGGACCCGGGCCTGTTCCTCCTCTCCCGGCGGGCAGCGGGGGCCGCGGGGGGTGGGAGCGCCAGCCCACGGCTCCGGCTCACTGCTGCTGCGCTCGCAGGCTGCGGCCGGCGGACTCGGAGCAGCGCAGCCGCGTGTGGGCCCTGCTGCGGGGGCTGCTCCAGACCTACATCCGCCTGCGGGACGAGGACCAGAGCTTCGCTGCAGAGGTGCGTGCTGGGGCACGGGTCTGGGCCCGGCGCAGAGCCGCCTGCAGAGCTCGGCGGGGGCCGGGGCTCCAGGGTGTGACGCCGTCTCCCGCAGGCGGTGGAGCGGCTGATCCACCCGCAGCTGTGCGAGCAGTGCATCGAGGTCCTGGAGCGCCAGGTGGTGCAGCACATCAACAGCAGCGCGGAGCGCGGCGGCGCCGAGGTGGCCCACGCCTTTCTGCTGGTGCACACCAAGCTGCTGGCCTTCTACTCCAGGTGAGCCTGGCCCGGCACGGCCCGGCCCACTCCGGGTCCCCGCACACGGCTCTGACACGCGTGGTCTCTCTGCAGCCGCAATGCCAGCTCCATCCGCCCGGCTGACCTGCTGGCCCTCATCCTCGTCGTGCAGGACCTGTTCCCCAGCCGCAGCGGGGAGGAGGAGCCCGCCTCCCAGGTACCACCCCTGGGCCCAGCCAGGGGGGCAGATGTCTGCCCTCGGCCCCCTCTGAGCTGCCCTCGTGCTCTTTTTGCAGCCTGCAACAGGAGGCCTGACTCCCCCGAGGCCGAAGAGCAGCGAGAGCATCCCTGTGCAGAGCCTTGGAGCCGCCGGGACAAAGGCAGGGGAGCAGGTGCGTGCAGCCCCCCAGCTCTGGAGGCCAGGGTGTGGGGGGGATCCTGCCGTAGCTCCTGCAACCCCAGGGGTGCCTGGATGGTGCCCTGGGGCACCGGGTCCCACTCAGGCAGCCTCCCCTTTGCAGGAGGGGAACGGCGATGACCTCTCCGCAGCCGAGGAGTTCTACACGCCCCAGCCCTCGCCTGGCGGCCGCAGCTCAGGTCAGGCCTGAGCAGCAGCGCGGGCTGAGGGAGCCCTGGGTTTGGGGCTCGGAGCCGAGTCTCTGCGTGTCGCGGTGCCCACCCTGTGTTGCCCCTTCCCCCGGGGCCTGGTGGCGCTGGCCTGGCTGCAGCTGCTGCCCCTTTGCTCTGTCGCCTGCAGGAAGCGAGAGCTGGTCGGAGAGCATCGAGCTGCCGAGCTCGGCGGAGGCGGATGCTGCGGACGTCCAGGTGAGTTTGGCTCCTGCTATGTTGAGGCCCTGCACGCTGCCTTGGGACATGTTGGGGGCCTGCTCCCACCCCACCCTCAGCCCCCAGCAGCTCTCCGGGTTCCCCTTTCTTGCCTCCCCTTCCCCAGAGCTCCTTCCACCCCTTCAGGATGGTCCTTGGGCTCCCTGTCCCCCAGTCTTCAGCCACCTTCCACCCCACGGGCACAGCCTGCTCCTGCAAATATCCCTGCAGCTGCAGAGCCCCCCCGCAGGGAGAGCCCTGGGTGCAGTCACAGAAATCGCAGGCTCCCGGAGCCGTGGGGCTGGCAAGCAGCTGTGGGGTCGCATCTAGTCCAGCCCCGGCCTGAGGCGGGATCAGCCCCATCCAAACCAGCCTGCACAAACTCCACGTGTGACCTCGGAGCCACACGACTGTCGCCTCTGCCCCCAGGGGAGTAGGGGGGCTGCGGCTGCCAACGTCCTGCTGCTGCCAAGGGGGTCGCGGGCGCTGCAGAGAGCCCAGGCCCAGGCCATGCCCCCGCTGTAGAGACAGGCAAAACCTCCCAGTGTGACCAGTCTGAGCAGGGGGGAAATCCTTTCCTGCACCAGTGCAGCGTGGGGCTGAGACCCTCCCACCAGGACCCTGCGAGGTCAGTGCCACAGCAGCATTGGCACAGCCCAGCCCCATCCCCAGCCTGGGCTGCAGCAACACCAGAGCCTTGGGGGAGGATTAAGCCCCTCGACATGTGGAGCCCCAAGCAGGGGAAGGGGCAGCCAACAGAGGTTGAGGCCCTGTCCTGCGGCTGCTTCAGGGCCCAGGTTGCAAGATGCCCATCGAACCAGCTGCGTGTGGGTCCCCAAGGGTCAAGGGCAGCCGAATGTGACATGGGCTGGGGGGTCTCCGGTATGTGCAGCTCTCACCCAGGCCCTTCTCTCACCCTGCAGATGGCAGAGGACTCGCTCCAGGCCCTGGCACCCCCCAACGCCTCCAACCCCCGGAGGATCTTCCTGGACACCAACCTGCGGGAGGGCTACTGCCCCATGCTGCCCCACACCATGCACTGCCTACTGCTCTGGCCTGGCATCTGCCTCGTGCTGCTGGCCAAGGTGAGTCGTCGCCAGGGCCGGGTCCATGTACACGCCGGCGCACACTGAGTCCCCTCTGTCCCCCGCAGGGCCCCAGCACGCCCGTCGCCCTGACCCTGTCCCAGCTGCTGGATGGGCTCCTGGTGCTGGAGAAGAAGCTGCGGGAGGGCCCGGGCGTGGTGCCCAGCCCCCGGTCCCACCTGCTCCTGGGCGAGCTGCGGCCTCACATGGACAAGTTCGTGAAGAAGCTGGGTGGGCCGGGCACCCAGGTGAGGGGCCGGGGCAGGAGGGGACGTCGGAGCCGCCCTGTGCTGGGTCAGACCCGGGTCCCTCTCGCCCAGTCCCTGGTGTCATGGGGGCAGAGCAGCGCCTGGACGGGAGAGCGACTAGGGCCGCGCAGGAATTTCCCTGCTCCTCTCTCCCCTGCAGCGTCCAGCGCTTCAGGGCTGGGACCTTCTGATTCATTCCCACACTCAGTAGCGACTGCTGCCCCTTTCTTCCGAGCGTGTGTCCACGCCCCTGTGAATCTGGCTGAGCTCTCGGCTCCCCCCACCCCTGGGGGCCACGAGCCCCACATTTTCATGCCACGCTAGGGGAAGACGAGTTGCCTGGTGTTCGCTGTAAACTGCCGGCCTGCCCGTTTCACGTAGCGCCTGGGTGGTGGGCACGAGGGACGAGGACTGCCTGGGGTGGGAGGCTGGGGGCAGGGGCCCGGCACCGCAGAGCAGAGGACGTGAACCAATGGCTTGACGGGGCGGCAAAAGTGAGTTTAGTTTGGAAATCCAGACAAACTTCTGTGCCGTCAGAGCGGGGAAGCCGTGGGGGAGATGCCAGGGAAGGGGGAACTTTGTCATGGAGGTGTCAGGAGAGGCTGGACGAGTGCTGGGTGGGTGATCCGGGTGCAGCGATACCCATGCGGTGCTGTGGGGTGTCCTGGGCCCCTGGGCTGTGCTGTTTGCACCCCCTTGTCTGCTCTGTGTGGGTGTTGGGGGGCGGTGTTAAGCCTCCCATGAGGCACTGGTTGTGCTGTGGCTAGGGCTGGGGCTGGCCCGCGCCAACGCTCCTCCTGGCACCAACCCCGCAAGGTCCTGGCGGGAGGGTTTTGCCCCTCTGCTGACCAATGCTATACTTGGGGTCCAGTGAGTGTGGGCTGGCAGGGTTTGCCTCCCCCCGTAGCAGGGGGCATGGCCCTCTACTAGGACAGACCTGAGTGTACGTTGGCATTTCATAGAAGCCGGACACTGGTGGCCACAGTCCCCCTGCTCTCCCTGTGGCAGGTCCAGGCGCGATGCCGGTTGTCAGGGCCAGCAGTGCTTTTATAAAGAGTTTTTAGATGCTGGGTTTGTCTGGGCTGGTTTGGATGGGGCTGATCCTGCCCCAGGTAGAGCTGGGCTGGATGTGACCCCGCAGCTCCCTGCCTGCCCCGGGGAGCTGGGACTCTGCAGTACTGGGCTCTGACCTGCTTGTCCACCCGTCTGTCCCCTCTAGCTGCAGAGCGCCTGGCTGGAGTTCAAGAGCAAAGCCTTCTCTCGCCACGAGCCCGCCAGCTCCCAGCAGTGAGTGTGGGGGGGGCAGCGAGCCCCCGTGGGCCCGGAGACCCGTGGTGGTTGTCACAAGCTGCTGTGGCCGCAGCTCTGTGCTGGTCTCTGACCCGTGTCCCCCCCCCCGCCCCCAGGCTTCTGCAGGCGCTGGGGGGCGTGCGGCGCCAGCTCTGCTCCCTCTACCGCCAGTTCTTCCTGAGCCCCCCAGCCGCCCCCGGCCTGCCGCAGGGCCTGCTGGACCGGGCGCAGCGCCTGCTGCAGTGAGTGAATGGGGCTGGGCTGGGGCTGGAGGTGGCGGCTGCTGCTTCCCTGCGTGGGGCTGCGGTGCCGTGAGCTGCCAGGGTCTGTCATGGGGCTGGAGCTGGGTTGGCCCCATCCGCCCCAGGCAGCCGGGAGCGGCGCTGCCTGGTCTTCGTGCAGGGGCATCTGTTGGCCCCACAGGCATCCTAGCAGAGCAGGGTGGGCACATCCCTGTCCCCCTCGCGGCCTGTTCCCCGGCAGGGAGAAGTTGCTGGACTGGAAGGACTTCTTGCTGGTCAAGAGCCGGCGCAACGTCACCATGGTCTCATATCCGAGCTGGGCTGGCGGGTGTGGAGGGGCAGCGAGCTCCCCCAGGACACCGTGGGGTTGGGAGAAGGCAGGCGCACGGGCCTGGAGCCGGCTGCTCTGGGCGGCCTGCCCAGCTCGGGCACCCAGCGCCTGCTGGGGCCGTGGAGCAGCCCCTGGGCGCTGAGCCTGGGCTGGGTCTGGCTGTGAGCAGCAGGGGGCTCGGGGGCTCCCAGTGGTGGGTGCTGAGCTTCGGGGTGGGGCAGGCTACTGGTATTTGATGCCCCGTGGGCCTGGCCTGGTGCCCCCAATGGCCTGTCCCCCAAGGGGCTCTGGGGCGCTCAGTGCCAGGAGGGTTGGGGGGGTGCACGCCTGCCTTGGGCCTATTGCCGTCGAGCATCCTTAACCCACCCCACGTACCTGGAGGACTTCCCCGGGCTGGTGCACTTCATCTATGTGGACCGCGCGGCTGGGCAGATGGTGGCCCCCTCGCTCGGCGTGGCTGAGAAAGCTGCCTCGGAGCTGGGCCGGGGCGAGCTGCCTGCCTTCATCAAGAGCAAGGTACCGGGTGCGGGGCTGGGAGCCGTGAAGGCAGGGGAGGGGGTAAAGGACTTTTGCGGGGCTCCACTAGCCTAGCTGGGGCTGGGAGCAGGGCAGGGGAGCCGAGGTCTCCAGTGCCTGCGTCTCCCTAGGTCTGGTCCCTGATCGCGCTGGCGCGGCGCTACCTGCAGAAGGGCTACACCACGCTGGTTCTGCGGGACGGCGACTACTACTGCTCCTCCTTCCTCTGGTTCGAGAACGAGCTGGTACGTGGCGGGGGCTTCCCCGGGGTCCGCTTTGCTCCTGGCAGCCAGGACAGGGAGGGCCAGGACCAGCCCTGCCTGGGGCATCGCAGCCCTCCTGTCCTGGCCCCTCACCCCAGCCCTGCCCCGCCCCGCCAGGGCTACAAGCTGGAGGTGATGGAGGTCCCGGTGCTCTCTGACGACTCTGCTCCCATCGGGATGCTGACGGGCGACTACTACAGGTGAGCCCAGGGCCGTCCTGCTCCCGGTGCGAGCCAGGCTGGCCCGGGTGGGGGGAGCCACTGGCGGGGTCCCCCTCGCCTCCTGGGGGTGGGGGCTCTGGGACCTGCGGGCCTTGCTGGCTGGAGCAGCCTCGGCGCTGGGAGCAGGACATGGGGCAGGGAGCGAGCTGCATCCCCGTTGCTCCGATGCCGGCTGGGAGCCTGCCACGGAGCCAGGACTTGGGCCCAGGTGCCTGGGGCCCCGTCTAACTGGGGAAGGGGGGACGGGAACCCATATGCAGGCCTGGGGGGAGACACCACGTGCCATCCTGGATGGCCTGAAAGGGGGCAGGGGGCCCTGGCACCCACCGGGGGGGCTGCCCCGCTCCCTGACCCACGCGGCTCCCCCAGGAAGCTGCTGCGCTACTACAGCAAGAACCAGCAGGCCGAGGCGGTGAAGTGCTACGAGCTGCTGACGCTGCACCTGGGCGTCCTGCCCCCCGAGGTGGTGGTGCAGCAGGCTGCCGACCTGGCCCAGCGCCTCTGGGAGCCCTCCCGCATCCCGCTGCTCTGAGCCGGGTCCTGCGGCTGCCGCAGCACCGCACCCCCGCCACGGGCCTGTCCCCGGATCGGGGCCCGCGGCATCCGTCCCGCTGCCCCCAGCCCTGGAGCCCTCCCCGGCTGCCGGGCCCTGGCGTGGTTGGGGATGGCGGAGGCCACGCTGTGCTGGGTGGGTCCATCGGTGCCTTGATTAAAGCTGCTGCAACTGGTCAGTGTGACGTGCCGGCTGGTTTCTCCTCCCCGGGGCCGGGGCTTGGGCCCTGCCAGGACCCGCCGGGGAGCTGGGAGAAGGCCCCTTCGTCGGGGGGCTGGGACTCTGCTCCCCGTCGACCTGAGCCCGTGTAGCCCGGGGCAGGGCCTGTCCTGGCCGTCAGCGAAGTGCTGGCAGGTGAATGGAAGCAGGATTCGGGCGGCCCAGCCCCAAGGGGCTGCGGCAAGTACCCCTGGACCCTGCGTTCGAGGCGGGTGCTGGCAAGGCTGGAGGTGGGCATCCCCTCCCGGCCTCGCTTCCTAGCGCTCCTGCGCGCAGCCCAGCTGCTCCGTGCGCTGCAGAAGGCAGGCGGGGCCTGGAGCCGCAGGCCCGTGACGTCGCCAGCGGCTGGGGGCCGCATCCGGCGGTCGGCCCGTCCGTGCCCAGGCACCGCCTCGTGCGAACTGCTGATGAGGAGACAAAGTCCAGCCCTGCAGCCGCAGCCCCTGCCTGGAGCAGAGATGGCAGCCAGGCTCGGCCGGAGGCTGGGCACGGCCCGCGCCGCCTTGGGGCTGCCGAGCCGGCGCCTGGCGCATCCCGGGGCCCGGGCCCAGCTGCAGCCAGAGTACGACGCCGTGGTGATCGGCGCAGGTAGCGGGGCCGGACCACGTGTGATCCCAGCACTGCGTTGCCTGCTGGCGAGACTGGCACCAGCTACTGGGGGTGGTGCAGGTGGAGGGTGCAAAACAGTGCCCCAGGGCTCCTCTCACCCCCCCCGTCTCCTTGCAGGGCACAACGGGCTGGTTGCCGTGAGTACCGAGTGGCAAGGCCTCTGCCCTGGGTGCAGCCAGGTCGAGCCTGGCGTGGGGGGAGGCGTTGGGGCAGTTCTCTGGCTGCAGCGCTTGGGTGGGCAGAGCCCTGGGGGTCTCCGTAGGGCACCTGCAGGCTGGCAGGGCAGGGCAGGGCAGGGCAGGGGAGTGACATGCAGGTGTGGGCCAAGGGCTTGGGGGTGTCACAGGGGCGACTCTGGGGTGCCCGGCAGGCCGCCTACCTGCAGAAGTCGGGGGTGCGGACGGCCGTGCTGGAGCGACGCCACGTGCTGGGGGGTGCTGCAGTCACGGAGGAGATCATCCCAGGTACCCCCGGCACTGCCCTGCTGCCCCAGCCCAGGTGGGGCTTGGCCAAGCGCTGACCCCTGCACCCCCTGGCTTCACCTTTCAGGCTTCAAGTTCTCCCGAGCCTCCTACCTGCTCAGCCTGCTGCGGCCGCAGATCTACAAGGACCTGGAGCTGCAGGTACCTCCTGCCTCGGCGCAGCCCTCTGGGGCGATCTGGTCCCCCTGCATCCGCTGGGCTGTAAGAGCCTGGGGCCGTAATTCCCAGGTGCCCCAATCCTGGGTCACGACAGCCCCCTGCACCCAGGGCCACAACCCCCACTGCCCCCTCCAGCTCGGCGGTGACACAGGTCGCAGCCGTGGTGCCCATCCCTTGCAGAGGCACGGCCTGAGGCTGCACCCCCGCGACCCCTACTCCTTCACCCCCATGCTGGAGGCCCGCAGCCCCCCGCGCTCGCTGCTGCTGGGGCACAACGTGGCGGAGACGCAGCGCCAAATTGCCCAGTTCTCCCCCCGGGATGCTGAGGTAGGGGAGCACCGCGGCGGGGACACACCCCACCCC
>NW_017728951.1:26417540-26422790 GCF_001723895.1 Crocodylus porosus | reverse complement strand
CCGCGGGAGCCCATTCTTGGGGCCCGGGGCTGCCAGTCGCCCCCGTCCCCTGGGTCTCAGGGCTGTCTCCTCCCCCAGGGCTGGTGCTGGGCAAGCAGCTGCCCCAGTCCTACCAGGTGCTCACGGCCCCCATTTCCAAGGTCAGTGACGCAGGCGTGCGCCGGGGCCTGGAGCTGGCTGCGTGCAGCCCCGTGCCCACTGTGCCTGGGGTCCCTGACCTGGCCGCGCTCCCCCCTCCAGGTCCTGGACCAGTGGTTCGAGTCTGAGCCCTTGAAGGCAACGCTGGCGACCGACGCGGTGATCGGCGCTATGGCCAGTCCACACACGCCGGGCAGCGGGTATGGGCCTGGGCCCCTGGGACAACACGAGCAGGGGAGCTGGAGGGGAGTCCTGGGGTGCAGAGATGCGCTGCTGCCCCCGTGTCACGGCGGAGGGGCCTGGGTGGTGCCCTGGGAGGTCTTGTCTCTGCCGTGGGCATGATGCCAAACCAGGAAACCCCGACTTCGTGCTGGGTTTCTGCACCTGCTCCCCTGGGCTGTGCGAACAGAGCTGGGGCAACTGCAAGGGGACGCCTGTGTACTGGGTCTCTGCTGAAGTGCTGGGTGCTCGGTGCTGCAGCTCCCGCTCCGTCCCCCCACAAGCCCTGCTGCACTGCAGGCTG
Organism: Crocodylus porosus; assembly: GCF_001723895.1. NCBI lineage: Eukaryota > Metazoa > Chordata > Crocodylia > Crocodylidae > Crocodylus > Crocodylus porosus. Next base: position 26,422,129 of record NW_017728951.1, on the reverse strand, counting down.
GTGCCGCCTGGCCCCGGTCAGCTCTGTCCCCTTCGTGCCCAGGTACGTGCTGCTGCACCACGTGATGGGCGAGCTGCAGGGGCAGCAGGGCGCCTGGGCCTACGTGGCCGGTGGCATGGGAGCGCTGTCCCATGCCATCGCCTGCGCGGCCGCTGCCCACGGGGCACACATCTTCACCGAGAAGGTGCTCGCGACCCCCCGCCCCTGCCGGAAACAGTGAGCTCAGCTCTGGGGAGCAGCCCCGCTGGGCCCCCGCCCATCCCCTCGTCCGGGTGCTGCTGCGAGAGGGCGCCCAGGTGCTGCGGTGAGGGGTGCTGGGCTGGGACGGAGAATGGAGGCGGCAGCATCCCCACGGGACCCGCTTACCAGAGCCCGGGTCGAGGGGCTGCAGGGTGGCCCCCTGTGCAGGATGGGCTGGGGCACCGGGCTCTGCCACAAGAGATGCCCACTGCCACGAGCACTCGGTACTAACCCCCCGTGCCCCCAGCCCGTGGCCCGCGTGCTGGTGGGAGCCAACGGGGCAGCGTGCGGCGTGGCGCTGGGGGACGGGACGGAGCTGCGGAGCCGCCTGGTGCTATCCAACGCCTCCCCGCAGCACACCTTCCTGCAGCTCACGCCCCAGGTGAGGCGCCTCGTGGGGCCAGCGACCCCCGGGTGGCACCCGGCAGGCAGCTCCCGGCCCTGGCTCTGCCCCGCTGGGGGTCTTGGATGCGGAGCAAGCTGCCCAGCCCCGGCTCTGCTCCCCCGCGGCCACGCTCAGCTCTTTTCCAGCCCCACAAACGTGAGCTGGACTCTGCCCCCAGGAGCAGCTGCCGCCGGCGTTTGTCCGGCAGGTCGCCCAGCTGGACACGCGCTCCCCCGTCACCAAGATCAACGGTAGGTGGCTGTCGGGGGGCTCGAGGCCGCAGCCAAGGGGCCGTGCTCCCCACTCCGGCCGCTGGCGTCTCCGTCTCACCGTCCCCGCCGCCCACAGCGGCCGTGGCCCGGCTGCCCAGCTTCCTGGCTGCGCCCACGCCGCGCAACGGGCGCCCGCTGCCCCATCACCAGTGCTCCGTCCACCTCAACTGCGAGGACATGGCTCTGCTCCACCAGGCCTTCGAGGACGCCGGCCAGGGGCAGCCCTCCGCCCGGTAGGGCTGGGGACTGGAGCTGCCGGCACCGGCAAGAGCCCCGGCTGGGCCCAGGCCGGAGGGCAGGGGAAGAGCGGGGAGGGGAGGAGGGGGCCAGGGGGGCCAACGCGGCTGCACCGCTCACTCCTGCACCAGGCCCGTGATCGAGCTGTGCATCCCGTCGGTGCTGGACCCCTCGCTGGCCCCCCCCGGCTGCCACGTGGTGTCTCTCTTCACCCAGTACACCCCCTACACGCTGGCTGGCGGCCGGCCCTGGGGCAAGCAGGAGCGCGAGGCCTACGCCGACCGGGGTACGGCCGGGGCCCGCGGGGATGCCGAGGCCCAGCCCGCGGGCTCCCCGCTGAGCCGGCGTCCGTCTCTCCCCCAGTGTTTGACTGCATCGAGGCTTACGCCCCCGGCTTCAAGGCGTCCGTTGTTGGCAGGGACGTGCTGACCCCGCCAGACCTGGAGAGGGTCTTCGGGCTGCCCGGAGGGGTGAGTCAGGGGGCGGCGGGGCATGAGAGCAGCCTGCAGACACCGGGAGGGAAACGCCGGGTCTCCTGCCGCAGCGCCATGGCAGGAGGTGGCTGCGAAGTTAGCTCAGGCCGAGTCCTGCCCCGCGGCGCTGGCGCTGGGCTGTGCCAATGCTCCTGCTGGCATCGACCCCGCAGGCTCCAGGCCGGAGGGTCTTGCCAGGCTCTGGGGCTGGGGAGCCCCCGCCTGGCCCCGTGCAGCGGTCCCTGCGCCGGCGCCTGACTCGGCCCCTTGTCTGCAGAACATCTTCCACGGAGCGATGTCCCTGGACCAGCTGTACTTCGCCCGCCCGGTGCCGTCCTACGCGGGCTACAGGTCCCCCGTCCCCGGCCTGTACCTGTGCGGCAGTGGAGCTCACCCTGGTACGCGGCGGGGCGCCGAGGGCTGCGGGTGCCCTGGGTGCAGGCTCCTGCGTCCAGGCCGGGGGCTGGGCACACGCGGCCCTGCACGGGCGGGCCCTGGTCCACCGCCGCCGGGCACTGCCCCCTCAGCAGCCACAGGACCTTGCAGCCCGGGGCCGCCGGCTGGGCCTGGCCTGGCACGGGCAGCCCTGCCTGTCTCACCCGCTGCTCTCGCCACAGGAGGCGGCGTGATGGGAGCCGCGGGCCGCAACGCCGCCGGCGTGGCCCTGCAGGACTTCAAGCAGAAGTGACCACGACCCTGGGCCCTGTCCCGGCCCTGCCCAGCTCCCACGCTCCCCCAGGCCCCTGCCCACCCACGCCTTGGTGGCCCAGGGGCCGTGACGCGCGGGGGGAGAGGTGCAGCCGGGGAACGTGGCCCCATCCTGCGGCTGGACTGTGGGAGGGCTGTGGGGTTTCCTGGTCCCCCATGGCTGGGGGAAGGCAGGGGACTGCTGCAGCCCCCCCTGGGTTGGGGCAGCGTGCCACGGGGACCCCCACACCCGCGTGGCTGCGTGCACCCAGGCACGGGCCGGGGCTGTGGTCAGGGGCCGGAAGCCGCCCCGGGCTCTGCGCTCGGTGCTGCACCCCGGGCTGTAGGAATAAAGGTGGCTGAGCTCAGCAGCCTCGTGCCCGCTCTTCCCTGGTGCGGGGCCGCCTTGCCGCCGGGAGATGCCCCGCACGCTGCACGGGACCGCTGCCCGCGCCTGCCGCTGCCAGGACGGCCAGGAGGAGGCTGGAGGGAGCAGGGCCGCGGGCTCGTTCTCCGGCGTGGCGCGGGCAGCGCAAGGGGCCCCGTCCAGCTTGATGTGGCCGTGCCTGCGGGGGCTCGGGGGGCGCTACCCCGGGGCAGCACCAGCGCTGGGCGCAGGCACGGGGCTCCCCGGCCTCCGCCCGCACCAGCGCCCTCGACGCGGGGCCGAGGCGTGTCCTCGTGATGCTGGCGCTCCCCTCGGGCCTGGCGCTGGGGCAGAGGCTCGGGGCCCACCCGGGGAGCGGACAGCCACGGTGCGACGCAGAGTGCTGAGCTCGGGGCTTCGCATGGAGCGCAGCCGGGGGGCGGGGGGGCATGCCCAAGGCGTCCTGCTGCACCGGGCAGACCGGCAGCAACGCGGGGAGCGGAGCTCGGCTGTGCCCCGCCGCAGCCGGGGAAGGGGCTGGTCACCCGTGTGCACAGCGGTGGGCTGAGGCTGGCGCACGCGCCTGGCCCGGGGAGCCGAGCAGAGCCGAGGGCTCCTGCCCAGCTCGGTGGGGGCCAGGGAGAAGCCCCCCCAGCGCCCCCGGCGCGGCCAGGGGAGACGCTCCAGGTCGGCGGGCCCCGCGGCCGCCAGGTGGCGCCATGGAGCCGGCTGCGGGGGCCTTTGCCCCCCCGGGCAGGCGGGTGGCGGGGTGCTGGGCCCCGGCCCTGCTGCGCGGCTTGAGCCGGGGCCTGCGGCTGGCGCACGGCGTCCCCAGGGCCCCATCACCCCTGCAGCCTCCGCCCCGGCGTCTGGGAGTGCAAGAGCCCCCGTGGGGCGGTGACGCTGGGAGTGGGGGGTCCCCTCCAGCCCGACCTGGTCGCCCCTGGCTCCCGCAGCGGCGCTGAGCACCCACCTCGTCGCCTGTGCCTGGACCGACTCCCCATGGCCGGGGGGGCCCTGGGGCGCCAAGTGCCGGGGCAGCGCGCTCCTGGGCGCGGGCCACGTCCCGCGGGGGCTTTCCCCCTCGCCCGGCGCCGTCTCCCTCGCACGGCCGGGCTGTTGCCAGGCGCAGCCGCCCCCGCCGCGTCCTGCCTCTCCCCCGGCACGGCTCCTTGCGGGGACTCAGCGCCTCGCCGGGCCCCGCAGCACCCCGTGCCCGGGGCCCTTCCCCTGGGGGCAGCCGTGCCTGCCGGCCCCCACCCCGACACTTGCTTTTGTCATCTCCCTGCTGTCCCGGGGCCGCGGTCGTGGGACCCTGTTGCACCCGCCCAGGGCCCGCCTGCTCCCCCCACGGCTGCTCCCGCAGCTCCCAGCAGCCCAGTTGTTGCCCCGGGCTCCCGGCCCAGAGGGCACCGGAGCCAGCCACGCGCCTCCCGTGCCCGTGCGTGGCTGCAGGAGCCCGGCGGCCGGGAAGGCACGTGGGGTGGGGTGGGCTGGGCTGGGACGCCGCCCCCCCGGGAATGCCGGGGCTTCCTGTCTGCAGCCGCCGGCGGTCGCAGGTGCAGGGCGGCCGCAGCCCCCGGAGACCACCCTGACCCCGGCCTGGCTCCACCACACCCGGGCACCGCCGTCCTGCCCTGCCCCGAGATAGCGACTCCGCGCCCCCCTGGGCTCCGCCGGCTCTGGGCCGGTGTCCGGAGGCCCCCATGCTGGCGCAGCCCCCGGCAAACAGCAGGCCCGGACCCGTGCCGCCCGCCGTGGCAAGGCCAGAGCTTCCTCCCGCGCCCACTTCCTCCCGGGACAACGCTCCCAATTCAGGGCCGAGCCCCAGCCCTTCCGCGCTGCGTGGCCGCCCCCGAGCCGCCGGGATCAATATTGACCGGCTAAGAATAGCCCCGCGGCGCCGGGAATAGCCCGGCGGCACCGAG
>NW_017728951.1:26412782-26415211 GCF_001723895.1 Crocodylus porosus | reverse complement strand
CCGGGGCGCGCGAGGGGCGGCTGGAGCTGCGCTACCAGGGCACGTGGGGCACTGTCTGCGACGACGACTTCGACATCCACGCGGCCGCCGTGACCTGCCGCCAGCTGGGCTTCGAGGGCGCCGAGACCTGGGCCCACAGCGCCGCGTACGGCCGTGGAGAAGGTGCGCGGGCTGCGGGCCGGGGCAGCCGGGGGCGCGGGGGCACAGGGCTGGGTGTAATGCAGGCTGCGGGTGGGGGGCTCCCAGCGGGGCCGCGGGGCAGGAGCTGGGGGTCGCGAGTCACAGCCCAGGCCCGGGCTGACCCCGCCGCCCCCAGGCCCTGTCTGGCTGGACAACGTGCGCTGCTCGGGCACCGAGAGCTCGCTGGCGCAGTGCGGCTCCAACGGCTGGGGCGTCAGCGACTGCCACCACGGCGAGGACGTCGGTGTCGTGTGCTCGGGCCCGCTCCGACCCCGCGGACCCAGCCCGGCCCCCGGCGCCCGCCTGCCGGTGAGCCTGGGACGGGCCGAGGGCAGGCGCTGGGCTGGGGGCCCAGAGCCTGCGCGAAAGTTCCCGGGGGTGGAGGTGAGGCCCCCAGCCCTGCCCCCGGGTCCTGTCTCAAGCGCTGGGCCCCATGCAGGGCTCCAGGCTGGAAGTGCGGATCAAGCCCGTCCTGGCCTGGGCCAAGCTGAGCGTCCCGGTGACCGAGGGCGTCGTGGAGGTGAAGTACGAGGGGCGCTGGCGGCAGGTGTGTGACGCCGGCTGGACCCGGAACAACAGCCGGGTGGTGTGCGGCACGCTGGGCTTCCCCCACGAGAGCCACCTCGACACCAGCTTCTACCGGTGGGCGCGCACACGGGGCATGCAAGGTGGCAGGTGTGGGGCATAGGTGGGTGGGGGTGCATGCAGGGCAGCACTACAGTGCAGAGCTCATGCGTGGGCCAGGGCAGGGCACTGCTCACCCAGGGACTGAGGCAGCAGGGCAGGCCTGGGCCGTGCAGCCAGTGCCAGGATCCGGCCCATGCGGGGGGGCACCAGGTGGGATGGGGGCTCTGCTCCCAGTCTCCCCGGCCTCCTCTGCAGCAGCAGCAGCAGGCCCCGGCGCGCAGCAACCCGGGGAGAAGTGCGGGGTCCCCCCTCCCCGCAGGCCCGGCTATAAATACAGCCGTAATGAGCACATGCGGTGCCAGGAGCCGCCCAAGCCCGCCCAGCGGTGCTGCGGGGCGCAGGGACCGCGGTAATTGCAGGGAGCCGGCGCCTGCCAGGCTCCCGTGGGGGGAGCATGTGCCCCGGCCCCCGGGGATGCTGGGCTGCGGCGAAGGGCAGGGACCAGACTGGACCCGGCGACAGGTGGGCACCGGGCGAGACCCGCTGACCGCCGCCTCTCCAACCCCGCAGGAAACTGTGGAACCAGAAGCTGAAGGACCCGCTCTCGAGGTACCGACCCACGCCGCTCCTGGCACAAGGGCATGGGGGTGCCACACCGGGGACCTGCCCGCAGTGACCCCCTTGCCCCCGCCCTGCAGCCTGAAGACCCTCAGCCAGAAGAACATGTTCTGGATCCACCGCTTCGGCTGCCTGGGCACCGAGCCCCACCTGTCCCAGTGCCCGCTGCAGCTGGCCCCCCCGGGCCGGCCCCGGCCCACCTGCCCCCGCGGCATGCACGCCGTCGTCCGCTGCGTGCCTGGCCCCGACTTCCAGAAGGCCAAGGCAACAGCCAAGGGCAAGCCCCCCCGCAAGGCGGCCAAGGTGAAGGTGAGGCCCGGCAGCGCGGGGGCGGGGGGGCGTCTGTTGCCCGCCCCCCCCGCCCAACAAACAGGCCCCGGGCTGGGAAATGCCCCGTGGGGCACCAGCTGAGCCTGGGTGCGACCTGCACCGTGTGCGAGCAGCGACGCTGAGCAGGACAGACCCCAGTTCAAACCTGCCCGCCAGCGCGTGCACACGTGTGTGCGCGCGTGTGCACTCTAGTGCAGCCGTGGTGTCTGCATGTAGGCAGGCGCTCACATGGCCCAGCTTGCACCGGCGCGACCTGGGCAGGCTGCTGCACGCGTGTCTGTGCGTGTCCCCCCCGCACAGCCGTGTGCAGCCCCCCACGGCTCCGCTCTCCGCAGGGCCCGGCCGTGCGCCTCCGGGCGGGCGCGCAGGTGGGCGAGGGCCGCGTGGAGGTGCTGCTCCACGGCCAGTGGGGCACCGTGTGCGGCCAGAGCTGGGACCTGCAGGCGGCCAGCGTGGTGTGCCGGCAGCTGGGCTACGGCACGGCCCGGGAGGCGCTTGGCGGCGCCGAGATGGGGCAAAGTGAGTGCGGGGCGCTGGCGCGGGGGAAGGCGGAGTCCGGGGCAGGCGAGGCCCGGGGCTGACGGCCACTGCGTGCCAGGCCTGGGCCCCGTGCACGTGGCGGAGGTGCGCTGCTCCGGCTCGGAGCGGGCGCTGGGCGAGTGCAGCCTGCGGGA
>NW_017728951.1:26387759-26412527 GCF_001723895.1 Crocodylus porosus | reverse complement strand
GCAGCGGCCCCGGACCTGGTGATGAACGCGCAGCTGGTGCAGGAGACGGCCTACCTGGAGGACCGGCCGCTGAGCCTGCTGTCCTGCGCGCATGAGGAGCGCTGCCTCGCCGGCTCCGCCGACCGCGTGGCCTGGCCGCACGGGCACCGCCGCCTGCTGCGCTTCTCCGCGCAGATCCACAACCTGGGCCGCGCCGACTTCCGCCCCCGCGCCGGCCGCCACGCCTGGCTCTGGCACCAGTGCCACCAGTGAGCCCCGGGCAGCCCAGGCCGCGGGGCCGCGTAATGAGCGGCGTCCCCGCCGGGGCTGTCATTGCGGCTCCGCGGGCGGCAGGGCTGTAATTTGGTGCTCAGCTGCTCCCCGCCGGCCCCGGCCCCGGCCCGGCCCGGCCCCTGACCGCTCCTCCCCCGCAGGCACTACCACAGCATCGAGGTCTTCACCCACTACGACCTGCTCACGCTCAACGGCACCAAGGTGGCGGAGGGGCACAAGGCCAGCTTCTGCCTGGAGGACAGCAACTGCCACGGGGGTACGTGCCCTGCTGCCCCCACCCCAGCCTGCTCCTGCCCCACGGCCCAGTCTGGCCCGAGCGGGGGCGACGGGGCGGTGGGGCAGGCAGGGCTCAAGGGCCCACGTCCCGTCCCCCCACCACTCTCCACCCCGCACAGTCCCGGCCGCGGGTCTCGCCCTGTGCTCAGGCTCGTCCCCTGGGCTTTCCTGCCGGCCCCGCGCCTCTGGGACTCTGTGAATGGGGGAGAAGAGCTGGCCACCAGTCCAGACCAGCCTGCCCGCAGGGATAAAATCCCATCCTGCCCCCAGGGCAGCGTCAGTCTGGCCCGGAGCAGAGGGCCAGGACCTCTGGGCATCTTAGTCCCAGCCGATGGCCGTGCCGCGGGTGCCTTAGAGACTAATGGGGTTGACTGGGATGTACCCAGTTGTGGTTTTCCTGCTCTGAGGACTAGTGTGGGGGGTGGCGGGAGGGCTGTGATGCTACACTTCAGAGGGCAGAGCTTTCCCAGTCCGCACGTTCACATTCACGGTGGGGTTTAGGTGTTTTGGGAGTCGTGGGGCTCTGCCTGAGCCGGGTCCTCCCCAGCACCCACCTGCCCTGGGCTGCGTCTCCTCGTGATCTAGGGCTGGGGGAGCACCCTACCCGCACGGTTCAGACACGACTCCCAGCCCGTCCCTGCCCAACGCCGGTCCCCCCCTCCCTTTCCTGAGCCCCTGGGGTGCCGGAGCACCCTCCCCTTCCCCGGGGCCTGCACCCCCCGCGGCCCTGCTCTCGCAGCAAGGAAGCCTTCCCTGAGCTCATCTGTTCAGGTCGAAGTCACCACTGTGCAGCAAGGGAGACCACCAGAGCCTTGCAGGCGACCCCGGGTCCTCTCTTTTCTGCCTGGTCCTCTCACCCTCCCCTCCAGGGCTTGTCCCTTGCCCGAGCCCTGGAGGGGCTGGTGGGGGCTGCCTGGCTCTCCGGCCCCTCTTCTCCCAGCCCTTAAATGCAGGAGGCTGCAAGTGGGAAAGGACCAGGGAAAACGCTGCTCAGCCCCAGGCCACCTGGGCAGGGCAGGCCTGGGTCTGACCCAGTCCGGGGCAGCTGATGTCCCTGTGCCATTGCAGGGCGGCAGCGGAGCTTTGCCTGCGCCAACTTCGGGGAGCAGGGCGTGAGCATGGGCTGCTGGGACACCTACCGGCACGACATCGACTGCCAGTGGGTCGACATCACTGACGTGCGGCCAGGCAGCTACATCTTCCAGGTAGGCAGCCCAGCCCCAGCAGCCGGCACGGCACGGCCCAGCACCTCTGGGGGCCTGGGCAGGGGCTATCGATGCAGCCGTAGGGCCAGGCTGCCCCCTCTGCTCTCCACATCCTGCCTACACCCTCCCTGCCCTGCTGTCCCCTGCCGGACACTGTCAGGACCCCGCTGCCCAGCTTGGCTCTGCCCGGCACCCCCCAGGCCTGGGAGAGCCATGCCAGGATGTGGCTTGAGTTTGTTTCCACTGCAGCTGGGCACAGGGTGCAGCCAGGGTGAGCAGGGCCAGGGGATGCCCAGCACTAGGGCTGGACTAGCACGGGATCAGGGGTCAGCCTGTCAATCCACCTGCCAATAAGCAGCTGGACCAGGGTCATCCAGTTGACACAGTACATCTGGACTTCCAAAAAACCTTTGCCAAGGTCTCCCATTAGAGGCTCTTAACTAAATTAGGCAGTCACGGGATTACAGGAACCATCCCCTCATGGATTAGGAATTAGTTTAAAGACAGATGCAAAGAGCGACTCGAAATGGTCAGTGTTCAGGATGGTAAGAAGTGGGCAGTAGGGTCCCGTGCTGGGACCAGCACTGTTTAGCACATCCATAAACGATCTGGACAGGGGTGCACGGACAACAAAACTATTCAAAGTAGTAAAGACCAAGGTGGGCTGTGGGGCGCTACAGAAGGATCTGACACAATTGAGCAAATGGGCAATGCAACAGCAGATGAAATTCAGTATAGATAAGTGTGAAGTGATGCACATGAGCAAAAGCAGCAGCCCAAACTCGCCTTCCCCTCTGATGGGCTCTGCAGGGAAGAGCTGGGCGGCCTCGCGCGCAGGCAGCTACCACCAGCTCGGTGCTCAGTAGCCGTCAGAGCAGCACACGCAGTGTTGGGGGTGGTCGGAAAGGAACCGCACACAGCGTGGAAAGTATCGTGGTGCCCCTTTATCAGCCCATGGGTCATGCACGCCTTGAACGCTGCACCATCGCTCTCTGCCAGCCTCCGCGCTCTGCCCCTGCCCCCCGCTCACCCCCTCTCCTCCCTCCCGGCCAGGTGGTCGTGAACCCCTTGCACGAGGTGGCCGAGTCGGACTTCTCCAACAACGTCCTGCGGTGCCAGTGCAAGTACGACGGGCAGCACATCTGGATGCACGCCTGCCACACGGGTACGGCGGGCGCAGAGGGCAGGGGGCTGGGACAGGGCCGGTGCAGAGCAGGCCACGAGGGGCACCGTGGGCCGCAAAGTGGGGCTGGGGACAGTCGCTCAGAGCACAAGCGGGAGAGCGCCCCGTGGGCCAGGAAGGCCCTGAGCTGGGCTGGGGACACGGGGCACAGGTGGGGGTCTCGTCTCCCTGTGCTGCCCAATGCCACCTCCCTGCACTCCCGCCAGTCCCTCCTCCTCCAGGTGATGCCCACGGGGCCGACGTGCTCAGCGCCATGGAGCAGCAGCAGCGCCTGGCCACTAACCTGGTGTGAAGCCCCCGCTGCAGCGCAGAGCCGCGGCCGGCGCCGCCTGCACGCGCAGCAGAGCTGCAGGCGGCCGGGCCCTGCGCAAGGGCAGCCCGGCAGGCCCCAGGCACCCTCCGGCTGGCAGCCCCCGAGCCCTCGGGCCTAAGCAGCGCGTGGCACCCAGCACTGGCCCCAGCCCCAGACAACAGCCGGGGGCCAGGCCCTGCTCCCCGCCCCGGCCGGCAGGACGCAGGGGGCCGGGCGCCATGCAGGGAGGGCACCCCCCCAGCCTGGGACAACTACCTCAGCCCCCCACCCCAGCCCACAGGGCCTGCGCCCCCCATCTCAGGGCTGGCCTCAGGCCGTGGCCACTCGTGGCAGAACCATCGTGGTGTTAATAAAGGTGTGTGCAAGGGGTCGCACGGCATGGACTTGGCTCTGCATGCGTGGGCAGGGGTGGGCCAAGCAATGGGCACCGGGAAGTACTGGGGTGAGATGTGGGGGGGCGGCAGAGGGGTCTCTACCCCACTTGTGCACTTTGCTTTACGTTGCAGCAAAGTGAGTTCAGCCTGGAGACCAGGACACACTTCTCAGTCGGAGCAGGGGGATGGGGGAGATGCCAGGGAAGGGACGGGCACTGCTGGTGGACGCTCCAGGCACAGTGATGCCCCCTCCTGCTCTGCCATGGCGGTCCCAGGTGCCTGGGCTGTGCTGGTTTCCCCCCTCCTTCCCCATTTCTGCTCCATGTCTCAGGGGGTTTAATCCTCCCCCGAGGCGCTGGGGCTGGGGCTGGGCTGCACCAATGCATCTGCTGGCACCGACCCCGCAGGGTCTTGCCCCCATGCTCAGGCTGAGTGCTGCACTGGGGCAGAAAGGGATTTCCCCCCTGCTCACACTGGTCACACTGTGGGGGCACGGCCTGGGCCCGGGCTCTGCAGCATCTGGGACTCACCCCCACGGCGGCAGGAGGATGTTGGCGTCCATGGCCCCCTGGATCCTGGGGGCAAGGGTGGGGGCGATCCTAGGGATGTGTTGGGGTGACTTGTGTGGGACACGGGGTTTGTCTGGGCTGATCCTGCCTTGGACCAGGCTGGGCCTGGATGTGACCCCCGCAGCTTCCTGCGAGCCCCACTGCTCTGCGATGCTACAAACGTGAGCAGGCGAGGGCCAGTCGCCCCCTCCTGTCCCCCGCACCCCTGTGCTCCTCCCCAAGCAGCTCAGGCCCTACCAGCAGCTCCCAGAGCAGAGACCCCCCCAGCCACTTCCTCCTGGGGGACCGGTCTCGGCCACGATCCTCATCTCACCCCAGCCCCTACACCGGCACGACTGAGCAAGCAGAGCGGCCCCCGCAGCCCCAGCACCGCGCAGGCAGGAGGGGAGCACGCAACCGGCCGTGCGCCCGCGTGAGGATGAGCTGAGCTGTTCCACCCCAGAGCTGGGCGCATGGGGCAGGAAGGCAGGACGGGAACAGCAGGCCCGTCGGGGCCCTGCACAGCTGCCCCCCACCCCCAGTGCTGCCAGGCCGCACACGCAGCCCCTGCCAGGAGCGGGGGGGGGAGCCGCCAGCGCAGCAGCCATCCATCAGGCGCGGGCGTCTGGCCCTGAGGCCCCGTCAGCACAAAGAGGAATGGGCCGAGACGATTTACAGCCGCCGGCAGCCACCGCCAAGGCCCCCGTCCCGATCGATCCCTGCGCCCGACGGAGACAAGCCAAGGCCGGGCCCTGCCGACACCCCGCACATCTCCTGCCACCCTCGTCTCCACCCCAGCCCTGCCCCAGTACAACCAGCCTGGCCAAACACCATGCACCCTGTTCTGGACTCAGCACCACTGTCCCATGGGAGAGGGAGAAACTGAGGCAGGCAGCAGGGCCAGCCTGTCCCCATGCGCTTGCTGCTCGGTTGCTGGGCCAGGAATAGCAGGCAGCGCCCGGCCGCAAGCCCCGCGGGCAGGGTAATTACCGCCTGCAGCCAGCGCCAGGGCAGGGCCAAGCCGGCTGCAACGGGGTGGGGAGGAGGGTGAGCGGCTCCAGGGGCACTAGGATGCAGCCCCCGCAATGCCCCGAGCAGGACGCCGGCAGCACGCACCTGCACCCAGGCGGCGGGCGCTGCAAGGGCCAGGGACGCGGGTGCGCAGAGCGAGCGGCTTGGACACCCCAGGGGCTGTTCAACAGCTTGGGCCGGGCTGCCCGAGGGCCGGGGGAGACGCGGGACCGAGCTGGCCTGGAGCCTGGGGCCACAATGATGCTGTGCAGGGAGGGCAGGAGGCAGGTGCAGGGCCGGGGTGCTGGCGCTGGCGCAGCTCCTTCCTCACTCTCCCTCAGGAGCAGTCCCGGGCCCTGGGCCCAGGGAGGGGCCAGCTTGGCCCAGCCAAGCAGGGAGGTGCTGGGTCTTGATCTGAACAGACCCCTGTAGTCACAGCCAGTGCAACCCCCGCCGGAGGCAGGAGCATCCCTGTCCAGACCACCTCAGACAAGCGCTTGTTGAACCTGTTACTGAACCACACAAAATCCCTGTCGCACAACCACAGGACACGGCCCCGCACCTCTGCTCCCAGGAAAGCAGGGGGCCCGTGGCCACCAACAGCCTGCTGCTGCAAAGGATGCTCCCGAAACCCCAGGCCAGGCCATGCCCTGCAGCAGAGGAAGGCAAACCTCCCCCAGTGCACCCCGTCTGAGCAAGGGAAATCTGTTCCTGCTCCAGTGGGGCTGAGCCCAAGCACGGGGGCAAGGCCCTCCAGCCAGGACCCTGCGGGTCGGTGCCAGCAGGAGCATTGGCGCAGCCCAGCCCAGCCCCAGCCCCAGCCGGGCCGCAGCACCCAGCATCTCTGGGGGAGGATTAAACCCCCTGACATGTGGAGCAGAAAAGGGTGCCACAAGCCATGTCCCCCAGCCCCGAACCATTTTCATTGCCCTCCTCTGGACTATCTCAGTGTGTCCACATCCCTTCTGTCATGGGGGCCCACAGCTGGACACAGGACTCCAGATGTGGCCTCCCCAGTGCTGAATCGAGGGGAAGAATCAGTCCCTCCGTCTGCCAGCAGCGCTCCTGCCGATGCGGCCCAGGATGCCGGTCGCCTTCCTGGCACCAAGGGCACACTGCTGGCTCCTGTTCAGCTCCTTGTCCCCTGTCCCCCCAGGTCCTTTCCTGCAGAGCTGCTGCCCAGCCCGTCCCCCCCGCCTGCCCCGGTGCAGGGGATCGCCCCCTCCTCAGGGCAGGACTTTGCACTTGTCCTTGTTGAACCTCCTGAGGTTTCTTTTGGCCCAATCCTCCAAGTTGTCTCAGTCACTCTGCATCCTACCGCTGCCCTCCATCATATCTACTCCTCCCCCCAGCTTGGTGGCATCTACAGACTTGCTGAGGGTGCATCCAGCCCATCTTCCAGGTTGTTGATGAAGATGTTGAACAAAACCGGCCCCAGGACTTACCCTGGGGCACCACACTTGATACCGGCTGCCAGCTAGACATCGAGCCATTGATTACTACCCGCCAAGCCCGACGCTCCGGCCAGCTTTATGTCCACCTCACAGTCCAGTCATCCAGCCCGTACTTCCTTAGCTCACCTGAGACAACGCTGTGGGAGACCGTATCAAAAGCCCTGCTAAAATCTGGGTACACCACATGCACGGGTCTGCCCGCATCCCCAGAGCCAGCCACCTCCTCGCAGAAGGCATCAGGTTGGTCCGGCGTGACTTGCCCCTGGTGAATCCACGATGACTCTTCCTGATCGCCGCCTTCTCCTCCAGACGGTTAGAGGGGATTCCTTGCGCATCTCCCCCATGATGTCTCCGGGGACTGAGGTGAAGCTGACTGGTCTGTACTTCCTTGGATCCTCCTTCTCCCCTTTCTTAAATACGGGCACTATGTTGCCCTTTTCCAATCATCCGGGACCTCTCCTGATGGCCATGAGTTGTCACACGTGACGGCCAGTGGCTCAGTCTGCTCTGCTCCAGATCCAGTCACACTACCTCTTCCAGCCCAGACATCCATCGTGCCTCCTTTGCTCACTGTGGTCGCTCTGCACTGGACCCTCTCCATCCTGTCCACGTCCTGCTGGAAGTGCGGGGTCAGACCTGGGCACAGGGCTCCAGGGGAGGCCTCCCCAGTGCTGAAGAGCAGGAGACCCCTGCCCCGGCTCTGCACTATCCAAAGCATCCCAGACACTTCCTTGTCTTACCGGTACACGGCGTCCTGGGCACGGAGACAGGGCCTGTGGCCAGGCACACCAAGAGCCCCTGAACCTGCCCCGAGTGAAGCTGGGGGACAAGGGTGTCAGGGTCCGGCTAAATGCACTCGAGACCCCAGACAGAGGCCGTGCCCCACATTAAAGAGGAAAGCAAAACCCCGCGGTGCAGCCCAGTCTGTGCCCAGGGTGCGGTGCAGGGTTAAGACTTAAGTCAGACAAAGGCATGTGTGGGATGCTTTGGATGGGGCTGATCCTGCCTCGGGCAGGGGCTGGGCTAGGTGCAACCCCTGGAAGGCCCTGCCAGCCCGGCTGGTCTCCGACTCTGACCTGACCGGACTGCAGACACGGCTACAATAAACCAGATGAGATTCCCCAAGGCCAAGTGCAAAGTCCTGCACCCAGGGCAGAAGAACCGCGTGCACCGATCCAGCCCGGGGAGCATGTGCTCACGACCCGAGGGACACGGAGAACAAGCTGAACACGGGCCAGCAGCACGCTCTAGTCGCCTAAGCCGCCAGCAGTCTCCTGGGCTGTGTGAGCAGGAGCATCGGTGCAGACCCTCGTGATTTCCCAGCGCCCTTCACCTTCTTTTGTACCCAGGCGGGTCCCGGAGCCCTGCTTCCTTCTCCAGCTGCGCCCGGTCCTCATCAGCATCCTCCTGCTCTTCTCACCGCCCCCGGCGATGCAGAGCAAAGGGGTCCTGGGCTCCCAGCTCTTCACAGCACACACCAGGCATGGCTGGCCCCTGCCCGGCGCTTGCCCAGCCCGAGCCCAGAGACCCCCAGCGAAGGGCTTCCACCACGGCCCCTGCAAGGGGCCTGTCTCAGCAGGGAGCTCAGAGGCCATAAGCAGCAGCATCTCACGCACCGGGGCTGCAGCGTTATCCTGAGCCTGGCCCCACGGCTGGACGCGCCATCTGCTCTCGGGGCTGCTCTGCTCTGCACTGCAGCGGTGCCGCAGAGGGGCCCGGGTCCCCCCCGCCCTGCCCCAGCTCGGTGCAGCCAGCTGGGCTGCGGCCCCATGTGCACAGAGCTGCACGTTGCTCTCGAGCTGCGGCAGAGCTGGGAACAGCTACGCTGGCTTGGCCCACGCTTCCCAGACACCGCCCCATGGGGACCGCACGGCCCCAGGGCAGCGCCGGCAGCCAGGAGCCTGGGGCACCACAGCTGCCTGGAAGGGGCAAGCCCGGAGTGGGGGCAATGCCCAGGGGACCCCCCCTTCCTCAACTGACCAGGGCCCTGAAGCCAGGAGCCTCGGGCACCCCGGTCCAGGAGCACCAGCCCCCACCGGGCAGGCCCCAGCCCAAGCTGTGCCCAGCGCCCAGTGCTTCAAAGCAGCTCCACAACCCAGCCAGGGCAGGATCCTTCAGGCCAAAGCCATGAAGCCTGGGAGTGCAAACCGCCGCCCCCAGCCCCTTCCTGCCAGTCCTCTCGCCTGGGGACAGCAGCCCCCGCAGTGCACATGCAGAGCTGGGGGCCAGGGCACCCACGCTTGCCCCCAACCCATCCACACCCCTGTGCATCCGCCTTGCAGCACAGCTGGGAAGCCGGGCACAGCGCCACGTGCAACTCGGGGTCGTCCGGCATCGTAGCATGAGAGCAGCACGTCTGGCAGCACGGGGGCCCTGCGGGTACCTCCACCCGGCTCAGCACATTGCACTGGCTGCACGGGCGCGCGCAGCACGGGGGCACGTAGCATCACAGCCTGCAGAAAGCGGGGGGCGAGGCTGAAGAGCTGGACCGGGGGACGCAGGAGGATCCAGGCTGCTCAAGATAGAAACAAACAGGCGGGACACGAGGAGGGAACCGGCTGACGCCCAGGCCGGAGGCAGCAGATGGGCCAGTGCCAGCCTGCGGAGACAGAGAGGGCAGCGGGCAGGGCCCCGAGGGCCTCTCCAGGCCTGGCTGTCCTGGAGCAGGAGCAACCGCAGGGCCGGAGCCCCCTGCCCCGGGCACCTGCCCACCCAGCCAGCTGCAGCTCCGGCCCCTTGCGCTCCCGGGGGCGGGGGGCACGCACCCCACCACGTGCAGGGCCAGCCTGGTTCAGGGCGCAGCCGCGTGCCAGGAAAAGCCTCTCCCTCCGCCCACGCCCGGTCAGGAAGCCGGCCCCGGTCCCGGCCCGGACCGTGGCCACATCACAGGCCGGCCGTGGCGCGGCTCCAGCCCTGCCCGGCGGGCGCACAAGGCCGGGGCTGTTGGGGCTGCGGCTGCAGCAGGGCGGAGGTCTGCAGCTGGGAGCGCGACGTCAACAAGCGGCCGGCGGCACATTCCTGACGCCCCGCGGGACCGAGCTGCCCGGGCCCAGCAGCAAGGAAGCAGGGGGAGGCTGGCACCGTCCCACCCCACAGCCCAGCTGCCGGAGAGGTGCCACGCGATGCCCGGCCTCTGCTCCGAGAGCCCGCGGGGTGCCCGCCATGCCTAGGGCCCCTCCGTGGGGTGGCCCACGTGGCCCCACAGCAGCTCTCGCTCCGGGCATGGTGCCAGCCCCTGCCCGTGGGGTCCATCATGGAGCGGGGCCGGCGGGGAGCCAGGGGCGGAGCAGGGTCCGCAGGGCAGGGAGGCAGGCCACGTGCTCCCAGCGCGCACAAGGCACTAACATGCTGCCGGCGCCTGCTCCACACGCAGGCCCCAGCGCAGCCACTGGCTGCACACGGGCTGCTGCGCCGGCAGCACGTCGCCCGGGCCAGCTGGGCAAGACCTGCGCTCGGTGCTGCACGTCCCCAAGCCCCTTCTCTGTTAAAGACCTGGTTGCACCCCTTTGGGCCAAGCTCCACGGGGCCAGCTCGGAGCTGGGGCTGTAGGAGGTGCCACAGCTGATGGTGGAGGCACGGGAAGGGTGGAGGACTGCAATGGGCAGTGCCTGGGCTGGCTGGGGAGCACGAACAGGCCTCTCAGGCCCTGGGTTGGTCATAACGGATGTGGAGATCAGCCCAAACCTGCTGCCCTGAGCACAGCCAGCCCCTGCGATCCTGGAGGCCATTCACTCTGGGGCCTAATGACGGCACGCTGCACATAATCATTTCACTACTGCACATTTTGGGAACGCAGGAACCCTGCATGTCTCCCAGGATCCAAACGCTTCGCTTCCAGGGCTTCCCGCGTCCCCCACCCGAGACAGTCACCACCGCCGTGCGTGGGAAGCACGGGCCCAGCAGCCCAGGACCACAGCACACTATAAAATAAATGGCATTTAATAGGAAAATAAAGGACAGCGACTCTGCACACTCACAGCTCTGCAGGGACTCCAGGCCAGTGCTCCCTTGTGGCTCCAGCAGCTCGGCGTAGGGCAGCAATGGCCTCCCGCAGCCCCCAGCTCTTTGCTTGGCCCCGGCTGCAGCACCAGGGCAATGACCCTGAGATGGAGCTGGGCAGCGCCAGGCAGGCGCCATGGGTCCCTGGCTCAGCGTCTGCCCAGCCCAGCCGCGAGACCCCGCACCACAACTCTTCCAGCCTTCCCGGGGTGCGGGAGAGCTGGAGAAGGGCCCACCCTGCAGCCTCACACAGCAGTATCAGGAGCCCTGACCGCACCAAGAGGCTCCCTCTGAGCCCAGACGGACCGGACCGCCTGCCCCTGCTCCCTGGGCTGACAGTGCTGCTGCAGCATTCGAACCCTGGGCCCAGCCTCCGGCTGGCACCAGTGGGGCAGCCTCTTCCCGGCAGCCGGCTCACTGCCGGCCTTCCCAGATGTCCTCCCGCTGCTTGTTCTCCAGGCGCTTCCTCTCTGCCGGGGCGAGAAGGCGGCGTGAGGCCTGGATCCCCTGCCCGGGGCAGGGGCAGGGGCAGGGGCAGGGGCAGCCTGGGCGCTGCTCGGGCTCCATCTAGCGGCAAGAACCAAACGCTGCGCCCAGAGCTGGACGCCGGCACCTGCTGCCCGAGGCAGGTGGCAGGAGCGGGGCAGCTCCACCACGGGCAGCAAAGCAGGGGCAGGCTCTTCCCAGAGCACTGCTGGGACTGCTGTGGGGACGGGGGCCCGGGGGCAGAGGACGCAAGTCCCTGGCACCAGACAGGGAAGGGTTAAGCCGGTGCCTGGCTCCGCTCGCCAGGTGATGGGGATGGCAGCGCAGCGGTTTCCCAGGCAGCCTGGCCCAGCACGCGGCCGCGCTCCATCACCCGTTATCTGCCCGCTGCAGCTGCAGGGCCGCGAGCCAGCTGCCAGCCCAGCGGCAGGGACGGCTCCTCCCCGCGGCGCCGGCTGAGCCCAGGCCCCTTGGACCCTGGGCTGCGGAGCCAAGGGTGGGTGAGGCTGCACCAGACCCCATGAGATGGGGGGCTCGGATGCAGCTGCCTCTGGTCAGGGCCCCGGCTGCACGCAAGACGCAGGGCAACAGGCTGCCCAGGCTCCGATGGGAGCCCCCAAATGCCCCAGCCCCTGCCCCAAGCTCCCCCAGACCCACCTACCCACCTCGGGCCTCCTGCAGTTGCTTGCGCTCGGCATCCCGCTGGGCTCGGCTCTGGCTGCTCCGCACACCAAGGGCGCCGATCACCAGCCGCCTGGCCAGGGCCGCCGACGTCTCGGGACGCTCCTTCACCGGCTGCAGGAACTCTGTGGGGGCAGGGCAGAGCCGACGAGGGGGGCTCTCAGAGCTGGGCACCGCAGCCAGGCACTGGGGACGGGAACTGCCCCTGGCCTGGGGCGAACAGCCCTGCAGCAAGGCTGCCGACAGCCGTGGGGCCTTGTCTACACTAGGGCTCCACTGCCACGGGCTCAGGGAATACTTGGGCTGGTGCCAGCGCCCTCCCCCCTTGACCCCCCCCCGGCCTGGCCATCGAGCCAGCTCCTCTGCTCTTAGAGAGTTTGCAGAGACAGGGCCCTGCTCCACCCACACTCACCAGCACAGGCCCTGGCCTTCACCTGGGCAGCTCGGGTGCCCTGGGACAGCGGCCGCGTCTTCACCATCAGGTGCTTGCTGCTCAGCGCGTCGCGGGCTGTGGGGAGAGGCCGGGGCCGGGTCAGGACGGGGCACTGCCAGCACCCAGCGGACACCCAGATGTGCGGCACCCACTGGAGGACGGTGGGACCTGGGCTGGAGCAGGAAGCCTGTACCTGTGATGGGGCTGGAGAAGATCCCCAAGGCATGCGAGTCATCCACCCACTTGACGTCGAAACCCTTCTTCCTGGCAGGGCAGAGAAGCCGAGCTGGGGGCCATATACGCCAGCCCCTGATGGGCAGGGGTGGGAGGGGGGTACCAACAGCCAGGGCAAGAAGGGGGCCCGAGACCTGGGGGAACCCCTGCCTGGCTCAGCAAGGAGGGCTGACAGCTGGCAGGATGGGGCTGGCATTGGGTACTCAGCTGATGGCAAGAGCCTGGACCTGGGCATGCGGGCAGCTCTGGCCGGGCTGCCCAGGGCTCCCAGACCAGGTCGGGGGTGCAGCGGGGGCCGAGGGGCGGTGCGGTGCCCGGGCAGGCCAGGCGGCACAGGGCACTCACTGGTAGGCGCAGAAGACGCGCAGCAGGTCCTCGGTGCGGAAGTCCTGGGGGAAGTCGTAGATCTCGATGACGTGGGGCAGCTCCGCGTCGCTCAGGTCTGGCCCGGCCGCCCGGGGGCTGTAGTAGTCGAAGCGGGGCTCCTGCACGCCATGCCGGGGCTCGCCGCCGCCCGACAGCTGCAAGGGGGGTGCACGCAGGCCTGTGAGCTGCCCCACGGCTGACGGGGGTCCCGGCTCCCCCCCCCACGGGTCCTGGCCCCTGCACCGCACCGACTGATGGATGGGGCGAATCCCTGGGACATGGCCGGACACTGGCGGGGAGATGGATTAACAGCACTGGGCACATCGGGAGGTATCGATCAGGCCTTCGCACCGCGCCTCCGCTTTTCCCATTAAGTCTCCCATGGCTTGATTTGCTGGGCCATGCGGCGGGGGCCCCGACACGGTTCCCCCAGGCCTCCCCACACCCAGATCAAGGTGCCCGGCCCCGGCTGGGTGCTGCAAGCTGCGGCGAGAGTTGGGGACAGAGCAAGGGGGAGAGCTGAGCCACCCCAGGACTGCGCCACGCTCCTCCCCACGGGGGGCAAAGCGCCCAGCCCCGGGGCCAGTGCCCCCCACAGCACAGCATCCCCTGCTGGGCCCCCCGGTGCTGCACTGGAATCGGCACCGGACCCCGGCAGCCCCGCTGCTCCCGGGGTGCCTCTCCCCGCACCCCGCACGGGCCAGGCAGCGCAGAGCCCATAACTCAGCCCCTTCCCGCGGATCCCTGGAGCGGTCGCGGCGGCGTGGCCGCGGCTGCAAGGCTGGAGTCCATAAATCCTGGCCGGCTCAGTCGATAAAGAGCGTTAATTCCGACAATTTTACGGGGAAGATGGATTTGAGGCAGGTGAGGGGCGCGGGGAGGGGGGCTGGGCGCGGCGGGGGCAGGAGCCTGAGTTACGCAGCGCCGGCAACTGCGGCGAGCTGGCGATGGGGCGGCCGGCTCAGGAGGGCTCCGTACGGCGGGTCCAGCTGGGGACCCCGTGCCCCCCGCCACCCTCGGCCCTGGAGGCGACGGAGCCCAGGGCTCCAGGCAGGATCGGGCCTGGGGAGATGCCTGGCGCCGTCCCGCCCTTCACGAGGCGCCGCGTGCGGCAGAGCAGGGCCGCAGGCTCAGCAGCTGGTGCTGCGTCTGCCCGGGCAGGGGCAGGGGCAGGGGCAGGGGCAGATCGGGCAGGGCACCCGCCGGGCCCCCCTGCTCTGCGGCGGCGGCTGCCCGATGGAGCCCCAGGCCCTTGCCCGCAGCCGGGGCGTTCCCCCCGCCGGAGCCAGGCTGGTGCGGGCAGGCCAGCCCAGAGGAGCCAGCCTGGGCGCCCGGTCGCCTCCCGCCACAGAGACGGCACAGGAGGCGGACGGGAAGGCACAGGCCGGCACGGCCCCCTCCGCGCGGGCGCTTCCTGACCCTTGATTGCTTACGGGAACGGTGCTGCGCTAATGCTGCACTAATGCAGCTCTCGCCGCGGCCGGCTCCCTGCTCCGCACCTGGGAGCTGCCGTTCTGGGAAGGGCCGGGCGGGCGATGCCCGGGGACACGCTTGCTGCTCCCCGCGTGTTGATCCCGGCCGCGTGCAGCTGGCCAGGCCCCTGGCACCTCCGCGCCGGGAGAAGGCCTGGTCCCCGCCAAGCGCAGAGGCAGCTGCGGCCTGGCGGACGGACGCCCCCAGTGCCTGCTGCACCCCATGGTGGGGACCCGGCATCCTGCGAGCCTCCTCGTGCCCCCGTCCGCACAGGCCTTTGCTCACGCAGTAGCTGTACCCCCATCGGCACTGCCCCCGCGCCCCCCCCAGACGCGGGACAGCCCCGTGCAATCGCCTCGCCCAGCTCCCTGCACAGCACCGCTGGAGAATCGCCCCCTCCTGCGTCTCCTGGACCCGCCGGGACAGGGGGAGCTGGCACCGAGCTCTGGGAGCAACGCCCAGGCTCCAGTGATGGAGAACCCGCCAGGCCCTTAAGTAAATTGTTCCGATGGTTAATTACCCTCCTCGTTAAAAAATGGGCACCTTCCTCCCAGTCTAAATCTGTCTGGCTCGGGCTGCCGGCCGCCAGAGCTCGTTCCGCTTCTCTCTGCAGACGAAGGGGCCGTCTGCTATCAGAAATCTCCTCGCCGCGCCCGGCGCCATCAATCTCCCTGGCCGGCAGCGACCCGCGGCGCATGAGGATTCGGCAGCGCTGCTAATTTTCTTGTCCGGCCCGTTAATTAACAACAACTCCATCACGCCCAGAGCCCCCACATCCCCCTGCAAGCACTGCCTCCCGTGCAAGGGGCTGGAAAACCTGGAGACCCAGAGTGAATTTTTCTTTCTGTGGGGCAGGGTTTTCCTCCTTGTGGCCGGTCCCCGGAGCCCCCCAGCACACGCTGCCCCGGCACAGAGCCCCTGGCACTGACCCCGGGGCGGATGACGCCACGTGCACCCAGGGCTGCACCCCGCACTCCAGCACAGCCACGGCCGCCACGCGGGCTCTGCCCTCCCCCGCCCTGGGGACAGCCGAGGGGCAGCCAAGTGCAGGGGCTCCTCTTAATGGAGCTGGGCAAAGCAACAGATGCAAACTCAACTGTCAAACTCTTCCTCTCCCCAGGGCAAAGCTCTGCCACGCAGCACTGCCCACATCAGGCTCCCTGCACTCTGCCCTGCCTCGCCCGTGCACCTGTGGCAGCAGCTGCCAGCTCGTGCTGCCCCCCACGCCCTTGCAGCCCCGAACCCAGTCACGCGGGCTTCCCCCATGCCCCACGCTACAGCCAGCCCGCGATGCCCATGGATCCCCTGCTGCGCCAGCTCCCCCCACGCTCCCAGCCCTCTGATCCCGGCTGCGGTCTTGTCCCACGGGGCCAGCCACCACCTTTGGGCTCTGCGTCCGTACAGCACCGAGCACCGTGGGTCTGAGCTGGGGCTCTGCTGGGAATGTGAACCAGACGCTGGGATGGGGCCCCGGGGCAGTCGCATGCACAGCTGGTGCCTCCTCGCTCCCGGCTGCAGCCGTCCAAGCACCCGGGCACCAGGTCCAGGTCCAGCCGGGCAGGCTCCCGTCCGGCTCCTGTCTTGTCCTCGCACCCATTTCTGCACATCGCGAAGCAGAGCAAAGCGTCTCCCAGCCTGGCCCCATGTACCACACAGGGCCAAGCTGTGGCGGTGGGACGGGAAGACCGGGGGCATCAGCTACCGCCCGCCCCGCCCCCGCACAAAGGGCGCGGTCCCAGGATATGTAAGGAGACGCTGCTGTCATATACATGTGCACTGGCACACGCCTGCACACGCACAGGGCCAGGTGCACGGTGCTGTTTCACCACACCCAGGTCTGGCTCTTCCCTCTCACAGTCATATAACGCTGGAGCCGCAGGGCCAGCAGGGACCTGCAGAGGTTACATCACATCCACCCCTGCCCTGGGGCAGGATCCAGCCTGTCCAAACCCACCCAGACAAACCCCGTGTCCGACCTCGGAGCCAGACAACACACTTGCCCCCGACACAGCCCCAGGCATCGCCCCCACTCTGGGATGCAGGGGGGCCGCGGCTGCCAACATCCTGCTGCTGCCGGGGGGTTGTGGGCACTGCAGAGAGCCCAGGACAGGCTGTACCCCCACTGCAGGGGAAGGGGAAACCCCCCATTGCAACCAGTCGGAGCAGGGGGGAAATCGCTTCCTGCCCCAGTGCAGCGCGGGGCTGAGCCTGAGCGCAGGGGCAAGACCCCCCTGGGTCGGTGCCAGCAGGAGCATTGGCCCAGCCCAGCCCCAGCCCGGGCTGCAGCAGCACCAGCGCCTTGGGGGGAGGATTAAACCCCTCCCGACACGGAGCAGAAGTGGGGGAGGACAACGGGGGTCAGGGCAACAAACAGCCCAGCAGCCTGCGAAACTTCCAGAGCAGAGCAAGGCATCCCCGCACCTTCCAGACACGCTCAGCACAGACACGAGCAGCCCGTGCGTAGCAAAGCCGTGTCTGCATACCGCCAGCATCACCACACCCCGTGCAAGCCGCGCTGGCGGCAACGGCCTCTGCCTCATGACAGACGGGTGCTGTGCTGGCCACAGACCCCGGGACCTGCAGCACCGTGTGCATGCCACATGCCCCACGCCCGGCTCCGGAGCTCCATCCCCATGCCTGCCTTTGCATTTAGCTGCGCCCGAGGCAGCTCCAGCACCAGGCCCCTCGGCGCTGATGCCCAGGCCGGGGCACGCTCAGCCAGGGACAGACCTTCCCCCTGGCGATACTAGCCCCGCTCGTTACCTCGGGGCCGGCCGTGCCGGTCTGGACCACGCCGGCTCTGCTCTATTGATTTAGCAGTTAATCACGAATCCCTGGGTTCGCGGCGAAAGCCGAGTGCTCCCCTGACGCTGGCAGGGAACCGGCAGCTAATTGCCGTAAATTCAGCTGGGCGCTTACGGGAAGGTTGCTAACGAGCTGCTCCGATGAAGCGGCTGCTGCTTCAAGGAAGCTTCGCACCGCGTTTTCAATGGAGCTGGTGCATTTTGGCCTCATGCTTTACAACTGCCCCCGCGTTTCACGAGGGCTCCGCGGCGGTTTACGGTGCTCGAGCACCTCTCAAAGCACACGTATTACGTTCTATAAAACAAAGACGCTTCCCTTCCCTTCGCCCTCTGCGGCCCGCGGCTGGCAGGCACCAGCCTGGGCACGGTCATGGCCCAGGCGTCCCTCCCCCGAGGATGACACAGGACGAATCAGAGCATCACGGGGGAGCGGGGCTGGAAGGGGCCTGCGGAGGACCAGCCCTGCCCAAACCACCACGGATGCAAACCCATCTTCTAAACTCTGCGACCACCGGCTTCCCCCGGGTCAGGCGCTCCCCGTGAGTGCAGGCCGCCGCGAGCGCACAGGCCCTACCTCCTCCAGCAGCCGCGGGTCCAGGCAGTCGCCGTCGTCGTTGAACAGGGCGTCCCAGCTCTCAGCCACAGCGCTGCCATCGCTCGGGGCCCCGGGGCTGTCTCCCTCCTGGCAGGATGATGCTGACCCCCTGTCCAAGCCTGGCTGACTCAACGTGCTGGCGTCTTGCTCCACAGCCGAGCTGCCCCCCAAGAGCGGCTCCGCACTGTCCGAGGGGCAGCACGGCACTGTCAGAGACCGAGCGAGCTTGCTGCATGCAGGAGGGGACCCCTGGACCGCGCCTGCCGCTGCACAGCCAGAGACCCCCTCGGTGCGTCCGCCTGCCCCGCTGCTGGCCTCGAACTCGCCCCCCAGAGGGACCCTGATGCCCGAGCCGGCCCAGACAGGCGTGGTGTCTGCTCCCTCCCCGCAAAGCTCACCCGGGCCTCCGCCCGCCCGGCCCAGCGCACCGGCAGCGTGCCCAGCTGCACATGATGGCACCTGACCTGCACTCTCACCTACAAGCTCTGCCGGGCCCCCCACATGCTCCGCCACGCTCCCTGCATGCAAGCCTGCAAACTCGGCTGCAAGCCTGGCGAGCTCCCCTCCCTGAGAGGGGATGCCTTCCCCTGCAAGCTCAGATGCGCTCCCCGCGCTCTCTTCTAGATGCTCGGACAGGCTGCCCGTGGTCTCCTCACTCAGGCCCAGGTCTTGTCCCGAGATGGCAGACGTGCTGCCTGTGCGCTCCCCTACGAGCTCAAGTGCACCACACACGCTCTGCTCTGTTGGAGCCAGGACGCTCTCTCCTGCAAGCTCAGATGTGCTCCCTGCGTTGTCCCCAGGGAGTTCACTGGTGCAATCTATGCCCTGTGCTCCATGACTGGGGACACCCTCCCCCGCGAGCTTGGACGCACTCCCCACGCTCTCCTCTAGCAGGTTGGATAGGCTGCCCACGCTCTCCCCCCTCAGATCCAGGTCCTTCCCTGAGACCGCAGATGCACTCCCCGCATACTCCCCTACAAACTCAAGTGCACCACACATGCTCTGCTCTGCTGGAGCCGGGACACTCTCCCCTGCAAGCTTGGATGTGCTACACACATCCCTCTCGACGAGCTCACGGGGGCTTTCCCTGTTCACCCCTGTTGGCTCTGGGACACTCCCTGCTGAGCGCTCACACGAGCTACCCGTGCTCGCAGCCGGGGCACTCTCCCCTGTGACATCACAGATGCTCGCCACGAGCTCACGCGCCTTCTCCTCGCTCCCTGCTGCAGCCTCCAGCACGCTCCCCAGCTCCCTGCCTGCCGGCCGTACTGCAAAGCCCGGGCCCTGCTCCGCCTGACGCGGGATGCTCGCGCCTGCCTGCTCTGCTCTGGCGCTAGCCACGCCATTCGCAGGCTCGGAGGAAGAGCCCGGCGCTGCCACGAGGGCCGCCGAAGCGCTCTCCGCGGGATGAGACGAGACAATGCCAGCCCATGGCTCCTGGAAGCCGGGGCTCCCACGGCTCCTGTCCCCGCTGCCCCCTATCCCCGCAGCGGCCTGCTCCCGCGGGCAGCGAGACAGGGACGGGTCCTCCTGCTGCTGCCTGGGAACCGGAGGGCCACGGCCACGTGCCGCTTGGCTGCCTGATGCCACGTCCCCACGGGCCAGCCCCTTCCTCGCCTTCCCGTCTGGTCTCCGGCTGTCTCCAGCCAAGTGCTCACGGGCACCGGGGCTCTGCCTCTTGCTGTGGCCACTGGAGAGCTCCCTCGGTGGCCGGCACAGTTTCTCCTCCTCCCTCTGGTGCCCCGCGGGCAGTGCGGAGCCAGCGCCAGACGCCCGCTCCCGGCGTGCTTTGGGTACGTACAGGGCCATGTCGGGCTTGCGGGGTCGAGCCCGGGTCCTCTCCCCCTCCTGCTGCATGGCCGCCTCCACCTGCAAGGGAGAGAAGGAGGCAGATCGCTAGCACGGCAGGCACCGCATCTGGGGGCCCCGCGGGCAGCCCCTGGGTCACGCTGGGCAGGTGCCCAGGGGGCACAACAGGCATTGCCCAAATGACAGCACGGACAGATGCCAGCCCCCACCACTTGCCCCTGCCCCAGCCTGCGCAGCCCCCGGGAAGCCAGCCCAGGGCAGGGAGGGCGCCCAGTTCCCGGCTGTGGCCCCGTGCCCATGGCTCTCAACCTCTCCAGGCCCAAGGCACCCTTGAGGGACCAGAGGCCCCCTCGGACAATGCCGGCTCTTTGTCTTCTCTCATTTTTGGACTGCAGAAAACAAATACAGTGATTTTCCCATGGCAAAGACCGGACGGGCACAGCGGGGCAAG
This sequence comes from Crocodylus porosus, assembly GCF_001723895.1. Classification (NCBI taxonomy): domain Eukaryota; kingdom Metazoa; phylum Chordata; order Crocodylia; family Crocodylidae; genus Crocodylus; species Crocodylus porosus. The sequence continues at coordinate 26,392,559 of NW_017728951.1, read as the reverse complement.
GAGCTTTTAACACGATGAATCCCTGCCTCAGTCTCCAGGTTTATCCGACCTCAATCACAGCAGCTGAGGAAGAAAAGTTGGGCTCACAGAAGCTTGCGCTCTCTCCCCCTTATTCAGTGGGTCTCTAAAGGGGTCACATCCAGCCTGACTTATCCATGAGTCATGTCTGCCCCCAAACAGGACTCGCATGGCCGGTGCCCCGTGGCACCCGGGACGCCACAGCCCCTGGTTGAGAAACTGTGCTGCACTCCTGCAGACAGGGGCTGCGTGCATGTGCATGCGTGTGCACGTGTGCACGCATGCATGTGCACAGAGCCTGCAAGCCAGGGCCTCCTGCACCTCTTTGTCCCCCACAGAGGGACGAGTAGCGGCCTGGCTCTGGGAGACACCCTGCCGCACGGGGCAGCAGCTTGCAGCGCCGTGGCACGGGCTCAGCTCGCCCATCCCAGCAGCAAGGGGGAAGATGTTGCCCCAGGGCCCTGGCAGTGCTCCCTCGAGCATAGCAAGGGCCGGCACGCTGGCACCCACCGGCCACGATGCTCCATGGCGCCCAGCATAAGGCAGCACCATTTGCTTGCTCGCTGCCGGGCCCAAGCCCCACGGGCTGATGGAGACGGATGGTCGGGGGGTCCGTCCGGCGGCGGGGAGCGGGGGAAAGGCGTGGCCGCATGATGAATAGCTGCCCGCTGCGTCCGGGGGCATCCATCACGGCCGCTGTCAGGTAAATCACTGGAAAAACACCTCTTCAGTAATTAATGCGCAGTGACGGATGGACGGCCCCCGGGGCCATTCATCTGGAACATCAGGGCCGGCCGAGATTATGAATGTCAGGATGCATAAGCTGCCGGCGGATCGATCGGGCCAGGAACACGGCCAAGGCTCTCATTTCCGAGGCACCTCCGGCACATTAGGCTCCTTGCCCCTCCCTGCGCTGCGCTGCAAACAGACCTGCCAGGGCCAGGGGCAGGATCAGGACCAAGCCCCGCAGCACAGAGACCCCCAGGCCAGGCAAGGGGTGCCCGCGAGCCCCATGCTGCCCCTTCTCCCTGTGCCGGGCCAGGCCGGGCCAGGAAGGTGCGGGCCGCGGGCCGTGCCCCCGGCTGCTCTCTGCGGTTGCAGCTCAGCCGCAGGCGCGAGGCTCGGTCAGAAAGTGCCTGGGCTCTGGGGCCGCCTGCTCCGCTACATCTCGCTCCGCACGGCTGATGGATGGATGGACGGGCGGGGGGACGGCTGCCGGCGAGCGCGGCACTCGCACTCGCGCCTCTGGAGCCACCGCGTGATGGATGGGTCTCTCTCAGCAACCTCCGAAGCACCCGCCGGCTGGCAAGGCCAGCAAGAGCCAGCGGCTGCTGGGCATAGAAACCTCAGGCCTGGCTCCCTCCCCCGCAGGCCTGGGACCCCCCAGCACAGGCACCCGAACGATGCTGGCAGCCCGGCCTGTCCTGCCCAACGAGGCGGAGCCGAGCCCTGGGCACACTCCTGGCCCTGCCCGCCTGGCTCCCCTAGGCAGGGAGCTCAGCCCCGCCACACTGGGGGACACACCGGTGCATGCTCAGGAGGGCACACTTGACACGTGTCATCCATGGAGAAGGCACCAGAGCCTTTAAGTGCTGGCAACCTGCCTCCCCGAAGCTGGGCGAGCAGGGCTTAGCAAGAATCGCCTCCCGGTCAGGTTCAGAGGCTGCTGGTCGGCCCGGGTGCTGCATGCACGAGGGGTCACAGAGAAGCCAGCAGCCACGCGGGCAACCCGGGGGCCGCTCAGGACCCAACAGACAAGGCTCAGGTTCAGGGTGGAAGGTGCCAGCTCCTGCAAGGGGCCTGGCAAGCACTGTGACCCGGCCCCTCTTAGCCGGAGCCATGCACACGCCTGGCCTGCAAGGGCGCGAGACAACCCCAGCCCTGGAGCCACAAGGGTCAGAGCATCCCAGAGCCACGAGGCAGGCAGGGAGCTGAGGGGTCACATCCAGTCCCAGCAGGATCAGTCCAGGCAGACAGGTGCAGGAGGGCTCATCCTGGAGGGGTCCAGCCACGGGAACCCACGCTGCCCCACGCCTCGGCTACAGCAGCCGCGTGGGCAGGCCCCGAGCGTCAGCCAGAGCCTGCGGGGAGGGGGACGGCGGGTCCAAGGGGCAGAGGCAGGGAGCCGCAGCCCCGGGGGGTGCCGCAGCCCGCAGCAGGGACCACGCTCCCTGCCCAGGCGCGGGGCCGAGGCAGCCGCCCGGAGCCAGGCAGCTGCATGCACCGCCAAGGAGAGGAGCCTTTGGGCGCGGATTTACAGCCTGCTCCAAGACGCGCGTTCACGGCCACACCCTCGAGCTGGCTGGTGCCGCGCCGGCGCTGCCCCACCAGCGTCCCCCGCCGCCCCGGGGGCGGGCCGGAGCCTCAGCACGGACATCCCGCCCGGGCACCCACGTCAAGGCCCCCGGGAGCGCCGCCACCCGTCTCAAGGGCAGGGGCTGGCGGGACGGCGCCCACTGGTGCAGGGAGAGACGCTTGAGTAGCTGGAACAGAGGCTTCCCGGGGCGCAGTGTGCGACCCCCCCGCGCCCCGGCCTATTACACACACCGCTGGGCCCCGGCACCACTCACTGGCACCAACTGATTTCACGCTCGGGGGGGCAACGCCACGGCCCTCGCCTCCAGGCCAGTTCACGCCAGGCGAGCGGGGCGGCCGCACAGCTCACCTCCACTCGTGCCAGCGGCTGCCGCAGAACATGGCAGCTCCCCCCGTGCCCCCCCACACGCGCAGCACGTCCTGTGAGAGGGGCTCCCATGAGAGCTGCCCCCACGTCTGCCAGGGCACCGCCTGGACCCCGCTGCCTTCAGCAGCTGCGCTGGACGGAGCCCGCAACGCCGGCTTCACCCCAGCACTGACCCCTGCCCTGCGCCCGCACCCCCGAGCAGCCGGGCACGGGGCGCCCGGGGCTGCTCCCACGCAAGGCAGGGACGGGCTCCTGCAGCACTGGAGCTGCAACGGAGCCACAAGCCAGGTCTCCATCTCCGCTCCCTCCCGCCGCTAAAGCAGGGCTGGGCCGCTCCAGGCTGCCTGGTCTGCTCTCTCCTGCCGGGACGGGGCACGATGCCCCCTGCACCACCGCCCAGAGAGCAGCGCAGGGGGTGCAAGAGGAGGGTGTGAGGGACTGGTTATTCCTGAACCCAAGTCGGCCACAAACCCAGCTCTGTTCGGCTCCGGAGCCGTGTGGGTCCAGCTCCTCTGCACCCGTGGATGGGGCAGCCCACGGCCCGGGGCCTGCATGCATCCTGCTGCCAGCAGTGCCGGGAGGAGCAGGCGCCGGAGAGGAAGATGCGCAAGGCCAGGGGCACACGGGGCACCAATCCCCGGCGGCTGGGCTCACGCTCACCGTGCCAGTTCCTGGAAAAAAAAGCATGCACGGCACCCAGCGCCCCCGCTGCAGGCTGCCGCGCTTCCTGGCAGGGAGCTGTATTTTTAGCTGGCGAGGTTTCTAATTCCACTCGATCCATAGTTCCATCAATAGCGCGCATAACCTTACAGCCCTCCAGCAGCAGTGGAACGGCAACCCTGGGGCGGACGCAGGGAGGGCAGCGTGCCCCCTGCCCCGTGCCCGTGCAAGGCCCCGGGCCGCTGTCGGGAGCGTGGCCCTGCTGTGTCCCGGGGGACAGGCCCCCGCCCCTGGCCGCGGCTCCCCAGCTGCTGCAGCGCTGTGCTCGGGGTGCTGGGGGTGCCCTTGCGGGCCGGCACGGCGCTTCCGCACGCACAATGTCACTCTTTATTGCCTGCTGCAGCCCTGGCGCTTCTTAAAAAATAATAATACCCATAAAACAGCAGGTACAAGGAGATTCTAAACAGCCTCCATTAGAAACCCCTTCAGCTGGCGCGTGGCCACCGAGCACCGACAGCACGCCAGGGCCTGGCGCCCGGCCCCGTGTCCCCAGCGGGCAGGTGGCCCGTGCCCCTCTGGGGCGAACAGCCCCCCGGCTCACAGGGACCTACAGCCGGGATCTCCTTCCATCAGAGGCTCCGGAGCCGGCAGAGCTCGCGGGGGCGACACTGGCACGGCTTTGCCCAGACACGCCGGCTCTGGCCCAGGCCTGCACACACGCACACGCTCCCATCTGCTTCCCGAGGCCGGCGGGATCCCTAACGGCGCAGGCAGATTGCTAACAGGGCGCTGGGGGCGGGGACGGTGTGTGCAACATTTTCATGGACCATCTGCTCTGCGGCGCGCCGCAGGCAGCCGGCGAACGCGGGGAGGCGGGGGGGGCACTGGCCCCACTCCCCCCGGCAAGCCCCAGGGCCAGGCCCCACGGCCCAGCGGAGCCTGGCTGGCTCAGTGCCCCCGGGCCCGCGCCGGTAGAGCCACGGGCAGGAGGGAGACGCGTCCCGGGCGCCCGGTCTCCATCCAGCACAGGGCCGGGGCCGCCAGCCCACCTGGCACCGCATCTGGAGGAGCCGCCTGCGAAGGCGAGGGGGAGAGCAGCCCCCACGTCTGCCCTGAGCCCCCCGACCGCGGTGCCTTCTCCCGCGGCCCTGTCCGAGCACGAGCGGGAGAGGTGGCCCCGCGCCGGGAAGGGCGAGACACCGGCCCGGCGGCCGCAGGGCCCGGGCGGGCAGGCCTTCGGCGGCGGGGAAGGAAGGCGAGCTGTTCCCAGCCAGACTTTCCCAGGCTGCTTTCCACCCGAGAGCCGGGGCGGAGGTGGAGACACGGGGGGAGCTCGAGACGCAGGCAGGGCTGGGCGCCAGGAGCGAGCCCGTCCCCGGCCCCCGCCGTGCGCTCGGGCCGGGAGCGCCCCGCCCGCAGTGCCGCCCTTCGACGCCCGC
>NW_017728951.1:26378606-26387557 GCF_001723895.1 Crocodylus porosus | reverse complement strand
CCATGACCAGTCGGGCGGGTTCCCAGGGTCGGGCGGGCGGGCCCCGCAGCCTCGCCCTGCCTCCGCTCATGCTGAGCAGATTCTGTTTGGTGTTGGGTGGTGGACCCGGAGCGTGCTCCGTCCACTCCATGCGCTGACCTGCTACTGCAGTGCTTCCAGGACCGGTGCAAAAAAAGGAAAAAAAAAAAAGGGTCTTCTCCCACGGGCAACAATGTGTTGATGGGGTGTCTGCCTGGGGCAAAAGAGACCCCAGGCCTACCCCACCTGCCCAGACGGGGTTGACGGGGTGCCTGGCTGCTGCAGCGCCGCGCCGCACGGACCCCTCCCCCCTCCGGCAGGTCCATTTTTCATTTCATCAGGAGGAAGCTCGTATCGATGGAGCGATAAGGCCTGTCTCAGCGCCGCCGGGGATGTAATAACAGCTGCTGCTGACTCCTGCCCCGCGCCGCTGATACGGCCTCTCTTGCTAATCACCCTGGCGGCATCGCCACCCCAGCACATCCAGCGCCGAGCCACCCACGCCCGCGGCCCCAACCCAGCCCTGACCCCCGCACCCCACAGCCGCACTCAGCTGGTACCCCCGCCAGACTCCTGGCTGTGACTCCCCCAGGTCTTGTCCATGCCCCTCGCACACGCTGACCCATGGATACGTGCCTGCACAGACAGCCATGCTTCCGCACATACCCACATGCACAGAAGCTGCACACACAATGCACTCGTGCCCACACGTGCCACAAGAACACAACACATGCATGCTCATACGTGGACACATGAGCTCACACACAGAAGCATGAACCCCCCACATATACATTTGCATAAAAGCACACATGCGTGCACAAATGCACTTGCACACAAATGCACATGAACGTGAACACATGATGTGCATAGTGACACGTATGCGCTCACACGTGCGGTGTGGCATGCCAGCTTGGAGCCCGTGCTTAGAGCCAGCGGGGCCCGGGGAGCTGAGCTATGATCCCCCCATCTGCACCTAGGGACTGGGGCTCTGCTGGGGCTGGGCTCCCACGTCAGATAAACCAGCTCCCGGCACCCCCAGCCCCGGCGGCCCCCAGCCACCGCGCAGCACAGAGGCCTGTGTCCAGGCCCCCCTCCCCCCCCCCAGGGCCCAGTGCAGAGGGCTTGGAGACCCCGTGGCAGGGGGTCCTGGCACCGTGGTACGACCCCGCGGTCCTGCCCCAGTAGTGGGAACGCTACCGCAGCCTTGACCCCCTCCCACCCGCCCCGACCCCTCCGAGGCCGCCATCGATTCCCCATTCCCACATGCAGCGCACTAAGTGCGAGCAGCTTCCCTTGGTTGGTGTCCAGCTCTGCGGGGCTGGGGCTGGCGACCGGGGGCCTGAGCGGTGCTGACCGGCACTGCTGGGGCGGCAGAGGCAGGGGATACACGCTGCCGGCCCGCCTCCCGGCACAGGCTCCCACATCCACGCTGCAGGGAGCGGTGGGGATGCCTTCCCCGGGGGACCGCGGCGGCTTTGCATCCACAGCTCCGTGCCAGCTTGTAATGAGCGCGGCGGCACAGCAGCTTGCACGCCCAGACGCAGCCGGCCCACGGCTCGCTTCCTCCAGCCGCTAATGAAGTCCCCGAGCTGCCAGCCACTCCCGATGCGGGGGCACCCCGGGGGCAGCTCTGCCAGGGCTGGGGCCCTCCGGGTGCTCTCTGCTCCACCGGCCGCAGGGCAGCAGAGCCAGGGACCTGCCACGGACTCCCCAGAGCTGGGCCGGCCTGGTCCCCCCCCACCACCACGCTGTGCCCCAGCTCCCTGCCAGGAGGTCTCACCGCAGCCCCCCGAGCGCTTCGCCCTGCGGTCTGCTGCCCTGGCTCCAGCCCATGCTCAGCCTGGCTGGCCCCCACCCATCTGCGCCCGGGAGGGGTCCCCGGACATGGCCACGCTGGCAGGGACAGGCCAGGCTGCCTGGGCCCAGAGCAGGGCTTGCTGGCCAAGTGGGGCCTGGCATCCCGCGCCTTCGACCTCCGAGGACCAACAGACACCCGGGAGAAAGGCCCCTCTGCTAAAATGCAGCCGCAGCGCCAGGGAGCAGGTTGGGGGCCTCGGTGTTGTGAACTCCCCAGACACACGGGGATCAGCACGGGCACAAAGTCAGTCTGTCTTTATCCCTGCTCAGCCCCCACGCCCTACCCAGCCGTGGCAGCTCGCTGGGGGCAGCCGCTCCACCTGCCAAGGGAAGGGGAACACCGCTGCCCCCAAGCAGGGACCCCCAATGCAGGGAGACCCCAGCAGAGAGCAGCTGGCCCCTGCCCCGGGCAGGCACCACAGCGACAGCCCCTGCACACAGCTAATCGATGGCGGCGGGTCCTGATCGCTTTCATTATTATTATTTTCTTATGCATGTGCGCGCGGGAGATTTATCGCCGGCCACGGAGGCAGAATCAATTATTCATGTTATAAATTAGAAAATGATTTATGTCTGCGGGAGACTGAGCCGCGCGGAGCCCCCGGCTGCCGGCAGCAGGGCACTCGGGGACCTGCTCCAGCCACAGACGGGCTGCGCACCCCTGCCCACCCCGCATCCACCCGTGGGAACGGCCCCCTGGAAGGTCTCCCAGACTCTGTGGCACAGCCGGCCCCAACCACGGCTGCTGGCTCCCCGGGGCCAAGGAGGCCCCAGGCCACGGCTTCCAGCCTGCGCACGGAGCAGGCCGCGGCCCGAGTCCCGGCCCACCGGAGACCCCCTTCCTGAGCCAGGGGCAGCTGCGCCGCACCCAGAGCCGGCTGCAGGCTGCAGGCTGGGGGTACGGAGCCCAGCGCCTTGCCCAAGCTGCAGCGCCGGGGCAGGCGGGCGGCTCCTCCGTCTGTGCCAGAGCCCCACAACAAACAGGAGCTGATGGTGGGGCCGTGCCAGCTGCCCCCGTGTCTCCAAGTGGGGGGCTGCTGAGGCGAGGGGCAGCGTGGCTCCAAGGCTGACAGGTCTCCCTGGGGAGGGCAGCGGGCCGGGGGCACTGCCTGCCTCCCCTTGTCTGCTCATCTGCAGCCACGTCAGCCAGGCCGCGGGGAGCCTGGGGATGAAAGGATGAGCGGGTGAGAGAAAGGAGCTGTCGGCGGCTCCAGATCTGAGCTGATCGAGGCCGGTGGCTCCCACACAATGCTTCATGCTGCGGGCAGAGGCCACAGCCCTGGGGACCCCGTGAGCGGCAGCTGCAGCTCCGTGCTGGCCGCGGACTGCGATACGGGCCTGCCCGGGACTCCCGGGGCCGTGCGGCGGGCGTGCGAGGGGGGGGAGGGAGGTCGTGGGAGCCACAGCTCCTCTCACTACCAAAAGTGCAAGGCACTGGGGAGACCAGCTGCTCGTATCCCGCTGGCAGGAGCCCAGACCCCAGCCCAGCCCCAGGGCCGGGGCAGGAGCCCAGGGAGCAGCACCCTCACATCTCGCCCCTGGGCCTCCCTGGACAGGTCATGGGTGCAAAGTAGTGACCCCAGGCACTGGTGGCCCCGTCTGCCAGGCCCTGGCTCCAGATCCACCTTGGATGCCACCACGGCCCAAGGGCAGACAAGGGTCAGGTGTATCTGGCCTGCACACGCAGCCCACGGAGCAGGTCAGCACGCCTGCTCGCCTGTTGCCCCCTGCCAGCGCCGTGCCAGAAAGCTCCTGCAACCGGCAGCACCAGGCCGGTGCCTCTTTTCCTCGGCCACCAAAGCCGACCGCAGGCCCCGGGCACCCGCCCGCTCGTCAAAGCCCCCCTGCCTCCCCCACGGTGCCTACGGGGGCTGAGGTCTGTGTGACGAGCTGCCCCTTCGCGATGCTCGCCGAGGCAGCAGCCTTTCGTGCAGCCCAGCACCGGCTCCAGTCCCTGCGGCCAGCTGCCCTTCCCCATCGGCTGCAGGGCGGGCGCCCAGGCCTCGCCGGGTGCTGGGCCCAGGGTCCTGAGGTGCTGCGGGGGGCAGGCCTGTCCCCATGGCTGGGACCCCCAGGCTAGCTTGCGCTGCTGGGCCCACGGAGCGTCCCCGGTATCAGAAATGCATGAAGGCGGTGAGGAGACGGGCACGCTTGGGAGGTCAGGTTTTGCACGCGTGGCAGCAGCAGCAGCTCTTGGCACACGTGGGCCAGGGGCCCATGGGGCCCTGGCCATGGCTGCGGGGCTGGCAGCCGTCCGGGGGGCTCTGGCCAGGGCTCCTCTCCTGGTGCTGGCCTGGCCCAGCCCAGGCATCTGTGCCGGCTGCTTGCATCCCGGTTTTTTGCAGGAGGGGCTGGACCTAGAGCTAGCGGCAGTGGCAGCAGGGCTGTGGATGGCTGGGGGCACCCCTAATCCTCCCGGGGCTGCCCCTGAGCCAACATCCCCAGGAAGAGCCCCGGGGGCCAGTACAGGGGATGGAGGAGCTGGGGCAGGGCTGGTTCAGGGCCCCCAGGCCATCCTTGTCCCCGGGACCCCACCTGCCCTGGCCCCACAGGCTCAGCAGCAGGAAGTGGCTCGTTATCTCTCTGCTGACGGTGTCTGGTGACGGCCCCTCCGCCCGAGACCCTCCCGCCCACGGGGACGCGGACTGATTCATCAGCAGCATCCACTGGCAGCTGATGAATTTTTAAAGCGCTTCGGCAGAGCAGCCTGGGCCGGGCTGGGTCCGGCTAAGCCAGACCTGGTGCTCCCCTCACCCACCCCACGGCCCCTCGCCCCAGCCTGGACGCTCCCAGCTCCAGGGACTCAGCCCCGGGGCCTGGCGCAGGGCGAGCAAGTGGGGGACACCGCGGGGTCCCGCTGGGCTCCCCCACCTTGGGGGTCTGGGAGAGGCTCCAGGTCCTTCGGTGGGGCGAGGGTCGCTCCCCCTGAGCTCCGGCTCGCTGCGCCCTGGGTGCACCCAGCCCCTGCCCGGACCCCCGGGGCTCTCCTGCCCCCAAGCCAGCACCTTGGCTTGCCCCCAGGCCTCCTTCCACCCTGCGGCACCCCCAGGCTCCTGGCGGCGCCGTGCAAGGCTGAGCTCAGCCAGCCCAGGTGTTTGCTCCTGGCTGGGCCAGCCCTGCTCTGCCCCAGCCCCACTGGGGGCCCCCGCCTGTCCTTCCTGGGGCACCCTCCTCCTCTTCCTCCTCCTCCTCCTCCACATCTGTTGGCAGAGTCCAGCACCAGCCCCAGGCCCTCCTGCCAGCCTCGCCCTGCCCTGCGGTCAGGGGGGCACCCACCCAGCTCCCCACCCGAACAGTCCCGGTGCCTCTGGGCCCAGCGCCCGACCCTGGGCCATCTCCTCCAGCCCAGCCCCAGGCAGGTGGGGGGCTGCGTCAGCAAGTCTGGGCCCAGCGGGTCCACCTCCCCGCCCCTCGCGGGAGCAAGTCAAGGGGCCGTCGGCGCAGGGACGATGCGGTGGGGACCGTCCCAGGTGGATCCGGTTACAGCAGCACGGGGCCGAGCAATAGCATAGCTCCAGAACAGCAATGCAGCAAAAAGGGCTTTTAGCGATAATTAATAATTAACATTTCTAATGATGTCCCGGCGACAGGAAGCGTCCGAGCAGGGACCCTGGGGCACGGCGCACGGTGACAGAGTCAGTGGGCGGCCGGGGGGGACACGGGGTGGAGCAGGCGGGAGCTGGGTGCCTGCGAGGGAGCTGCTGGCATTGCGAGGGGTGGGAAGGCGAAGAGGGCAGTGGGGTGGAGCAGGGGTGGTGTGGGGGGTGCTGGGGGCTGGCAGCGGGAGTGGGAGGGGCCCTGGGGCCAGCGGGTGCAGGGGCTCCAGGCCGCTGGGTGCAGGGGATGCATCTCTGCACCCAGGGCGCCAGGCACGGGTCATAAGGACGTCACAGCCGCCCTGTGCCGGGTCAGACCCAGGTCCGCCTTGCCCAGGCTCCGTGTCACACGGGCAGAGGGTGGAGGCTGGAGGGAGAGTGACCTGGGTCCCAGCGGGTTTCCCCTGCTCCTCTCTCCCTTGCAGCCTTCAAGGTCCTGGCAGGTCCGATGCAGAGGCCATGCCCCGCACTCCCTGCTCAATAGTGACCGATGCCTCTTCCCTCTGAGCACGTGTCCAGTCGCTTCTGGATGAGGTCAGGCCACAGGGGCCAGCCGGAAGCAGGAGGAGCAGAGCCAGCTGTGCCAGCCCCAAGTGTGCCAGCCTCTTGTGCAAATCCACGCGTGGCACCGTGCAGCCTGGCAAGTGCAGGCTCCAGCTCCAGGGCTGTCGTGGGGTCCCCCCGCACGCAGAGGCTGGAGGCGGCTGGGGGCAGCAAAACCTGCATCTGTGCAGGGGCCCGGCGCGCCCCGCAGCTCGGCTCCTGGGTGGAGGGATGGAAGCGAGCAGGTGTCGCGGCCTCGAGCTGGAGCCGCCAGCGCAGCCCTGGGGAGCAGAGGCTGCAGCTGTACCAGCCTGGGCAGGAGCTCCAGCAGGTCCCCGGGGCCGGCACTGGGCCCTTGACACAGCAGACCCCTTCCTCACCCCTTAAGCAGCTCCTAGTGCGGAGAGAGCCTAGCAAGAGCCCAGGGCAGCCGTGTGCTCGGGCAGAGCAGCACCAAAGCTACCGCTGCTCTGACCCCCACCGCCCTGAGCCCGCCGGAGGCTGCCATCGGTTCCCCGTGCCCTCGTGCTGCACGCCAAGTGCGAGCAGCCACGCTGAGTGCCAAGGGCCACGATTCTGTGTGGGGACGGGGCAGCCACGGGAGGCGGGGAAGGGGGTGGGGAGGGAAGGCTGCTGGGGCCAGGGCCAGGGCAGGGGCTGGCAGCAGGGATTGGGGTTGCCGGGGGCTGCCTGTGATGGGGGGAGGCTGGGCCCCATGGCATGCATCTGGGGACCCCGGCCAGGGCTGGAGAAAGGCTCCGGGTCTCTCCACGCTCTGGGCTCAGCCAAGCACCATCCTAAGCAGCCCCCGGCTCCAGGGGGTGCGTGGGCGCTGGGGACACCCTTGGGGGGGAAATGGCAGCAGGCAGCAGGGCAGCTTTGGACACGTCCATGCCGGTGGCTGCGGCTGCAGGGAGCTGGCCCTTCCCCCTGGGCTGGCACCCCCAGCCCATCCCCCGCTGTCACTGTCTCTGGCTGCCAGCGCTGTCTAATTTCCTGTGCATTGTCCCCGCTGCCCCCCCTCCCCCGCTGCGCCGGTCCCGTGTGGCACCTCCCGCCGTCCCTGCTCCCTGCGCGACACCTCCTGATTTAGCATCCACGGCTAATTCCATTAGCGCCTTCCACTCCCTCCTGCCACGGCTCAGCCGGCCCGGGGCCCTGCCACGTGCCCACACCCCACCTGTCTGCTGCATGCCAGCCTCTACAGGCCTGCGCAGCTGGGGGGAAATCGCATTGGAGCAGCCAGGGCCCCCATGGGCTGCTTGGCACGGGAGCTCAGTGAGGGGGAGGCTAGGGATTGAGCCCCTGCCCTGCCTGTGGTCCTTGGGCCATGCTGGGGCCACGGAGGGCTGCAGCGTGCCCCGATGCAGCGGGCGGTAGCCTGGCCCCTGCGTGCGCAGCTGAGCCAGGGGCCAGGCCCTGTGCCAGGAATGGGGTTGGAGGAAAGCCGTGGCCTCTTGGACTGGTTGCTCAGGGGGCAGCGGCTGCCTAGAAGCTGGCAAGAGACGGGGGTGTGACTGAGAACGTGACATCCAAGCACATGTCCCATGTACATGCCTAGGTGCAGGGTGCACATGTATGTGTTTGCACATGCATGCAGGTGGCTGTGCAGACCCATGTGGGAGGGCTTGTACTCACACATGTGTGTATTTGCACAGGGGGTTGTGCAGGCCCGTGGAAGGGCTTGTACATTCACATGCGTGTGTTTGCACAGGCATGCAGGTGGCTGCGCAGGCCTGTGTGGGAGGGTTTGTACATGCATCTGTGTGTTTCCACAGGCATGCAGGTGACTGTGAAAGCCCATGTGGAGGGCTTGTACATGCACACACGTGTCTGTGTGTGCACGCACGCCGGGGCAGTACGTGCTGTCTCCCGAGGCTGCAGTGAGCTGAGCTGAGCTGAGCTGAGCAGAGCCGGCCTGGGCCCCGGGGAGCGTCACCGGCCCATTCGCAGTCTCGGCATGCTCGGCCGGCTTCCTGCCTGCATTTGTTTTCTTCCCTGCCTGTTGCCTGGGGAGGGGGCGCGGGGAGCTGGCTGTGTGAGCCAGGGCTGCTAACTGCCAAGCTGGTTGCTAAATTGGGGTGTGACGTCCCACTGTGGTGCTAACCGCGCAGCAGGGAGTGGCGGGCAGGGCGGTGGGGGGCGGGATGCACTGCAGCTTCATGGAGGAGAACACGTGCCCGGCTCCCACCCAGCCGGGGGGCCCTGGGCAGCCAGGGACAGCAGGTGTGACCATGCCCTGAGGCCCACACAGCTCCTCTGCAGGGACCCGCTGCCTGAGCACAGGTGCACGTGATCATGAGCATGTGCTCACGTGTGTGCATGCCTGCATGCGTGTGGGCTAGCCCCCAGCCCAGGCCTGCCGTGCTGTGTGGCCCCAGGTGTGCATCCAGGCTGCTGCACACAGCCAGTCCACACCACCAGCCATGGCTGGCCCCACCAGATGCACCCCCTCCCCTGCAGCCCCGTGAGGGCCAGAGCCTTGATGCAGCCTTGCTGGGCGAGGGAACAGCCAGTGCCATGGCCCAGCCCCTGGATAGGAGATGCCCTGAGGCCTTGCACCACCCCAGGGCAGAGGCCAGTGCCCCAGAGAGCAGCAATGCCCAGCCGGGCATTCCCAGAGCCGGGAGGTGGGCTCAGACTTGGAGCCCACCCGCCGCCAGGGCCAGAGGGGCCAGGGCATCTGCCCCTGCAGGAAACACCCCCACCTGGCCCCTGCCCCGTCACCAGTCTCACCACACCGGACGTGTCCAGCACCATTCAATGGCACCGGGCCCCAAGCACCTCCCGGGCCCAGCACAGCAGGATCCCAGGCCTGGAGCGGACACTGCAGCCAGCGAGATCCCAGGCACGGGGTCTTGGCAGGACGGAGGGGCCCAGGGTGGGGACAGCTGCCCTCAGGGAACCGAGGCCTGCGGAGGCCACAGCAGCGGAGGG